>NC_135305.1:122099553-122406375 GCF_048772815.1 Callospermophilus lateralis | reverse complement strand
GAGAGGAATAGCTGGGTCAAATGGTGGTTCTAAATTCCCAGATTTCCAAGGAACCTCCATACTGCTTTCCATATTGGCTGCACCAATTTGAAGTCCCACTAGCAATGTATGAGTGTGCCTTTTCCCCCACATCCTCACTAATACTTGTTGTTGTTTGTCTTCATAATAGCTGTCATTCTGACTGGTGTGAGATGATATCTTAGAGTAGTGTTGATTTGAATTTTTCTGATTGCCAGAAATGATGAGAATTTTTTCATATATTTGTTGATTGATTGTATATCCTCTTCCTAGAAGTGTCTGTTCAGGTCCTTGGCCCATTTGTTGATTGGGTTATTTGATTTTTCGGTGTTTAGCTTTTTGATTTCTTTATATACCCTAGAGATTACTGCTCTATCTGATGTATGAGGGTAAAAATTTGCTCCCAGGATGTAAGCTCTCTGTTTACATCACAGATTGTTTCTTTTGCTGAGAAGAAACTTTTTAGTTTGATTCCATCCCATTTTTGATTCTTGGTTTTAATTCTTATGCTATAGGAGTCTTATTAAGGAAGTTGGAGCCTAATCCAACGTGATAAAGATTAGAGCCTACTTTTTTTCTATTAGATACAGAGTCTCTGGTTTAATTCCTAGGATGCATTTTGAGTTGAGTTTTGTGCATGGTGAGAGATAGGGGTTTAATTTCATTTTGTAATATCTGGATTTCCAATTTTCCCAGCACCATTTGTTGAAGATTCTATTTTTTCTCCAGTGCATATTTTTGGCAACTTTGTCTGATATAAGATAATTGCAATTTTGTGGATTATTCTCTGTGTCCTCTATTCTGTACCATTGGTCTACTAGCCTGTTTTGGTGCCAATATCACGCTGTTTTCTGTTACTATTGCTTTGTAGTATAGTTTAAGGTCTGGTACAGTTATGCCATTTGCTTCACTCTTTCTGCTAATGATTGCTTTAGCTATTCTGGATCTCTTATTTTTCCAGATGAATTTGATGATTGCTTTTTATATTTCTATGAGGAATGTCATTGGTATTTTGATCAGAATTGCATTAAATCTGTATAGTGCTTTTGGAAGTATGGTCATTTTGAGAATATTAATTCTGCCTATCCAAGAGCAAAATAGATCCTTCTATCTTCTAAGGTCTTCTTTGATTTCTCTCTTTGGGGTTAGTAGTTTTCATTAAATAGCTCTTTCACCTCTTTTGTTAAGTTGATTCCCAAGTATCTTTTTGGGGTTATTGTAAATGGGGTAGTTTTCCTCATTTCCTTCTCAGAGGATTTGTCACTGATATACAGAAATGCCTTTGATTTATGGATGTTGACTTTATATCCTACTACTTTGCTAAATTTATTTAGTAGTTCTAGAAGTTTTCTAGTGGAGTTTCTTTTTTGGGGGGGGGTCTTCTAGGTTAGAATCATCATCAGCAAATAGTGCTAATGTAAGTTCTTCTTTTCCTATACACATCCATTTATTTTCTTTTATCTGTCTAATTGCTCTGGCCAGTGTTTCAAGAACTATGTTAAATAGAAGTGATAAAAGAGGGCATCCCTGTCTTGCTCCAGTTTTTAGAGGAAATGCCATCAATTTTTCTTCCTTTAGAATGATGTTGACCTGGGGCTTTGCATAGATAGCCTTCATGATGTTGAGATATGTTCCTGTTATCCCTAATTTTTCTAGTTTTTGAACATAAAGGGGTGCTGTATTTTGTCAAATACTTTTTCTGCATCTAATGAGATGATCATATTATTCTTATCTTTAAGTCTATTGATGTGATGAATTACATTTATTGATTTCTGTATGTTGAACCAACCTTGCATCCCTAGGATGAATCCCACGTCATGGTGCACAATCTTTTTGATATGTTTTTGTATTCCATTCACCAGAATTTTATTGAGAATTTTTGCATATGTATTCATTAGAGATATTGGTCTGAATTTTTCTTTCTTTGATGTGTCTTTTTCTGGTTTGGGGATCAGAGTGATATTGGTCTCATAGAATGAGTTTGGAAGTGCTCCCTCTTTTTCTATTTACTGAAATAAATTGAAGAGTATTGGTATTAATTTTTCTTTAAAGGTCTTATAGAACTTGGCTGTGTATCCATCTGGTCCTGGGCTTTTCTTGGTTGGTAAGCTTTTGATGGCTTCCTCTATTTCCTCACTTGATATTGGTCTGTTTAAATTGTGTATATCATCCTGACTCAATCTGGGCAAATTGTATGACTTAAGAAATTTGTTGATGCCTTCAATGTCTTTTATTTTATTGGAGAATAAGATTTCAAAATAATTTCTAATTATCCTCTGTATTTCTGTAGTGTCTATTGTGATATTGCCTTTTTTATCCATATGCTGGTAATTTGAATTCTCTCTCTCCTTTTCTTCATTAGCATGGCTAAGGTCCTGTCAATTTTATTTACTTTTTCCAAGAACCCACTTTTTATTTTGTAAATTTTTTCAGTTGTTTCTTTTGTTTTGATTTCATTGATTTCAACTCTAATTTTAATTATTTCTTGCCTTCTATTGCTTTTGCTGCTGATTTGTTCTTCTTTTTCTAGGGCTTTGAGATGTAGTGTGAGGTCATTTATTTGTTGGCTTTTTCTTCTTTTAAAGAATGAACTCCATGCAATGAATTTCCTCTTAGTGCTGCTTTCATAGGGTCCCAGAGATTTTGATATGTTGTGACTGTATTCTCATTTACCTCTAAGAATATTTTAATCTCCACCTTGATGTTTCTGTAACCCATTGTTCATTCAGTAGCATATTATTCAGTCTCCATGTGATGCAGAAATTTTTATTTTTTATTTTGTCATTGATTTCCAATTTCATTCCATTATGATCAGATAAAATGTATGGCCATATCTCTACTTTTTTGTATTTGCTAAGAATCACTCTGTAGTATGGTGTATAATCTATTTTAGAGAAGGCTTCATGTGCTGCTGAGAAGAAAGTATATCTACTTGATGCCGGTTGAAATATTCTATATATGTCAGTTAAGTCTGTTATTAATTGTGTTTTTGAGCTCTATAGTTTCTTATTCAACTTTTGTTTGGAAGATCTGTCCAGTGGTGACAGAGGTGTGTTAAAGTCACCCAAAATTATTGTATTGTTGTCAATTAGATTCTTGAACTTGAGAAGAATTTGTTTGATGAACATAGCTGCACTATTGTGTGATTTTGTACATTTGACTTCCTGTAGGCTTCTTGGATTTGGATTTTCATTTCATTCTTCATGTCTGGAAAGTTTTCTGATATTATTTCATTGAATAGTTTCTCATTCCTTTGGTTTGGACCTCTATGTCTTTCTCTATCCCAATAACTCTTAAATTTGGTCTTTTTATGCTAGCCCATATTTCTTGAATGTTCTGCTAGTGGTTTCTTATCATTTTCACTGTGTTGTCTATGTTCTTTTCCAGATGATATGTTTTATCTTCATTTTCTGATGTCCTATCTTCTAAGTGGTCTACTCTGTTGGTGATGCTCTCATTTGAGTTTTTAATTTGGTGTATTATTTCTTTCATTTCAAGGAATTCTGGATTTTTTAACACCTCTATCTCCCTGTTGAGTTGATCTTTTGCTTCTTGGATTTGTTTATGTAGATCATTGACAAAGTGATATTTCACTGTTCTCTTATGAATTCTTTGAGATCATAGAACATTTTAACCATGTACATCCTGAACTCTTTATCTGCCAGTTTTTCTGCTGCAGCTGTCAATTCTTCTAATGATGTGTTTTCTTGATTTGTTTGTGGTTCTTTCTTCCCTTGTCTTTTCATGTTTCTAACATTTCTTTCTTTCCAGCTCTGTGGGACTAGTGTGTTATTGTTTTTACATTATATATTTGTAGTGTTCTTGTATGGTTCCAAGATCCTTCCTTTGTGGGGAAGGACAATGTTAACAGATCCCAATATCAACAATACATCACCTATGAACAAATAATTGTTATTAAGACATTTATAGTTTAGTCTCAATGTCCAGAAATGTTGGATTCATTATATTTTAAAATATAATCAGTAGTTTACAGTTTCTGGTAATGGACAGTGAACTGGGGGTCGGGTGTAGGACGATATGCCAAGGGGGAAAGATGTGAGGATATGGGATTAATATAACTTAGGAATTTGAAGGAGAACTCTAATGAAGAGGGTTCATAGCAGGGGAATAGACAGGAAGTAATTTAGGGTAGACAGCTGTTGGGGACCGCAAATCAAGTCAAGATGGCACCTGGCAGTTTGCCAGTAGAAGTGGTTTGTGAGGCAGCCAGAATGCAGCATATGGTGGCCCATACGGGGAACTCTGGGATGCTCAGGGGTAAGTGAGAAGGTAAGCTGCCCGTCCCTAGAAATAGATAGGACAGGAGGAAAGCTGCTCACCTCTGGGGAACAGATAGGCCAAGAGGACAAATGGCCATTTCAAGAAAATGGAAAAAATTGATACATTGTGTTTTTGTTTCGCTTTATCTTAGTGTGTTGTATTGTCTTTGTTACGGAAATATGGGATCAGAAGTCAGTAAAAATCAAATAGAAAGGGTGCTAAGTAAATTGCTAAAGGAAGGAGTCACCCCAGTAAAACCAAGAACAGTTAGGGCATAGGTTGAAGTTCAGAAGAGGAAGGACTATCAGGGAAGGAGTTACAAAAAAAGGCTGCTTCACGGTAGGGTGCATGAGGCGGTGCGGTGGCTGCCGAGTGTGCAAGCCAGTTACAGCGCAGCAGGGACTTTCCAGCAGGTGGCGGCAGCCCCCCTCCCCCCTCCCCCCCCACCATGGGGCTGCCTGGGGAGCAGGACGCTGTAGCCGGCAGCAGAGGACACGCCCGCCTGAAGTTTGGCCATTTCCAATGCCAATAACTAATGAGTCGTCAGTTTTTCCCTATTTGCTGCAGGTGCTGCCACGGGACTCCTCGCTATTCCTGGGGATAAATGCAGGGTTAGCAATATCTCAAATCCATAACAGCTGAACTCCAGAACTCCAGTTTAGCTATCCTTACATCTGCGACTATGGTTCTCCCACACCTGGAGGCTAATAAATAATGAGCACCATTGAGGCCTATTTCAAATGTAAAAAACAGAACCTGTTAAGCTTACTTCAATTAATTGGTAGTAGTTACACCAGGCACTGTGTTAAGAAATAGCATATGATTAGGCTGAAAGCAATTTAGCAAAGTAATTTGGTTTACTGCAACCAAGTAAGATGTTCGACATAAAAGCCTAAAAGAATGTTTTAACCTACACCTGTTTGTTTACTTTCACCTTTCCTTTTCACTATTTCTAATAATTCTGTTCAGCATAATGTACTAAATTGTTCAGTAGTGCCTGCTGGAATGTTACACAATTTTCTTTAGCCATCATTGCCAGAATTCCTACCTTCATCCCAGTGCCAGTGAAGACAAAAAATAGAAGAATTTCCAGTATTACTGAAAACCAAATGAGACTTCAGAATTACAGCCACCATCATCACAACTGTTGCTGTTTCTGCTGATGCTACTACAGCTTCTACAATAGCTATCACACAAACTGTACAAACTGCTGCATCAATAAATAATGTATCATCTTAGAAATGGAATTCTGATGCTCAACCAAAGAGTCGATGTACTTCAAGAAGGAATAGGCATATTAATGGATTCCTCTGCTTTAAGCTGCTTACAGAACTTACCTGAACTGTGTATCACTTCTATGCATTATGATAATATTTCTTGAGCAGCAGGTTTTTCCAATTAGGAGCCATGCTTAATGGCACATGGAATGTAAACTTTCAAAATTTAACTAATCTAGTGAGACAACAAATTGTAACTTGGTATCTTTGCTGATGGTGTCATCAGTGGTACAATTTTTCCAAAGGCTTCTCACTTGAAGCCATCAATAGCTTGGTACTGTGGCATTTTGAATTCTCCTCCTTCTGCTTGTGGCAGGTTGTTTATGGTGTTTGTATATATTACACAGATCCACAAGTATTGTTAAATATGTTGGGCTGGTAGTCAAAGACGGGTAATATCTGATTACAATGGTACCAACCTAAGCCAGGAGGCTGACGATTTGAGGTCAGACCATCCAATGACGGGTAAGGACCATATGTAGTATTGGACAACTAAAACAGGCATGGTCCCTAAACCACATACTTGTTGTTTAATAAAACAAAAGGAGGGAGATGTTGGGAACTGTAAACCAAGTCAAGATGGTGCCTGGCAGTTTGCCAGGAGAAGTGGTTTGTGAGGCAACGCCACCAAGCCATTAAGATGGTGGGAATTCCTTATTGGCTGACTGCTGTATCTAGATGATGCTAATTGAGTCAAGCTGTGTGTAATCAGTTAGGTATATATACCTCTGCTGCTCCACAATAAAGTGGCTTCGCTACCTTGAGTGCCCGATCAGTTCCAACTGAGTTTCCCTGCAATAAAGCAGTTCCTGCTTCAACCTTCACAAGTTGCTTGTCACCTCCCAGTTATTTTGCCCAGCTGGACTGCAGCAGACAGTTATGTGGGAGGACAGTAGATTACATAAAAACACCCACACATATATTTATAAAATTACAGGATGTAAAAATAGTAAAATTTGGAGGGTGAAAGAAGAAGAAAGAGAAAGAAAGAGAAGAAAAAGAAAAAAGTTGGGGGACTTCTGCAATTCCTCTATATTATATTATTCATGTGACTCAGTTCTCAAAGTTCTTTTCATGCAAAGTTCTTGGTTTCACATATGTTGGGGTTGTGGGGGCCAGAGGATAGAAGGGTAGAGGAGAAAGAAGGAGAAAAAAATCCTTTTCTGCTTCTCTTCTCTTCCAGTAGGTGGAGTTGTCTATTTTAAGCTGGAGTCTCTGCCCTCAGGGTGGTGTAGGTAACCAGGGTGAGAAGACTTGAGCCTCCAGTATCATCTCCCTCTCTTGCCTGGAGCTTCCCCAATCTTGGTCTCATTGTTTTGCTTCAGGTTTTAGACCCCTCCCCTCTCTTGCTTGTCAGGTCCCAACTGCATGACCTCTTGCCCTCAGACTTGCACCAGGTGGGCGGCACCCTGGTTGCACTTCACTCCTGTTTAACTGAGAGCTGTTTTTGTGTTGGATAGTCACTGTGCCAAGTTATCACAGCTGGGAAGGGGGGAGGGAAGGAGTTGGAAACCAGGTACCTGTTCAGACAGAGATCCGTGCTGATAACCATGCCTGCCAAAAAATGACAAGAAAGGTTTTCCAAGATGGAGGCAGTCTGCTTCCAGCGTCAGGCTATCTGGTGAGGTGGGGGGAGCTGGGATGGCCTTATGCTATGTCTAGATTATAGCTGTGTGGCCTGTGTGGGAGTAGAGTACAGATGATTAGGTAATTCTGCTATGCTTCTTGAGAACTGTGTGTGCACTAGAACTATAGGCTCTGGGTCCAGAGTCTGGAGTCTTACTGGAATGCACAGGCTCTGATTTCTGCATGGGTGGTCACAGTGCTGGTGGTTTCTGCTGTATAGGGGTCCTATCACACACTCTGAGATATTTTATTCCATCTAGGTGAGACCTTGTGGAGAAGCCGCCTGGCTGCTTTCTTGGTTTCATGCCACAAAGCAGCCAGAAATAGTAACCTCTCCTCCACAGAGCAGCCAGAAATAGTAATCCATCTTGGATCCCCCTAATTCACATTTACTAAATTCCATCTTATTCTTAAGTGCCCTCTACTGTATTCTGTAGACTTGAATTAAAGCAAGTAATGAAAACAGGATTCATGATGTCCCATGCCTAAAATTAGACAGCTATTATATAAAAGAAATGGAAACAGTGCCAAATATGCCAAAATTTTCTGAATATTACCCTCCTATAAGTGTTTCCCTCAACTTGGAATTATGTCTTTATTTTCACCTAGACTGACTCTTTTTTTCACTATCAATTTTTACTATATCTTTTTTAAAAATACTTCTCACAATTCAAGCATACTACAGTAATGTAGCCACATCAATGTTTATACCCACACAATTCACAATAACTAAGCCATGGACCCAACCTAGCTGCCCTTCAACATATTAATGAATAAAGAAAATGTGGTATATATACACAATGGAGTAGAACTCAACCATAAAGAAGAATAATTTTATGACATTTTCCATTAATGGATGGACCTGGAGACTATCTTGCTAAATGAAAAAAAGCCAGTTCCAAAAAGCTAGAGATTGGGATGAAATTTTACTCAGCAATAAAAGAGAATAAAATCATGGCATTTGCAGGTAAATGGATGCATTGGAGAAGATAATATTAAGTGAATTTAACCAATACTATAAAAACAAATGCCAAAAGTTTTCTTTGATATAAGGAGGCTGACTCATAGTGGGGTAGGGAGGGGGAGCATGGGAGAAATAGATGAATTCTAGATAGGGCAGAGGGATGGGAGGGAAAGGAGGGGGCAGGGGATTAGCAAAGATGGTGGGATGTGATGCACATCATTATCCAAAGTACATGTATGAAGACAAGAATTGGTGTCAACATACTTTATATACAACCATAGATATGAAAAAAATGTGCTGTATATGTGTAGTAAGAATTGTAATGCACTCTGCTGCCATTTATTTTTAAAAAACAGTTAAAAAAAAGCAACAAATAATCCAGGAAGACATTTGAAAGATGAGAATTATATAAAGGAAAGGAAAATGTAACCAAATAGAATGGATTTAAAAACACTTCAATAAAGAGAACTGAAAAAAATTAAGAAATACACTTGAAATGAAGGACTCAATGAACTTCATTAAAAATTCAATGAAAAGAATAACCAACAGACTAGACTACTTGGAAGACAGAGTCTCAAGCAATGAAGACAAAATAATTAATCTTCAAAATCAAGTTGACCATGGACAAAAGATATTATGAGAACATGAGCAGAATTTCCAAGAAATATGGGATAAAATAAAAAGACCAAACCTAAGATTTATCAGGATGGATGAAATCTAAGAGATACAAAACCAAAGGAATGCACAATCTTTTCAGTGAAATAATGTCTATAAATTTCCCAAACATTAAGAATAAAATGGAAAATCAAATACAGAAGGCTTACAGGACCCAAAACACACAAAATTATAACAGACCCACACCAAGTCACATTATTATAAAAAGCTTACAGGATAAGAATAGAATTTTAAAGGCTGCCAGAGAAAACAAAAAAAGTCACATTTACAGGGAAACCAATCCAGATCTCAATCCAGACTCTCAAAGCTAGGAAGTCTAGAAACAACACATATCAAGCTCTGAAAGAAAATGGATAACAGTCAAGAATACTATACCCAGCAAGATTAAGCTCCACTATTTGAGATGAAATAAAATCCTTCCATGATAAACAAAAGTTAAAGAATTCACAACTAGAAAGCCTGCACTACAAAACATACTCAATAAAATCTTATTTTTAAAAAAATGAACAATGAAAGTGAAAACAAGCAAAGGGAGGAACTACATTAGAAAAATAGTTGATCAAAGGAGAAACTAATTCAAATTAAAGCCAAAAATTAATCAAAATTACAGAAAATAAAAAACATGTCTCAATAATAACATTGAGTGTAAATGGCCTAACCTTATCAATCAAAAAAATATAGACTGGAAAATTGGATTAAAGAACAAGAGCCAACAATATGCTGTCTTCAAGAGACTAACCTTATAGACAAAGACATTCACAGACTGGAAGTATAAATATGGGGAAAAAACATATCATTCACATGGGACTCATAAATAAGCAGGGGTTTCAATCCTCATATCAGATAACGTGGAGTTCAAGACAAAGTTAATCAGAAGGGACAAAGAAGGCCATTACATACTATTTGAGGAAATTATACATCAACAAGATATAACAATCATAAGAAACAAGATAATATAACAAGATATAACAAACACTAGAGCATTTACATAAATCAAACAAACCCTTCTCAATTTATAGAATCAAATAGACCACAACACAATAATATCAGATAACTTTAACACTTATCTCTCATCACAGATAAATCCTCCAAGCAAAATCTAATAAAGAAGCCATAGAACTAACAATACAATTAATAATTCAGACTTAAAAGATATATATATATATATATATATATATATATATATATATATATATATATAAAATATTTCATCTTTCAATGACTGAGTATACTTTCTTCTCAGCAGCACATGAATCCTTCTCTAAAATGCACCACATTAGGCCACAAACCACCCTTAGTAATTACAAAAAAACAGAGATAGTACCTTGTGTTCTACCAGATCATAATGGAAGAAATTAGAAATCAATGATAAAATTGAAAATAGAACTTCTCTAACACCTGGACACTAAATAATATGTTACTGAATGATCAATGGAATTATGAAATCATGGATGAGATTTAAAAACTACTTAGAAATAAATGACAATAGGGATACAATTTATCAAAATCTCTAGGACACAATGAAAGCGGTTCTAAGAAGAATGTTCATTGCATTGAGCACATTCTTTAAAAGAATAGGAAGTAACCAAAAAAGTCTAACATTACACCTGAAATCCCTAGAAAATTAAGAACCAATTAACACTAAGAGCAAAGGAAGACAGTAAATAATGAAAATCAGAGCCATATTAATGAAATTGATGTCAAAAAATATTAAAAATCAATGAAACAAAATATTGGTTTTTTAAAAATAAATAAATAAAATTAATAAACACTTAGCCAAGCTTACAAAAAAAATACTTAAATTTCTAAAATTCATATTGGAAATATTAACACAAACTATCATAAAATACAGACAATAATCAGAAAATACTTGAACATCATGAAGACATCAATATATTTCTAGGGACATCAAACCTACCAAATTGAATCAGGAAGACATAGAAAATTTAAACATAACAATTTCAAGAAATGAAATCGAAGATGCCTTCAAAAGCACACAAACAAAGAAAAGGACTAGATGAATTTTCATCTGAGTTCTACAAGACCTTCAAAGAACTTATCCCAATTCTCCTCAAATTTTTCTATGAATAGAAAAGGAGGTAACACTCCCAAACTCAGCTTCTGGAGCTAGTGTCACCCTGATACCAAAACAAGATAAGGACACATAAAGGAAAGAAATATTTAGTCCAATATCCCTAATGAAAGCAGTTATAAAAATTCTTCATAAAATACTGGCAAATCACATTCAAAAATATACTAAAAAAATTTTAAAAAATAAAAATAAAATAATAAATTAAAAAAAAAAAATATATATATATATATATATATATATATATATATATATATATATATATATACACACTAAAAAATAGTTCACCATGATCAAGAAGATTAATTCTAGGGATGTGGGTTGTTTCTAAATATGGAACTCAATGCGCGTAATTCATCACATCAATAGACTTAAAGACAAGAATAACACGATTATATCAGTACATGCAGGAAAAGCATTTGACATAATATAGCATCCATTCATGCTCAAAACACTAAAAAATAAACTAGAGAAAATAGGAAAATATCTCAATTCTTTAAAATCCATATATGTTAAACCCAAGGCCAATATCATTCTAAATGGGGAAAATTGAAAGCATTTCCACCCATAAATCAATTGCATTCCTATACAATGATGAATAGGCTTGAAGAGAAATTTGGAAAACTATCCTATTCATGATAGACTCAAAAAAATAAAATACTTGGGAATTAATTTGACAAAAGAAGTGAAAGAACTCTACAATAAAAACTATATATATAAAAGAAGACGAAAAGATCTTCCATGTCTTGGATAAGCAGAATTACTATGTCCAAAATGGACATTCTACCAAAAGTGCTATACAGATTTAATGCAATTTCTATTAAAATTCCAATGATGTTCTTTATAGAAATAGAAAAAACAATCATAAAATTTATTTGAAAAAATAAGAGGACCAGAATATCCAAAGCAATTCTTAGCAAGAAATGTGGAACAAGAGACAGCACAATACCAGACCTTAAACTATACTCAGGCCATAGTGAAAAAAACAGCATGCTCTTGGTACCAAAACAGACATGAAGACCAATGGAAGAGAATAGAAGAAACAGAGACGACCCCACATAAATACAGTTGTATCATACTACACAAAGACACCATAAACATTCATTGTAAAAAAGAGCCTCTTCAACAAGTGGTGCTGGTAAAACTGGAAATACATATGTAATAGAATAAAATTCCATCCCTATATCTCACTTTGTACAAAATTCAACTCAAAGTAGATCAAGGATCTAGATATTTGAAGAGAAATCCTGCATCTACTAGAAGAAACAGTAGGCTCAACTCTCCATCATGTCCCCACAACTTCCTCAACAAGACTCCTGAAACACAAGAAATAAATTCAAGAATCAATAAATGGGATGATATCAAACTAAAAAGATTATTTATAGCAAATAAAACCATCAAGAACATGAAGAGAGAGCCCACAGAATTGGAGAAAATCTTTGCCATGTGCACCTCAGATAGAGTATTATCTCCAAGTTATATAAAGAATTCAAAAAATTTAATACCAAAAAATTTAATACCAAAAAATAACCCAATTATTAAATGGACAATGGAACTGAACAGGCACTTCACAGAAGAAGAAACATTAATGGCCAACAAATATATGAAAAAAATGTTCAACATCTCTAGCTATTAGAAAAATGCAAATTAAGACTACACTGAGATTCTCTATCACTCCAGTCAGAATGGCAATTATCAAGAAAACAACTATCAGTAAATTGGCAAAGATTTGGGAGAAAAAAGGTACATTCATATGTTGTTTGGTGGGGCTTCATGTTGGTGCAACACATATGTTAAGCAGTATGGAGATTCCTCAGGAAACTTGGAATGGAACTGCTGTTTGACCCAGTTATTCCACTCCTCAGTGTATACCCAAAGACTTATAAACAGCATAATATAGTGACACATTCACATCAATGTTTATAGCAACTCAGTTTACAATAGCTAAGTAGATATCCTTCAACTGAGGATTGGATGTAATATACATACGCAATGGGATATTAATCATAAAGAAAAGTGAAGTTATGGCACTTTCTGTTAAATGAACAGAAGTGGAGACAATCATGCTAAGTGAAATAAGCCAATCCAAAAAACCAGAGGCTGAGTGTTCGCTATGATAAGTGGAAGCTTATACACAATAAGGTAGGGGAGGAATAAAAGTGCATTGATTTAGACAAAGGGGAAGGAAGAGAAGAGACA
This sequence comes from Callospermophilus lateralis, assembly GCF_048772815.1. Lineage (NCBI taxonomy): Eukaryota > Metazoa > Chordata > Mammalia > Rodentia > Sciuridae > Callospermophilus > Callospermophilus lateralis. The sequence continues at coordinate 122,393,246 of NC_135305.1, read as the reverse complement.
GGGGAAAGGAATAGGATATACAGTAGAATAAATTGGACCTAACTTTCCTATTTCATATATGAATACTTTACCAGTGAAATTACACATTATGTACAACTGCAAGAATAGGGATTTTAATCATAATAAGTTATATTCCATGAATGTACATGTCAAAATATATTCTACTTTCATGTATATCTAAAAATAACAAATTTTAAAAAGAACTTAGGTAAGTGGTAAATAAACATCTGAAACACTGGTAAAAGTGTTCAACCCTGAGACCAGACCGGAGGAGGAAGCCCGCACCAAGCCAGACCAGAGGAGGAAGCCCAGGGTCAAGCCAGACCACAAGAGGAAGCCCAGCTCCAAGCTAGACCTGAGAAGGAAGCCCGGCCCGGCCCCACGCGTTAGTCCAGAGGAAGCCCATCAACCCTTAAAACCCATCAAAGGGAGCGTGGCTACCAGCACAGTTCTGCAGCTGATCCAGGTACCCAATTTCCAACTCCCCCACACTTAGCTGCGATAAATCCAAATATTTCCCACAAGCTTTTGGAGGGTGTTGCTATCAATGCAAAACAACAACTGTACAGGAGCCTGGGTTCCACCTCGAATATTAGAGTAGGGAGGATACAGGTGGAAGCTCATGTCCTTTCACACTGGCTATATCCACCACCCTGAACACAGAGGCTCAAGCTAGGAATACACAATGCCACCTACTGGAAGAAAGGAAAACAGAGTTCTGAGAGACTTTTTTTTTCTTTTTCTCTTTTCTTCTCTCTCTTTCACAACCTCAACATATGTGAAACAAGAACTGTGCATGAACAACCAAATCACCAAAATAATATAATATAGAGGAATTGCATATGCCCCACCTTCCCCCTATTTTTTCCTTATTCCTTTCTTACTTTTTTCCTTCTCTCTTTTTTCTCTTTTCTTCCTTGTTATTTTTTTTTTCTTTTCTTCATTCATTTTCCCTCTATCCCACTTTCAACCCCCTAACTTTTACTATCTATACATAGGGTAACTATCTAAATAGATAGGAGGTTGAATCTATACATTCTTCCATAACTTACCAGTCTATTGGTTAGAGTTCTCCGAAGCTGCTAAGTTAGTTTAACCTCATACCCTCACTTCTTTCCCTCTAAGTATAACATCCTTCATCTAAAATTCAGTTTTCTGTATGCCACCAGATATGGTATGCCTTTTATGAAATTAATGACTATATTTTAATTAATAATTGAAACCAATATCTGTAGACTTAGATTCTAACTATAAATGTATTAATAATGAAAACTTGTGCTTAGATGATGTTCTGTTGATATTGGGACTGTTAACATTGTCTTTCTCTGTAAAAGAGGGATTTTGGAGCTATACAAGAACAATATAAATATGTAAGGGGAAAACCATTAACACAACAGTTTCACAAAGCCAGAAAGAAACATGAGCAGTATGAAAAGACAAGGAAAGAAAGAATCACAAACAACACAGGTCAATTCAACATTAGAAGAGGTAATATCTGCAGCTGATGGAATGTCAGATAAAGAGTTCAGGATATACATGCTTCAGATGATCTGGAAACTCAAGGAAGACATTAGACAGCAAATTCAGAAAATGAAAGATCACTTCAACAATGAATTACATAAATAAATCCAAGACACAAAAGATAAAATCTACAGGGAAATAGAGGATATAAAAAAAAAACAACAGAAATCCTGGAAATGCAGGAAACAATAAACCAAATTAAAAATGCAAATGAGAGTATTACCAGCAGAGTAGAACACTTAGAAGATAGAACATCAGACAATGAAGACAAAGTTTTTCAACTTGAAAAGAACATAGACAGCTCAGCAAGAATGTTAAGAAATCATGAGCAGAACATCCAAGAATTATGGGATAACATAAAGAGACCAAACTTAAGAGTTATTGGGATACAAGAGGGTATAGAGGTCCAAACCAAAGGAATGAGCAATCTGTTCAATGAAATAATACTAGAAAAATTCCCAGACTTAGAGAATGAAAAAGAAATCCAAATACTAGAAGCCTACAGGATGCCAAATGTACAAAATCATAAGAGATCCACACCAAGGCACATAATAATGAAGATGCCCAACATACAGAATAAGGAGAGAATCTTAAAAGCCACAAGAGAGAGGAAGCAGATTACATTTAGGGGTAAACCAATCAGGATAATGGCTGATCTTTCAACACAGACTCTGAAAGCTAGAAGATCCTGGAACAATATATTTCAAACACTGAAAGAAAAAGGGTTCCAACCAAGAATCATATATCCAGTGAAATTAAGCTTCAGGATTGAAGATGAAATAAAAATCGTCCACTCTAAACAAAAGTTAAAAGAATTTGAAGCTAGAAAACCAGCTCTCCAAAACATCCTTGGCAAAACATTACAGGAAGAGGAAATGAAAAATAACAATGAAAACCAACAGCGGGAGATAGTACAGTAAAGGAAAAACTAACCAAAGAGGAAAAACAAATCATGTTAAGTAACATAAATAACCAAATATGGCTGGAGGTACAAACCGTATCTCAATAGTAACCCTAAATGCACCAATCAAAAGACATAGGCTAGTAAACTGAATTTTTTAAAAAAGATCCAACAATATGCTGACTACAGGAGACTCATCTGATAGGAAAAGACAAACACAGACTGAAGGTGAAAGGTTAAGAAAAATCATACCACTCATATGGACTTTGGAAGCAAGCAGGGATGTCCATACTTGTATCAAACAAAATAGATTTCAAGCCAAAGTTAATCAAAAGGGATAAACAAGGACACTACATACTGCTCAAGATGACTTAATGATCATTGATATATATGCACCAAACAATGGTGCATATATACACCAATAGACTTAATGATCATTAATATATATTCCCCAAACAATGGTGCAGCTATGTTCATCAAACAAACTCTTCTCAAATTCAAGAGTCAAATAGACCACAACACAATAATCTTGGGAGATTTTAACACACCTCTCTCACCACTGGACAGATCTTCCAAACAAAAGTTGAATAAAGAAACCATAGAGCTCAATAATACAATTAATAACTTAGACTTAATTGACATATACAGAATATACCACCCAACATCAAGTGGATGCACTTTCTTCTCAGCAGCACATGGATCTTTCTCAAAAATAGACCATATATTATGTCATAGGGCAAATCTTAGCAAATCCAAAGGAGTAGAGATACTACCATGCATTTTATCTGATCATAATGGAATGAACTTGAAAATCAATAATAAAATAAGAAAGAAAAATCCTACATCACATGGAGAATAAACAATATGCTTACTGAATGAACAAAATGTTACAGAAAACATCAAAGAGGAAATTTAAAAATCCTTAGAGGTAAATGAAAACTCAGACACAACATATCGAAATATCTGGGACACTATAAAAGCAGTACTAAGAGGAAAATTCATTTCATGGAGTTCATTCCTTAAAAGAAGGAAAAGCCAACAAATAAATGACCTCACACTATACCTCGAAGCCTCAGAAAAAGAAGAAAAAATCAGCAGCAAATACGGTAGAAGGCAAGAAATAATAAAAATCAGAGCTGAAATCAATGAAATTGAAACAAAAGAAATAATTGAAAAACTTGACAAAACTAAAAGTTGATTCTTTGAAAAAATAAATAAGATTGATAGACCACTAGCCACGCTAACAAAGAGAAGAAGAGAGAGAACCAAAATTACTAGCATATGGGATGAAAAAGGCAACATCACACGAGAGACTTCAGAAAGATAATTAGAAATTATTTTGAAACCCTATACACTAATAAAATAGAGGACAGTGAAGGCATTGATAAATTCCTTAAGGCATATGAGCTACCCAGATTGAGTCAGGATGATATAAAAAACCTAAACAGACCAATATCAAGTGAGGAAATAGAAAAAGTCATCAAAAGACTACCAACCAAGAAAAGCCCAGGACCGGAAGGATATACAGCAAAGTTTTACAAGAACTTTAAAGAAGAACTAATACCAATACTCTCAATCTATTTCAGGAGATAGAAAAAGAGGAAGTACTTCCAATTCATTCTATGAGGCCAACATCACCCTGATTCCAAAACCAGATAAAGACACTTCAAAGAAAGAAAACTTCAGACCAATATCCCTAATGAATATACATGCAAAAATCCTCAATAAAATTCTGGCAAATTGGATACAAAAACATATCAAAAAGATCGTGCACCATGACCAAGTGGGATTCATCCCTGGGATGCAAGGCTGGTTCAATATATTAGACAAAGGTGCTAAAACCATGCAATGGAGAACGGATAGCATCTTCAACAAATGGTGCTGGGAGAACTGGAAATCCATATGCAACAAAATGAAATTGAATCCCTTTCTCTCACCATACACAAAAGTCAACTCAAAATGGATCAAGGAGTTAGGAATCAGACCAGAGACTCTGTGTCTAATAGGAGATAAAGTTGGCCCTAATCTTCATCACGTGGGGGCAGGCCCCAAATTTCTTAATAAGACACCTATAGCACAAGAGTTAAAACCAAGAATCAACAAATGGGATGAATTTAAACTAAAAAGTTTTTTCTCAGCAAGAGAAATAATATGTAAGGTGAATAGGGAGCCTACATCCTGGGAACAAATTTTTACCCCTCAAACATCAGATAGAGCTCTAATCTCTAGAGTATACAAAGAACTCAAAAAGTTAAACAACAAAAAAGCAAATAACCCAATCAACAAATGGGCCAAGGACTTGAACAGAAACTTCTCAGAAGAGGATATACAATCAATCAACAAATACATGAAAAAAATGCTCAGCATCTCTAGCAATCAGAGAAGTGCAAATTAAAACTACTCTAAGATACCATCTCACTCCAATAAGAATGGCAGCCATTATAAAGTCAAACAACAATAAGTGCTGATGAGGATGTGGGGAAAAGGGTTCTCTTGTACATTGCTGGTGGGACTGCAAATTGGTGCAGCCAATTTGGAAAGCAGTATGGAGATTCCTTGGAAAGCTGGGAATGGAACCACCATTTGACCCAGCTATTCCCCTTCTCAGACTATACCCAAAAGACCTAAAAAGAGCATACTACAGGGACACAGCCACATCAATGTTTATAGCAGCACAATTCACAATAGCTAGAATGTGGAACCAACGTAGATGCCCTTTAATAGATGAGTGGATAAAAAATGTGGCATATATACACAATGGAATATTACTCAGCACTAAAAAATAACAACATCATGGCATTTGCAGGGAAATGGATGGCATTACAGCAGATTATGCTAAGTGACATTAGCCAATCCCTAAAAAACAAATGCAGAATGTCTTCTCTGATATAAGGGGAGGTGAATCAAAATGGGATAGAGAGGAAGAGCATGAGAAGAAGACTACCACTAAATAGTGAAGAGAGGTGGGAGGGGAAAAGAGGGAGAAGGGGAGTTGCACGGAAGATGGAAGGAGAACTTCATTGTTATACAGAATACATATATGATGTTGTGATGAGAAAAAAAGTGTGCCACATTAGATTAGATAGAGAGAAAGGATGGGAGAGGAGGGGAGGAGTAGGAGGGATAGGGAGGGCAGCAGAATAGAATAGACAGTATGATTGATGTATGTATTATATGTCAAAACACATTCTGCTCTCATGTATGACTGAAAAAAATAAAAATAAATCGTATGGTAAAAAATAAAAATAAAATACAAATACAAAAAAAAAAGTGTTCAACCCTATCGGATGGCCAGAAATTTACATGCAATTTCTGGCCAACTGTCCTTACTGCAACCAATTGAGGATCCGGCTATGGAGCAAGCACTGGGACTGCAATATGTGGCCTCACACCCAGGGTTGTGCCTATGAGGTAAATGGTTTGCTGCTCATGCACCTAGCACAAGCAGAGTGGTTTGCCACTCAGGCACCCTTAACGTATGCCATAAATGGAGTACTCCATGTACTTGTCCCCACACTCCTATCTCAGCCTCCTAAGTCACTGGGATTACAAACATGTGTCACCATGTCCAGCTCCAAGTATTTTTGAATAGAAAAAAATATCTACAAAAAAAATCACTAGAGAACAGCACAACCACATCTATACTTACAACATGACAAAGTCCACAATATAACAATGACTGAATTCTTTTTTAAAATACGAAGTTCTAACTCTAGGTCTTGTCCATGTTGTTTCCACACCTATATTGTCCTATCCTTCATCCCAAATCTATATCTGACTAAACCCACGTCCAAGAACTTCTTTGACTGGGCATAATGTCACCCGCCTGTGATCCTAGTGTCTCAGGAGGCGGAGGCAGGAGGATCACAAGTTCAAAGTCAGCCTCAGCAACTTGGAAAAGCCCTGAGAAACTTAGTGAGACCCTGTCTCAAAATATTTTTTTAAAAAAAAGGACTAGGAGGAGATCCAACATGGCAGCGGGCGGAGAGGCAGCGCTTTCAATACCCCCCCAGTGATGGGGTCATAAAGACGCATAGATAACGCTTAGATTCTACCAACGGAGAATCTCCTAGCAAAATTCCACTGAAGAGAGACCGGCCGGGAGCTACTAGGATTTTTTGAAGCATCAGTTGCCCCAGACGAGTGAAACCCTGCCACAAGACGCAGAGGTCCAGATCCACCAGCCGCAGTCCGCGTGCCTCGGGCGCGGCTGCTGGTCCGTCCGCCCGCTTCCAACGTGACTGGGTCCCACTAGCCTACGAGATGCAGCTTGGCAGGAAGAAGTCTTTAGCCAAGCCTTTATGAAATAGTGAGCCAGGAGCTGAGGCCAACCGGGGCAGACCAGTTCCACCCCTCCCTTGGGACACCCCGGCAAGGAGCCTGGGGCCCGCCATAGCAGAGAGGTGACGTCATCGGAGTTCGGCCGATGGAATTCCTTCCCAGCAGAATCCACTTTAGCAGGTGTGTGACTCCCTCCCCATCCAGACACAAGCAGCCATGAAACTTCAGGGACCTCTCAGGGGTCGTGTCTGTAGGGAAACACAGGGGATCCTGACCCCCAACCCCCCATATCACCAGCGGTGACTCCCAAGGTCTTAGCTGCCAGTTTACCACAGCACTGGGGCTTAAATGGGACATGTGGTGGGGCTGCAAGTGTAACTAGATCTCTGGGGAACTGCTTCTGGGGAACAGGACCTGGCTGGCAGGCTGAAAGGAGGAAGGGGGGTAAGAGCCACAGAAGTGAAATGGCTCTGGACTGACAAGTCTGAGAGACTCCCAGGAGACGCCTTACAGGGATTGCTATCGGCAGGTAGAGAGCAGAAGCTCCGCTCAGAGGCACAGCTCCGCCTACTGGAAGAGAAGAAAGTGGATCTCTAAGACTTCAATATTTTTTTTCTTTTTTTTTTTCTTCTCTCTTTGTTCCTTTCTCCCCTTCTCCTTCTCTCTTTCTTTCCCATTTCAAGTTTTATTGTTCTTTTCATTCTCCTCTAATCTATCTCTCTCTCCTTCTTTCTTTTTAAGAGCACTTTCATTCCCCTACCCCCCAACTTTCATCCCAAGCATTACGTCTTCCATTACATGTAATTGTCTAAATGCAAATAGGTGAAAGTCTCGAGGCTGTCTATAGGACTCCTAAATACCTAGCTACTACCAACACCCTGATCCAATTGCCTGGTAGTATCCACCTTCAGTGGAGCAATCTTCTAAAGTAGCCAAGACATACTAACCCTGTTACCATCATAGCACCTAACCTAAACATATAGTCCTAAGAACAAACAACAAATCACTATATGCATACAGAACCTGGAAGCCTTTTATGAATTGAAAGAATCAGCTTTAAAGTACAACAAAGCCCAACATTTCTAGGCATAATCTCCCACCACAAAGGAGAGACAACAGAGATATATAAAGCCAAAACAAATGTATAGGAGAAAGCAGTTACAAAGCAGTCAAACAGAGCTGGAAAGTAATGTGAACAACATGAAAAAACAAGGGAAAAAAAGTTTACAAACATTGCAGGACAACTTAAATATACAGGAGGACCCAGAAGAATCAGAAACATGAACAGGGAAAGAAATCAAGGCATACCTAACTCAGCTGGAACGGAATATTAGAGAAGACATGAGATAACAAGTCCAAGCAATGAAAGTATATTTTGAAAATGAACTAAACAAACAAATTCAAATTGCAAAGAACGAGCTTTACCAGGAGATAGAGATTTTTAAAAAAACCAAACAGTAATCCTAGAAATGCAAGAAACCATAAACCAGAATAAAAACTCTAATATTACAAATAGACTAGATCAAGTAGAAGTCAGAACATCAGATAATGAAGACAAAGTTTATCAACTTGTAAAGAATATAGTCAACACAGAAAAGATGCTTAAATCTCATGAGTAATCTATCCAAGAGATATGGGATCTCATTAAAAAAACAAATTTGAGAGTCATTGGGATACAAGAAGGCACAGAGGTTCAAACCAAAGGAATGAATAACTTATTAAATGAAATAATCCTAGAAAACTTCCCAGAGATAAAAGATGAAATGGATTGCCAAATCCTGGAAGCCTACAGGACCCCAAACATCCAAAACCATAATAGACCAACTCCAAGACATATAATTATGAAGATAGCCATCATACAGAACAAGGAGAGAATATTAAAAGCTACGAGAGAAAGGAGGCAGATTACATTCAGAGGTAAACCAATAAGGTTAAAGACTGATTTTTCATCACAGACTTTGAAAGCGAGAAGATCCTGGAACAACGTATTTCAAATGCTGAAAAATAATGGATTCCAACTAAGAATACTGTATCCAGCAAAATTAAGCTTCAGATTTGACAATGAAATTAAAATATTTCATGATAAACAAAAGCTAAAAGAATTCGCAGCCAGAAAACCAGCACTGCAAAGCATTTTGAGCAAAATACTACAAGAAGAGGAATTGAAAAATAGCGCCCAAAACTAACAGTGGGAGGTGTCTCAGTAAAGGGGGAGAAAAATAACCAAAGAGGGAAAACTAGCCAAACTAAAATAAATAAATAAATAAACATGACTGGAAGTACAAACCATATTTCAATTGTAACCTTAAATGTTAATGGCTTAAATTCACCAATCAAGAGACATAGGCTAGTAACCTGGATTAAAAAAAACAAATCCAACAATATGCTGCCTTCAGGAGACTCATATGATAGGAAAAGATATACACAGGCTGAAGGTGAAAGGTTGGGAAAAATCATACCACTCACATGGCCCTCAGAAGCAAGCAGGAGTGGCCATACTCATATCGAATAAAATCAACTTCAAACCTAAGTTAATCAAAAGGGATAAAGAAGGACACTATATACTGTTAAAAGGAAGCATCCACCATCAAGACATAACAATTATCAATTTGTATGCACCAAACAATGGTGCTGCAACGTTCATAAAACAAACTCTCCTCAAGTTCAAGAGTCAAATAGACCAAAACACAATAATTATGGGGGGCTTCAACACATCGCTCTTGCCATTGGACAGATCCTCTAGACAAAAGCTGAACAAAGAAACTATAAAACTCAATAACGCAATCAATAACCTAGACTTAACCAACATATATAGAATATATCAACCATCATCAAGTGGATAACGTTCTTCTCAGCAGCACATGGATCCTACTCAAAGATAGACCATATATTATGCCATAGGGCGACTCTCAGTAAATATAAAGATGAGGAGATAATACCATGCACCATATCTGACCATAAAGGAATGAAACTGGAAATCAATGATAAAAAAAGGAAGGAAAAATCCTGCATCACCTGGAAAATGAACAATATGTTACTGAATGATCAATGGGTTACAGAAGACATAAAGGAGGAAATCAAAAAATTCTTAGAGATAAATGAAAATACAGACACAACATATCGGAATCTATGGGACAAAATGAAAGCAGTTTTAAGAGGGAAATTCATTTCCTGGAGTTCATTCCTCAAAAAAAGAAAAAACCAACATATAAAAGCACTCTTAAAATCCTAGAAAAGGAAGAGCAAAACGACAGCAAATGTAGTAGAAGACAAGAAATAATTAAAATCTTAGCGGAAATCAACGAAATTAAAACAAAAAAAAAACATTGAAAAAATTGATAAAACTAAAAGTTGGTTCTTTGAAAAAATAAATAAGATCGACAGACCCTTAGCCATGCTAACGAAGAGAAGAAGAAAGAGAACTCAAATTACTAACATACGGGATGAAAAAGGCAATATCACAACAGACACTACAGAAATACAGAAGATAATTAGAAAGTATTTTGAAACCCTATATTCCAATAAAATAGAAGATAGTGAAGATATCGATAAATTTCTTAAGTCATATGATCTGCCCAGATTGAGTCAGGAAGACACACACAATTTAAACAGATCAATAACAAAGGAAGAAATAGAGGAGGCCATCAAAAGACTACCAACCAAGAAAAGCCCTGGACCGGATGGGTATACAGCAGAGTTTTACAAAACCTTCAAAGAAGAATTAATATCAATACTTTTCAAGCTATTTCAAGAAATAGAAAAAGAAGGAGCTCTTCCAAATTCATTCTATGAGGCCAACATCACCCTGATCCCGAAACCAGACAAAGACACTTCAAAGAAAGAAAACTACAGACCAATATCTCTAATGAACCTAGATGCAAAAATTCTCAATAAAATCCTGGCAAATCGAATACAAAAGCACATCAAAAAAATTGTGCACCATGATCAAGTAGGATTCATCCCTGGGATGCAATGCTGGTTCAATATACGGAAATCAATAAATGTTATTCACCACATCAATAGACTTAAAGATAAGAACCATATGATCATCTTGATAGATGCAGAAAAAGCATTCAACAAAGTACAGCATCCCTTTATGTTCAAAACACTAGAAAAACTAGGGATAACAGGAACTTACCTCAACATTGTAAAAGCTATATATGCTCTGCCTCAGGCTAGCATCATTCTAAATGGAGAAAAACTGAAGGCATTCCCTCTAAAATCTGGAACTAGACAGGGATGCCCTCTCTCACCACTTCTTTTCAATTTAGTTCCTGAAATACTAGCCAGAGCAATTAGACAGACAAAAGAAATTAACGGTATAAAAATAGGAAAAGAAGAACTTAAATTATCACTATTTGCGGATGACATGATAATATATTTAACAGACCCAAAAGGGTCTACAAAGAAACTGCTAGAGTTAATAAATAAATTCAGCAAAGTGGCAGGATATAAAATCAACACGCATAAATCAAAGGCATTCCTGTATATCAGCGACAAAACTTCTGAAATGGAAATGAGGAAAACCACTCCATTCACAATATCCTCAAAGAAAATAAGATACTTGGGAATCAACCTAACAAAAGAGGTGAAAGATTTATACAATGAAAACTACAGAACCCTAAAGAGAGAGATAGAAGAAGATCTTAGAAGATGGAAAAATGTACCCTGTTCATGGATAGGCAGAACTAACATCATCAAAATGGCGATATTACCCAAAGTTCTCTACAGGTTTAATGCGATGCCATCAAAACCCCAACGGCATTTCTTGTAGAAATAGATAAAGCAATCATGAAATTCATATGGAAAAACAAAAGACCCAGAATAGCAAAAGCAATTCTAAGCAGGAAGTGTGAATCTGGAGGTATAGCGATACCAGAGTTCAAACTGTACTACAAAGCAATAGTAACAAAAACAGCATGGTACTGGTACCAAAACAGGCAGGTGGATCAATGGTACAGAATAGAGGACACAGAAACCAAGCCACAAAATTACAACTTTCTTGTATTTGATAAAGGGGCTAAAAACATGCAATGGAGGAAGGATAGCATCTTCAACAAATGGTGCTGGGAAAATTGGAAATCCATATGCAACAAAATGAAACTGAATCCCTTTCTCTCGCCATGCACAAAAGTTAACTCAAAATGGATCAAAGAGCTTGATATCAAATCAGAGACCCTGTTCCTGATAGAAGAAAAAGTTGGCTCCAATCTACATACTGTGGGGTCGGGATCCAAATTCCTAATAGGACGCCCATAGCCCAAGAGTTAATAACAAGAATAAACAAATGGGACTTACTTAAACTAAAAAGTTTTTTCTCAGCAAGAGAAGCAATAAGAGAAGTAAATAGGGAGCCTACATTCTGGGAACAAATCTTACTCCTCACACTTTAGATAGAGCCCTAATTTCCAGAATATACAAAGTACTCAAAAAATTAAACAATAAGATAACAAATAACCCAATCAACAAATGGGCCAAGGACCTGAACAGACACTTCTCAGAGGAGGACATACAATCAATCAACAAGTACATGAAAAAATGCTCACCATCTCTAGCAGTCAGAGAAATGCAAATCAAAACCACCCTAAGATACCATCTCACTCCAGTAAGATTGGCAGCCATTATGAAGTCAAACAACAACAAGTGCTGGCGAGGATGTGGGGAAAAAGGTACACTTGTACATTGCTGGTGGGACTGCAAATTGGTGCGGCCAATATGGAAAGCAGTATGGAGATTCCTAGGAAAGCTGGGAATGGAACCACCATTTGACCCAGCTATTGCCTTCCTCGGACTATTCCCTGAGGACCTCAAAAGAGTGTACTATAGGGATACTGCCACATCAATGATCATAGCAGCACAATTCACAATAGCTAGACTGTGGAACCAAACTAGATGCCCTTCAATAGATGAATGGGTAAAAAAAAATGTGGCATTTATACACAATGGAGTATTGTGCAGCCCTAAAAAATGACAAAATCATGGAATTTGCAGGGAAATGGATGGCATTAGAGCAGATTATGCTAAGTGAAGCTAGCCAATCCTTAAAAAAAAACAAATGCCAAATGTCTTCTTTGATTTAAGGAGAGCAACTAAGAACTGAGCAGGGAGGAAGAGCATGAGGAAAAGATTAACATTAAACTGAGATGAGTGGTGGGAGGGAAAGGGAGAGAGAAGAGAAATTGCATGGAAACAGAAGGAAACCCTCAATGTTATATGAAATCACACATAAGAGGTTGTGAGGGGAAAGGGGGGGAAAACAAGGGAGAGAACTGAACACCAACAGATTAGGTAGAGAGGGAAGATGGGAGGGGAGGGGAGGGGAGGGGGGATAGTAGAGGATAGGAAAGGCAGCAGAATACAACAGTCACTTATATGGCATTATGTAAAAATTGTGAATGTGTAACTGATGTGATTCTGCAATTTGTATTTGGGGTAAAAATGGAAGTTCATAACTCACTTGAATCAAATGTATGAAAGATGATATGTCATGAGCTTTGTAATGTTTTGAATAACCAATTAAAAAAAAGAAAAAAAACATTGAATATACAAAAAGTAAATAAATAAAAACCAAACCTGTATTTAAAAAAAAAAGGACTGGGATATAGCTCAGTGGTTAAGCACCCTAGGGTTCAATCCCTGATATCAAAAAAAAAAAAAAAGAACTTTGGCTGCAGGAGATTTGGCACGGGGGGTGGGGGTATAAGGTAGTTCATACCTAATTCTGCCCAGCACTGTTTACATACCTAACTAATCCTCCCACTAATTAGTTCCACGAGGTACTTCTGCAATTCAACTATAAATTCCTTAAAAGCCAGATCTCAGAGAATCTATTATTGGATAAACCTTATGGAGGAATGGCAGTGAATGAATGGAAAGTGAGAAATATCTACATTATAGTTTGTGGAAAATATTTTTTATAATTATCAGCAGAGAGATAACCAAAAAAACCCAGAATACTAAGTAGAATGGAGACAAACAAAAGCAATATTATTTTTAGGAGGTAGATATTTGAACATGGTGGTGGGGTGTTAATAGAATGGAAGGGATAAAAGATGATGGGAATATTAATGAAGTAATAGCTATAAACACTGAGAAGAGATAGGATCAGAGCAGACACTGTAGAGGGTTGCACTTTGACTAAAAGAGCAATATTTCATCATTATAGTGGTGGAAAGAAGAAAGAAATGGAGATTGTTGGCCAATGGAAATGAGTGGTTTATGCTCAAATTCTCTTAAGAATTGGGTTTTCAAATAAGAATCAGGAACATAGTGACTTTTTAAAAAAAGGTAGACAGTTTAGAATAGTCACTGAAAGAACCAGAGTAAAATTTTTAAAAATGAAGAATTGTTGACTGCAGTTTAGAGCCCAGCAGCTAAAATATAATCAGACCTGCAGTGGGACTCTCCCCATGTGCAAGATCTTACATAACCCATTCTTTCTATAGCCTTGGAGCCCCAACGTGAATAGGACTGTAGATAAGATAGCAAATTGTATCAATGTTAATTTCCTGATTTTAAAATTTGCAGTTTCCCTGATCTTTTTTTCAACACAAACTTGTGCTGGCTCCACTTAGATCTGTCCCCTTCTTGTCAGATTCCTTCAGGATCCATTAAAAAATAATGGAGAAACAGCATATTAAGCACATTAAAAATGTAGAAGTAAATTCCAAAAGAGACACTGCTTTGACCAAACTTTTCTGTGTACATATGTAAATATACCACAGTGAATTTCACCTTTATGTATATCTATAAAGCACTAATTTAAAAAAAACTGTAAATAAAATAGAAGGAAGACCAGTAAAGTAGAGGAAAAGGAATAAGAGGAGAGAGAAGGAGAGGAAAAAGGGAAGTACTGGGGACTTAAGTGGAGCAAATTATACTCCATGCTTGTGTAATTTCATCAAAATAAACCCAAATATTATATATAACCATAACACACTAAAAAATCTATGAAAGAAATAACAGTTCTTATATACAAAGCAAGCTGATTTTGTTTTCAAAAGCTAAAAAACACTTGTAAAGATTAATTAAAATTTAGAGCTGGGTTACATGGAACTATGGAACTGTTTTTCCCATAAGCACCTAAGTGAATTAATATGCCACCATGACACTATCACACATCAAGATAGCTCAGGACCACATGATGAACTGCAAAACTTGGGGTGACTGGTAGATAATCACAATGTATATGTTGTGACCCTCAGTGCTCAGTATGGCCCTCTGTCCCCACAGTGGCACCTAAGTGCCTCAGGGCAGGAAGTGAGAAGGCCAAGGCAGTATCCCTTGGTCTTAATCCTGAGGACCAGAGATCACAGCCTGTGACCAAGTCTTGGTGCTGGCAAGGCCTTTTTCTGTCCCAAGGAAGCAGCCTACAGAAGGACATCTGCAGTGTTTGTTTTGTTGTTAATCAGATTTCTGACTGTGCTACAGTTTCTGGAGGGCAGGTATAGTGAAGGCTTGTCCACAGCATTGGGCTTTGCCATCATTGACGGTCAAGTTGTTTGAGGACCAAACTACTAAAAGCTGTGCTTATTCAACCACATGCACAAATCAAGAAAAGGACAGTTAAAATGTACACGTAGTGTCGATGATGAAATATTTATAATAAAGAAGAAGCTCAATTATCCAGGATTTTCTTTTGGTACAAGGGACTACAGTGGAACAATTGTTGATATGTGAATAGGGCTGTAGATAAGATAGTTATTTGTATTAATGTTAATTTCCTGATTTTAAAATTTGCTATGTGGTTTTCTAAAAGAATATCAGTGTTTTAGGAGATACAAACTAGAGATTAAATGACATTATGCCTACAATTGATTCTCAGTATATATGTTATTTGAGGTTGATAACTTGTGAGCAAGATGATCTCTGTCCAACCTAGGCAGGGGAGCACTTTTTCCAACCAAGGTATAATAATTTGTTTAATAAGTAACCAGTATG
This sequence comes from Callospermophilus lateralis, assembly GCF_048772815.1. Taxonomy (NCBI): domain Eukaryota; kingdom Metazoa; phylum Chordata; class Mammalia; order Rodentia; family Sciuridae; genus Callospermophilus; species Callospermophilus lateralis. Next base: position 122,377,603 of record NC_135305.1, on the reverse strand, counting down.
AAATTGTTCATCAGAGTATAAAAGTACACATAATAAGTAACCAGTATGAAATTGTTCATCAGAGTGTAAAAGTACACAATCATGTCTAAGATTAATCATTATTAATGTCATTATTAATGTCATTCAAAATATAACCTGGCAGGCAAGAATGGACTCCTGCTGCATTATCTTTCCAGCTGACCACAGACCCTGAACTGTAAAATACACGTGCTCATCTTTCTTCCATAGTTCACATACATTCCATCCCTCTACTACAACCAGGAATCCTTCACTCCAGAAGGCCATATCCCTCAAAGACCACTTTACCTTCTGTCATTCTGCCTCAATCCCTGTTCGTGCTCTCTAGAACCATAAAGCTGTAAATGTCAAGACCAGAGGAGAAATGGGAGATTACCAAGACCACGACCAAGCCTTTTGTGGAACTTATGAGCACAAAGCCCATGACACTCAAGGGCTCTTCTGTTTTTTTTTAACCTTCCCATCCTGGGGACTGCTCAAGTGACCCCTTAAGAGGACCATCTCCAATTCCACTCATCAGGATAAAATCCACACATCTGACCCTTTTCTGGGTGTACACAAAATGCCTGTTGTATTTGTTCACATACTTTATTCCAGCTTTTATTTTAGTTCATTTGCATGTATTGTCATAAAAGGCTAATAATTTCATGTGTAGAATACTTATCTCCTTAACTGCATGGTGATCTTCCATCAATTAGGAATCTTTGTTATCTTAACACAGAGCTTAATAATATGCAGAAAGTGCTGCAAAATGCTTGTGTTGCTTTAGGAAGGTTCCTGGCATATAATCTATGTAGTTGATTTACTTGCAACAATGACTCAGCCTAACAGAAGAATAATAATGAAGGTCAACTTTTTCCTCATGAACATTGAGTCAAAAACCTGGAATGTAAACCTGGTGAGATTATTTTAGTCACTGAGGATAAATTACTCATGTTTGTTTGTTTTTATTGTGCTTATTCTTTTAATTTTTTGTTGATTTTTAAGTATATGACAGAGGAATGCATTGCAATTCATATTACACATATAGAGAACTTTTTTATATCTCTGGTTGTATATAAAGTATATTCACACCAATTCATGGCTTTTTGTTTGCTGTTAAAACTTCAAATTCCTCTTCTTTCATCATTGATTATCTCTAAGGAATGCAACTTTTAAGAACTTTTAAATTCCTTTAACGTTTATCACACCCACTATGCAGGGGCAGTCTTTGGCAAAATAGGGTAAATTTAAGAAAAGCCTGCATAATAATAAGAAGTACTTTTTTTCACTCAGGTGTCTGATAACAAAACTGAAAATGAAAATATACACCTGGACTGGCTCTGAGAAAGGATATGCAGTGGGGAAAAAAGCAGAAGAAAAGATATTATTTTTACTACTAATTAGCTATTATTTTAATGATTGACACTTTTTTTTCTTTCTGCACATCTGCCCTTTCATATCCTTAATGACAGGGTGGATATGCACTCCAGAGGTTCTCATGACTCGAACGTTTACTACTCTACGAATGCAGGGTCTCAATGTTCCTTTTTCCCCATTAAAACTTGGTAGATGCCCTTCAATAGATAAATGGATAAAAAATAATGTGGCATATATACATAATGGAATATTACTTGGCAATAAAAGAGAATAAAATCATGGCATTGCAGGTAAATAGATGGAGTTAGAGGAGATAATGCTAAGTGAAATTAGCCAGTTCTCCCCCCAAAAAATGCTGAATGTTTTCTTTGATATAAGGAGGCTGATTCACAGTGGGAAAGGGAGCAGGAGCACAGGAGGAATAGATGAACTCTAGATAACGCAGAGTTGTTGGAGGTGAAAGTAGAGGGTATGGGGTTATTAATGATGGTGGAATGTAATGATCATTATTATCCAAAGTACAGGTATGAAGACATGAATTGGTGTGAATATACTATGTATACAACCAGAGATATGAAAAATTGTACTCTATATATGTAATAAGAATTGTAATGCATTCCGCTGTCATATATTAAAAAAAAAAACTTGGTAGACACCCCCCAGGGAATTTAAGACATCCATATGACCAACTATGTTACTGCTGTGTAGTCTGCATGTGCCAATTAGCATTCTGTCTCCCTGACAAATGCTTGAAGCTATATTTACATATACACACATACACAAAATTCTATCATACTTTTTCCTGAAGACTTAACTATTTAATGATGCATTAAATACACTCAAGGGGACACTTGTGAGAAGGAGATAAATGGAAGGAGGGAAGGGAAAAGAGAAAGATTTTTTCAATTATATAAAAGAGGGGCTTTGTGAAGCTGTCAAATAACACTAGGCCAGAAACTGAAGAGGGAGATTAATTCAGTTGTGTGAGGATAAAGATGAATAATGACCCAAAAAGTGCACACGCTGTTGTTTAAATATAGCTTGTCCCCCAAAGTGTCTTGTGCTGGAAGCCTGGGTCCTCAGTGTGATAATAGCAGTGTGACCTTTAAGACATGATAATTAAATCTTTAGAAGGGATCAATGCTTTTCTTGAGGCAGTTAATTGAGTCTCCTGGGAGTGTGTTCTTGCTCTTACAGGACTGAATTAGTTACCATGAGAATGGGAGGTTATAAAGCATGTTTGGATTCCTTTCTTATGACATCTCTCTGCTGCACATGCCCCTACCATGTGATGCCATCCTCTATCATACCCTCACCAGCTGAGCAGATGCTCTTGAACCTCTAGAACTTTGAGTTGAATAAAATCTCTTTATTAAGTATTCAGCCTCAGTTTTTTTGTTAGAAAAACACAAAAGGGACCAAGAGCCACTGAGAACTTTCTAGAATTAAGAAAAACATAAGACTTCATATTGAGGGGCCCATGAATATATCCCAAGCCTCTGCTGGTCTGACCCATCAGGCTCTAATTCATCTCTCCAGTTCAAAATCTGTTGACAGCCTCCTGCTATAATCCTAGATTTTGTGCTTCAGCCATATTGATCCACTCCAGGTGCCCACAGGGTCCTATGCTCTTGCATTCTGGGCTTTGCACAGACTATTCCCTGTGCTCAGTCACCCTTTCTCAACAAGTCTCCACCCAGATGGACTTTCTTCAGGGATGCTCTCCCATCACTCCACCCAGATGGCCTTTCTAACACCCAGACTGTATTAGAAACTCCTCCAATGCCACCTGGGACAGTACTTATTCATGAGATTCCAAATTTATTTGTTCCATCTCTTCCTGGTGATGGAGCAATGGCTTCTCATAGATATATCCCTGATAATGCATACTGTGACTAGTATAAGGCGGGTGTTCAATAAGAGGATGCCCATGTTGATAATTTCAGCCCAGCTCTCCCCTCCTGACCAACCTGAAACTCTCATGTTCCCACTGCCTGTTGGGCATCTCCATTTTAGTGTCTTACAGGTACCAAACACTCACCCAGTTCCAATGTTAACTCGCTGTTCTCCTTATCACCCATCATTTAGCTCTGCTCTGGGATCCCCTAATCCACTAATAAAGGCCTCATGCATCCAGATCTCTGAGCCTCAAGACTGAGTTGCTCATAATGCTTCCCTCTCCACTGCCTTCACCTGTAATCTGGCATCAAACCCGCCATTGATAATGAGGAAGCAGTTTCCCTTTTTTTCTATATCCTTCCTAGAACCTCATGGGGCACCGTGTGAACTTCTGCTCAAGTCCATTCTCTTTTCAGTCTGAATGGAAATTCTCAAAATGGAACTTCTTAAATGATCTGAAAGCCTACATTTCCTATTTCCAGGAGGATGTAGGCCACACTTTTAAAATCCAGCATACATGTGAGTCTTTCACAATTGAACTGTACTTACACTTGCAGACCCATCTCCATTTCCCATCACTCTACCCCACATGTTCCCTATTTTGACCATAATTTTATCTGACCTCGAATAATCCAAATGTTTTTTTCAACTTCCTTCTTTTAAAGTTTTTATTTATTCTTTTTAGTTACACATGACAGTATAATCCATGTATTTTTTTAAACAGAGAGAGACAGAGAGAGAGAGAGAATTTTTTAATATTTATTTTTCAGTTTTCGGTGGACACAACATCTTTGTTTGTATGTGGTGCTGAGGATTGAACCCGGGCCGCACACATGCCAGGTGAGCGCGCTACCGCTTGAGCCACATCCCCAGCCCCATAATCCATGTATTTTTGACCCTCCATGATATGATTTTTCTACCAACAGATATAACCTTTATTCCTAAGGGCTTCAGGTTTTCTCTAATAAGCTTTTCTTGAAGCACATGAGTGACGCCAGATTCAGTGTTCCTGAACCCAGTTGACCTCATCATAATGATTGCTGTGTAGGACCACTACTGATTTCTCACAGGGCTGCAGCTGCAGTCTACACTGGGAGACTCTCTAGGCAAGGAATTTGATTTTTTTTGTCACCTGTATATTTTTAACAATAGTGAGACTGGGTATCCAGGTGAGCCTGGGTATCCAGGTTTTATGATTGAACAAAATGAGTGAATAAATGAATGCCTGAGGGATACACCTTAAAGATTTTCTCAGAACACCTGTAGATAATCACCCCTGTCTTGATGCGTATGTTGACACAGAACCAGCAAGAGCAGCAAGGTCACAAGAAATCAAGAAGAATGTAAAGTTAAAGAGGGTTGGCTTATGGGCCTTATAATTTTTTACCTGTAAAGAAAAAGGTTTGCTTTGATCTATCCCATGAAACAATTATAATTCCCAAACAACTGTGACTTCCTTTTCTTTGTTTCTATGATGCAAAGGCCACCATTTTCTGGGGCTTAGGATGTAACCTAATGTGAGGTTAAAAAAATGTCAGAATACAAAGTGATCTGAGTCCCATTGGACTGCTGGAAGATCATACAAACTTTGCCAAAACAAATAATCTTGAATGATAGAAATTATATGTGGGTGATAAAATAATGAGAAAGAAACAGAAGTATATACTCAGTACCCTCTCTAAATTATTTTGTCAAATATAATAATAATGATAACAAAATAATCTAGCATTAACATGCAAGTCTTACAAAAAATCTCCACATATATCTCCACATATATGGATTTTGCTGTCATGTCTAACAATTATTATTTCCTTATGGAAGTAGAACTTGAACCTCATAGAGATTAAGGAAGCCCGAGGACTAAATGAAAAACAGTTATCTGCAGATTGATAATCACTGATTGGGTCATAGGCCATTCTGTCCAAGACTCTGGAGTCTGACTTATTCTGGTGTTCATGGCACTCTCAAAACAAATCTCTGGCCATAGTGCATATCTGAGGCTGTATGTGTTCTGTACTCCACGATACTATTAAGCAAAAGCAGTAGCAAAATTTTTAACACAGAAGAGGAATAGCATTTGTGATGCGTCAAGGTCACTTCTTGAGTCCACCCAGGAATGGTCTGCTTAAACTATCTTTTTAAAAACGTTTTCAATTGGTGATTTAAACTTTCAATATCATCCAACATTTTTTCACACAAGCTTCTGCCTCTGACCCATACGCACATGCATGTACATGAAAACTCTAAAAAGGATCAGAAAAAAGAACAGGAAAAAACACAGGCTACACTAGATTTATGACACCACATTCCCAGTTATGTGCTAGATGTAGGGTACTATGAGTGAAAGAGAGGACATGCGAGGGTCTGATTAAGAGGACACAAATTTTACTGAACAATTAGGAACTCTATCACAGCCTTGCAGATTCTACCTACAATCTCTTAAATGATTCACTCCTCACTCTACGTCCTTTTCTAGGACAGGCCCCACTTGGACAATATCTACTCATCCTTTGGATGTCGGCACTGAGGAAGCCATGTACCAAGTGCTACCCATCATCTATGATTGATGTCCTTCCTTGGAGAACCCTCAGTATTTGGTGAGTACCCTTTTCCTTGTACTTTTACACTGTAGTGAGTACATGTTTGTCTTTCCCACTGTAAATGAGATTCTCAATTTTTCTTTTTCTTTTTTAATTTCCTTGATTCTAGTTTAGTGCTGAGCACATCATGTTATAGTTCAGAGAGAAGAGATAAAAGTGATAACTCAATTTATCAAAGAGGTCAAGTAAAAGTTGAGACTGAATCATATAGAAATGAGATTCTTTTTTTTAACAGCAAAAATCCTCCCACTCTTATTTATTTCAGCATACTGATATTTCCATAAATCTGCAAGTGGAAGAGAAGCTGTTTGATAAAAGCCATTTCATATATATAATATACAGAAATAATTTTAAGTCTGTTTATATAATGGATTCTTTTGGTACTTACCAAAAAATTAAGATATAAATAAGTAACTGGAAATGAAACCATCCATCACTGTGTAGTGATACACAAGAACTGCACTTCATTTCAGGAAAAAAAAATCCAAATAGTTCCTACTGAGTTAGAAGAATAAAGTACATCTGTCATGGCAGACATTATCATATTCCATTAAATCAGAACTATTTAAAATTTTTTAAATAAAAATGTTCAGGCTTAATTCTATCTTTACATTCAGAAACAATTATATCACTGACTACATACAATTCTCTCATCATGTAAAAAAAGTCTCAGTTGTTTTCTAAGATCTAATTAAGTCAAATTAACTGATAATAGCAATTTAATTATCACACTGTAAATAAGAGATGTGCAGAAATTGAATAGTTGAATGTTATTTCCTGCCTGCCTATAGTATTGCTACCACTCAATTGACTTTCTTTATCTATCAGAAGAATTAATAAGCACTCACGGCCAAAATGAGAATTTCATTATTGTAGCAGTTTTGCTATCCTTTTATAAAATCCTTACAATCGTGTGCTTATGTGTAGAAAGGAGTAGGAAACAGAAGCAGGAGGTTAAGACAGGTATGTAAATCGAATACTGATAGCTACAATTATATTTATTGAAAATATTGATCTGGTCTGCTCAATGTACCAAAACAAGCAGTTACAGCAGACCTTAGCACAAGTTAAACCTGGTAATTTATTTGTGGGGAAAAAAAGCTAGTTCTGAGTAGAGAAAACTTCAGTTCTTTCCTTATAAACACAACAAGAATTTTAAAGATAGTAAGCCAGAAAATGCAACAGTAATGCTTACAATCCTTCTCAATTAGACAAAAAAAGTCAATTGAAGACAACTGTTAAAATACTTTTCAGCCTGAATATATATATATATATATATATATATATATATATATATATATATATATATATATATAATTCAGCCTACATATATATATATATATATATAATTCCGCCTACATATATATATATATATATATATATATATATATATATATATATATATATATATTCAGCCTATATATCTTCTTGTTGCAAGAAGGCTTTTGATTTAAAAAAAACTTTTTATAAGAGGTATCACATCTAGAAGTGATGAAAATAAATTAGTTCTCCTTCCCCCTCCCTCTAGATGTTGTTTAACTTCTAAAGCATAAAAAGCTATATAATGTCCTATACAAATTAATCAGTGTTCTTAAAGTAAAGCAGTTTTAGACTGATGACATTACACTGTATATGCATTAATTAGGCATCTTTAGTCTAATCAGTCTCTAAGGTTATCATTTAATTCTTGGCAATAAAAATAATTGGAATGTATTTTGGTACTTAAGTCATGAATTGTGGAGAACAAGAAGCAGCATGTTATAGTGAACAGGGTTTGTATTTGACAAACAAATTGCAACGTTGAACAAATCTCTTCTATAAATTTTGTGATTTGTTTTGCTGTTGGCCACTTGTGGTAGATCCTTGCTTTGATTGTTCAGTGTCTGCCTCTAACATTTCATCTTCATCGTCGTGTAGATCTTTTGCAATTAGTTGTCTAGCTAATTTAATATTCAGTCCTTCGTTGTAGTGAAGCTTCCTCCTCAATTCAAATTGTCGCTTTTTTTCTCGTTCTTCAAGTGAGAAGTCATTTTTCTCCTCGACTCTGCTTTTTTTTTCCCGAGTCCGATACTTTGGTTCTGAGCCTTCAACAGCAGTTAATTTCTTAGCTAGAACATCTGGAGTCATGGCTTCAGTGGTTTCTGTATCACTATATGCATCTTCATCATCACTCATCATACTGTGGTAAGGAGTGCTTGGTTCATCTATTTTCATTAAACCATAGTCTTTGCCTGCTGGGTGATACGTTGCCAGGATGTTCATTTCATCCCACTTCTGGGATTTTTTACTCAACTCCTCTTCAACACTCCGGTGGGGCTGCTCCACCGAGGACACCACCGAGGAAGTCGCAGACGTCTTGTTCTTCAGGATCCCCTTGATGGGTGGGTGCGAGGCGGTGGAGGCCACTATTGCCGGTCTTTCTGGGTGTCGGCTCAGGGTCGCTGCTGGTGTGGGGTCTGGGAAGAGAAGGTCAAACGCTAGCAGAACTCACCAGATACCCACGGAGCCCCTTCAGAACTGAGTGACACAACAACCCCAAGGCCACAGCCCTCTTCCAACGGCCCTTCACTCAGAAATTAGATTTTTTTTTTGGTGGCGGGGGGGCTGGTACCAGGGATCGAACTCAGGGACACTCAACCACTAAACCACATCCCCAGCCCTATTTTGTATTTTATTTAGAGACAGGGTCTCACTGAGTTGCTTAGTACCTCACTTTTGCTGAGGCTGGCTTTGAACTCACCATCCTCCCGCCTAGTGGGAATAACTGCTTGAGAAAACTCTCATAGGTGAATAATAATGTGACTGGAATGGAGGTGTTGAAGTTAAAACATAAAGCTTACTAGGATAAGGAAAAATAAAAGTCAAACCAAAGAGAAATACATCCTATACAGAGTCCCAGAAAAACCTGAGAAATGGTTTTATGAAATTTATGGATATGGGTTTGATTTAAAGGCAAAGTATATGTTGTCACTTACATTCCATTCAAATGCTGCCAAAGCACTTATTGAAGCTGCTACTGTACCAACCAGGCCACTGTTGTTGTTACTGGCAAAAAGGGGATGCACCCATCTGGAATGCAAGCAAACAGACTAAGGTTAGAGTTAAAAGATCCAAATCAGACTTTTTGAAAACAGAATAATGTTAAGTAAGGTGGTCCATTTGCTACTTCTTAAGAGCAATAATCAGTAAACTATATTTGGTGGGCTAAATTCAGCCTGTCACCACTTTTTCATAACCCATAAACCAAGAACATTTTTCCCACATTTTTGAATGATTAAAAATGGTTTAAAATTCTAAAGAATGACACTATTTTTCGGAATGTTAAATTAAATGAAATTTAAATTTCAGTGTCCATAAATAGTTTTCTTGGAACATAGCCATGCTCATGGGTTTAACATAAGGGAGTCTGGGAGTTTTTGTGCTACAACAGCAATGTCATGTGGCTGCAATAAACTCTAAGGCTTTTAATAGGAAAACTTACAGAACTTTGCCCTGGGGAACATATCCACTTATATGCTCTGAGTTGAACCTGTCTTTGGACCCAAACTGCCAGACCTCCTATCAACCCTTGCCCCTTGAATCAGCCACACAGACCCCAAGGTTGGGTAGGAAGAAGTTCTTTTCTATTTTTCCAGCCATAGAATCCTGTTCTCAGTCATCTCCCTTTTCCATCACATTGCCTGCTATGCTTAAGACTCAAAGATGAAGAGAGATCCCTTGAATGGACAAGCACCAGTTCTGACAGAATAGAACTGGAATATAAGACCCTGGAGTACTTCTTCTGACTCTGCCTTTTTAACCCTCTGTAAAAACACTTTTTTCTAATCAGCTATTTCAGTACAGGGTAGGGACTGAACTGGTTTGTGGCTTTGGAATTTGGTTGAGACTTCCATGTTTCACAAAAGAAGGCAATTTCAGATTGGATGCCCCAAATAAAAATCCATTTTGAACTTATAGTTGGTCTGGCTCCAATCACCCTAGCTGTCATTTGCCAGTCTCCATTTCCTTTCATGCTATTTAGGTGTCACAAGTTTTGTAAAGAAAGCATTTACTGAGTACCTATTATATACCCATTATATACAGTCTCCATACCCACAGAGGAAGATGCAGTCTCTATTGCAATATAATTGTGGTCAAAGATGCCACACAACAAAACCCATATGATCAGTCCCTGGGCAAGGAACACTTTTAGCACTATCATAGGAAATAGAACACACTTTCAGTAACTGCACAGAACATATGAAATAGACAGATGTAGTACCCAGATATTCAGCGTAGGGTTGGAATAATTTGGGAGTAAGCTAGACATTGGAGAACAGAGAGGGGAGATGAATTTAGATAAGAGAAACAGTATTAACTCAGGTTTGGGAGCAAAGAAGGAATATGCTCTGAGTTGAACCTGTCTTTGGACCCAAATTGTCAGACCTCCTATCAACCCTTACCACGGCTCAAGTAGAACTGAAGGGAGATTCAAGCAGTACAGACACCCAGTGTGGACTGGAAGCAGCCAGGTTCCAGAGGGGTGCTTATTTAAAAGCTTCACCAAACATCATTCCACAAAGCACTGTGCAGTAGTAAGAAGCCAAGGCAGAAGATTCTTGATGAAGATTATGGGAAAAGCACACAAGATATAACTGAACTTGTAGGTTCTCAAATGCCAGAAGAAAACCTCTCATAATTGGTGACACTATGTTTTTTTCTGGAATTACAGGTCACGATTATAAGTAGATTTATGAAGAGCCACCAGCAAATGGGCAACCAATGTATATTAAATAAGACCAACATGGCCAACTTTTTTTTTATTCACATATAAACACACACACACAGGAAAATTGTCTCAGGAAACTCTTGCCTACTTAGCAGCCACGAAGACATTTCTCAACAAATTGGTCTTCAGCATTGCCTGAGCAGAAAAGGAGCCATGTGATGGTAAAAGAACTACAGATGCACCCAATAGACCCAAGCTGCTCTGTTCAGGGTGCTAACATTAGTAAGTTTTCCAGAACTCCTAAAGAGAGAAATGTTTTCCTATAGACTATGTTATGACAACAGTTTTTTTTTAATTTTTTTTTTAATTCTGAAAGGTCAAGATGGTGGAGTAGAGAAGGTTACTTTCCAAATTACTCCATGGCTTGGGACCAGGAAAGAGTACAAACAGCTTCTCTTTGAGATCAGTTGAAAGAAAGAAAAGAAAGAAGGAAGGAAGGAAGGAAAAAAGAAAGAAATCCTACTGGAATTTAATACTGGACTCTTAGAATGGCCTAGGGCCTGGTTTGTTTTTTTTTTTTTTTTTTTTTTTTTAGAAAGAGAGAGAATTTTAATATTTATTTTTCAGTTTTCGGCGGACACAACATCTTTGTTTGTATGTGGTGCTGAGGATCAAACCCGGGCCGCACACAAGCCAGGCAAGCGCACTACCACTTGAGCCACATCCCCAGCCGGGGACATAGAAGTTTTGATAGAATAAAGCAAAAGAAAATAATACAACACCAGCACCACTGGCTGCCAATGCAGATCCATTGCAGGCAGGTCAGAGAGAGAGAGACTAAGAGAGCCCATATTCCAAGTGGCACTGAGGTGTGTCTTAAAACACAGGATGATAATCCAGTACATTGTTGAGCTGATCCAGTGGATGACTGCACTTTGCTTTCATATGAGAGGGATGCTGCACATCTCCCAGTGACCTGCAAAGAGTGGGATCAGCCATCATCTTTTTTCATCGTGCTATGGTGGCTGGCTAGTGTGGGTCAAAACCCAAGTGCCTAGACCTGTGTAATTCCAGATGGGTCCAAAAACCTGACCTGACAAAGTCCTATCAAAGGACCCAGAGTTTGACTAGAAAAACAGGTGAAATTCTGGCATGAACAGTATTGTACTCAGAGGAATTTGAGACTCTCAGACCTGAGAGATCCTGGGTGTCTGTTACACTTTGAGTCTTGCAGTTCACAGGACCAGCTGGGATGACTAGGAACTTGATCTAGTGAGACAGGAAATGTGCACTTGGGACTCAACCGAATGGCCAAGATACAGGAGCCATGGGAGGTAGAGGAGAGCAAAGGACTGGCTTCTCCATTGCTCAAGTAGAACCCAAGGGGGAGTAGTCATGCAGTACAGACACCTGTGTAGACTGGAAGCAGCCAGGTTCCAGAGGGGTACTGATTTAAAAGCTTCACCAAACTTCATTCCACAAAGCACTGGGGATCTAGCTAGACCCAAACAGCACCACCTCTGGGAACTCCTTTCACAGAACTCTACACTTGCACCTCACTATGAGTGGAGTAGATAATACCCTCCAACACAACACACCTCATACTGCTGAGAAGGGAAGCTGAGAACAGGCAACAATAAGAAGTTCCACAAAAAGGAAAAAACTGACAGCCTGCAACTACTACTTTTGTGCACAATGCATACCTCCAGAAAAAATGGAAAGATGGGCAATTAGGAACTGACAACCAACATATAGACAACTTTTTACCATCACTGCAGAAACAATACATTAATCTTCCATCAAGAACATTTTTAACTTTTGTGTGCTGAGTGGTCATGGACATTTAAATATATACATATTTGTCTCACTCTTTTTTTATTTTATTCTTTTTTTTTAGCATTTCTTGAAGATAGTTATTTTCTTGACTCTGTCTTTTGGGGACTAGTGTTTTTTATAGGTATACCTTGGTTTTGCTTTATATTTTTTGTCTTATATTCTTTTTCTCTTATTTCCCTTGATTCTCTTCCTCTCTTGTCTTTTGCTAACAGCCAAATTTATTGTTCTCTTTTTCACTGATCTTTTAATTCTTTTCTCTCTCTCTCTCTCTCTCTCTCTCGCTCTCGCTCTCGCTATCAATTATTACATCCTAAATCTCCTCTGCATTCTCCCTCTTCACCTTTTTTAAATGGCAAACTCTTTTATGAACACAATATTTATACTGTCAGCAATTGCCTACATACCCTTTCTCTTTATACTGCCAATTAACATTGGAGATTCCAAAATAGGAACTAAGTATTTAGTTCAATGTTGGATATTGATTGCATTGGTTGTTATTATTTGTCTACCACTAAAGCATGAGGTACTAGAAAACTTCAAAAACAATGTAAATTCATATAATAGAAGCTCTGCCACCTCAAGATTCTTACTGATAAATATGAGTAGACATACAAACAACATAAAAAAGCAAAGGGAACAAACTATCCTAAAGAAGTCAAAATACCTCATAATAGAATCCAATGACATTAAAGTGGAGGAAATGGCATAGAAGGAATTGAGAAAGTTCATAGTTAAACTGATCTGTGAATTAAAAGACAATGTAAGGAATGAAATTAGAAAGAAAATCCAAGAAGTGAAAGACCATCTAAATAAGTAGATAGAATTCCTGAAGAATCAATCAGAAATTCTTAAAAGAAGGAATCAAATAAACAAAATTTAAAACTCAATGGAAAGCATCACCAGGCAAACAGAGTTCCAGGCAAAGAAGATAAAATATATAATCTTGAAAATAAAGTTGACCATGGAGAAACGATGTCAAGAGAACACAAACAGAACTTACAAGAAAGATGGGATAACATGAAAAGACCAAATTTAAGATTTATAGGGATAGATGAAGGCTCTGAGATATAAACCAAAGGAACGTACAATCTTTTCAATGAAATAATATCTGAAAATTTCCCCAAACTTAATAATGAAGTGGAAATCAAATACAGTACTCCAAATATACAAAATTACAACAGACCTACACCAAGGTATATTTAATGGAAATGCCAGAACAGAATAATGATAAAATTTTAAAGGCTGCTAGAGAAAACTGACAGGACACATCTAGAAGGAAACCAATTCTAATAGCAGCTGAATTCTCAACCCAAACCCTCAAAGCTAGGAGGTCTTAGATAATATATACCAAGCCCTGGAAGAAAAAGAATGCCAAGCAAAAATACTATATCCAACAAAACTAAGCTTCATATTTGATAATGAAATAAAAACCTTCAATAATAAACATGTTAAAAGAATTCATAACTAGAAACCCAGCACTACAAAACATATTCAATAAGATATTTCATGAAGAAGAAATGAACAATGAAAGTGAAAACCAGTAAAGGGAGGAACTACACTCGAACAATAAGCAATCAAAGGAGAAACTAATTCAAATTATAAACCAAAAATAAATCAAAATGACAGGAAATAGGGGCTAAGGTTGTTGCTCAACAGTAGAGCGCTCATCTAGCCTGTATGAGGTCCTGGGTTCAATCCTCAGCACTATATATATTTTTTTTTAATTTAATGACAGAAAATAAAAATCAATTCTCATAATAACACTGAATGTAAATGGCCTAAACTCATCAATCAAAGACACAGAGGGGCTGGGATTGTAGCTCAGTGGTGGAGCGCTCACCTAGCATGTGCAAGGTGCTGGGTTTGATCCTCAGAAACATATAACAATAAATAAAATAAAGGAATTGAGTCCAACTACAACTAAAAAATATTGTTAAAAAGACGCAGACTATATTAAAAAACAAGACCCAACAACATGCTGTCTCCAAAAAGACTCACCTCATAAGCAAAGACATCCACAGTCTGAAGATAAAAGCATGGGGAAAATCTTATAATTCATATGGATCTCATAAATGAGCAGGGGTTTCTATACTTATATCAGATAAAGTGGACTTCATACCCAAGTTTATCAGAAAGGACCAAGAAATCAATTTCATACTGCTTAAAGGAATGATACATCAACAAGATGCAACAATCAGAAACATTTCTGTCCCTAATGATGGAGTACCTACATACATCAAACAAACCCTTCTCAATTTCAAAATCCAATAAAACACACCACAATAATACTGGATGCCTTTACCATCATCACTGGATAGCTCCTCCAAACAAAAATTAAACAAAGAAGCTAAAACTAATAAATATAATTAATAACTTAGAGGTAGCAAACATATATAGAATATTTCATCCCTCAATGACTAAATACACTTTCTTATCAGCAGCACACAGATCATTTTCTAAAATAGACCACATATTAGGCCACAAAGCAATGCTTAGTAAATACAAAATATAGAGATAATACCTTGCATTATATCAGATAATAACAGAATGAAATTAGAAATCAATGGCATAGATAAAAATAGAAGCTTATCTAGTATCTAAATACTAAATAATATTCTAATGAATGATGAGTGGATAGCTGAAGAAATCAGGATGAAATTTTAAAAAATACTTATAAGTAAATGACAAGAACAACATAATATATCAAAATTTTCTAAGCCACTATGAAGATGGTTTTAAGAGAAAGTTCATAGCACTGAGCTCATTCATTAAAAGAACAGAAATTAACCAAATAAATAATGCACCTCAAAAATAAGAATATATATATATATATATATATATATATATATATATATATATATAAACTACACCTCAAAGTCCTAAAAAAAAGAACAAATCAATACTAAAGGCAGTAAAAGACTGTAAATAATTAAAATCAGAGCAAAAATCAATGAAATTGAAATCCACACACACACACCCAAAAAAAACTCAAAAAATCAATGAAACAAAAGGATGGTTCTTTTTTATTTTTAATTGAATGGCTAAATACTTTTTTATTGTATTTTATTTTTTAATTTTTTTTTATTTGTTTTAATTAATTATACATGACAATAGAATGCATTTATGCACTTTGATATATCATACATAGATGAGATATAATTTCATTTTTCTGAGTGTACATATTGCAGAATCATATTGGTCATGCAGTGACATGTATACACACAGTAATAATGTCGGCTTCATTCTACTATCTTTTCTAACCCCACAGCACCTCCCCTACCCTCCCATGGCTTCCCTCTACCTAATCTAAGGTAACACTATTCTTCCCTAGGGCCCCCAGACTTATTGTGAATTAGCATCTGCATATTAAGAAAAAACATTCAGCCTTTGGTTTTGTCTTTTAAAAAAAATCAATAAGATTGATAAACCCTTAGCCTGCTAAACAAGAAAAAAGGGAAAAACATCAAATTTCTAAAATTTGTGATGAAAAAGGAACTATGCCATAGACACACTGGATTATAGACAATAATCAGAAACTATTTTGAAAATTTATACTACAATAAAGTAGGAATCTTGAGGACATGGACATATTTCTAGAGAAATGTGACCTTCCCAGATTGAACCAGGAGGATATACAAAATTTAAATATATCAATTTGAAGCAATGAATTTGAAGATTTCATCAAAATCCTGCCAACAAAAAGTCCCGGGCCAGATGTATTCTTAGCCAAGTTCTACCTTCAAATAAAAACTAACCCCAGTAGTCCTCTTACTATTACAACAGAAAAGGAGGGAACACTCCCAAACTCATTCAGTGAAGCTAGTATCACCCTGATACCAAAAGCAGACAAAAACACAACAAGGAAAGAAAACTTCAGCCAATATACCTAATGAACACAGATGCAAAAATTCTTAATAAAAATACTGGCAAATCACATACAAAACCATACTAAAAAGATAGTGCACAGTGATCCAGTAGGGTTCATCCCAGGGATGCAAGATTGGTTGAACATATGGAAATCCAAATAAATAAAAGCACATTAATAGACTTTAAGAGAAGAATCACATGGTTATCTAAATATATACAGAAAAAATCATTTGACAAAATATAGCATCCATTCATGTTCAAAATACTAGAAAAAATTAGGGATAGTAGGAATATACCTCAACATTGTAAAAGGGATGCTAAAATCAAGGCCAACATCATTCTAAGTGAAGAAAATTGAAAGCATTCACTCTAAAAACAGGAATAAGACAGTGATGCCCTCTTTCACCAATTCTACTCAACATAGTCCTTGAAGCCCTAGCCAATGAGGCAAAAATTAAAAAAGAAAGGGATACATATAGGAAAAGCAGAACTCAAACTATTTGCTGACAACATGATCCTATAATCAAATGCCAAAAAAACTCAACCAGAAAATGTTTAGAGCTCATAAACAAATTCAGCAAAGTAGCAGGATATAAAATTAACAGCAATAAATTAATTGTGTTCCTATACACCAATGATGAATCAGCCAAATGAGAAATTAAGAAACCTATCCCATTCACAATACCCTCAAAAATATAAAATAAAGTGTATGGGAATGAATCTAACAAAAGAAGTGAAGAACTTTTCTACTAAAATGAAACCTACAGAACACTAAGAAAAGAATTGAAGAAGACCTTAGAAGATAGAAAGATCTCACAATGTTCTTGGATAGGCAGAATTATTATTGTCAAAATGTCCATACTACCAAATGCACTATACAGATTTAATGCAATTCCTATTAAAATCCCAATGACATCTTTCGTAGAAATAGAAAAAGCAGACTTGAAATTCATTTGGAAAATAAGAGGCCCAGAATAGCCAAAGCAATTCTTACCAAAAGAAGTAAAGCAGGAGGCATCACAATACCAGACATTAAAATATACTACATAATAACAGTGACAAAAACAGCATGTTTGGGCTGGGATTGTGGCTCAGTGGCACAGCACTTGCCTAACATGTGTGAGGCACTGGATTTGATTCTCAGCACCACATGTAAACAAATAAAGATCCATTGACAACTAATAAAATATTTTTAAAACTTAAAAAAATAGCATGTTATTGGTACCAAAACAGACATGAAGACTAATAGAACAGAACAGAAGACACAGAGACAAACCAACATAGTTGGTTATCTCATACTAGACAAAGACATCATAAACATACATTGGAGAAAACATAGCCTCTTCAACAATGGTGCTGGGAAAACTGGAAATCCATATGTAGCTGAATGAAATTGAACTCCTATCTCTTGCCTGCACAAAATTCAACTCAAAGTAGATCCAAGGTATTAGAACAGAGAAACAGAGAACCTGTGCCTTTACTAGAAGAAAAATTAGCCCCAAGACTCTATCATGTCAGCATAGGAACTAAAACTTCCTCAACAAGACTCCTAAAGTGCAAGTAGTAAAATCGAGAATCAATAAATGGGATGGTATCAAACTAAAAAGCTTCTTCACAGCAAAGGAAACAATCCAGAAAGTGATGAGTGAACCAACCTTCAGAACAGAAGAAAATCTTTGTCACCTGCGCTTCAGAGCATTAATCTCCAGGATATACAAAGATCTCAAAAAACTTAACAAAAAAAAACAATAACCCAATCAATAAATGGGCAAAGGACCTGAACAAACACTTCACAGAAGAAGAAATATGAATGGTCAACAAATATATGAAAAAAATGTTTAATATCTCTAGCAATTAGAGAAATACAAATTAAAACTACACTGAGAGTCTAACTCAAGTGAGAATGGCAATTATCAAGAACACAAGTAACAATAAATGTTGGCAAGGATGTGGAGAGAAAGGTACTCTTATACATTGTTGGTGGGACTGCAAATTGGTACAACCACTCTGGAAAGCAGTATGGACATTCCTTAGAATACTTGGAATAGAACCATCCTTTGACCTAGCTATCCTACTCTTCAGTTTATACCAAAAGGACTTAAAAATAGTATTCTTCAGTGACACACCCACATCTAAGCTATGGAACCAACCTAAGTGCCCTTCAACCAACCTAGGCTAACAAAATTTGGTATATATACACAATAGAGTATTACTCAGCCATCAAGAAATATGACATTTGCCAGTAAATGGATGGATCTGGAGACTATTGTGCTAATTGAAATAAACTAATCCACAAAAAACAAAGGTCAAATGTTCTCTGATATGTAGATGCTAGCACACAACAATGGAAAGAGTGGAAGAATCAAAGTTTAGTAAATTAGACAAAGGGGAATGAATGGAAGGAGGTAAGAATAGGAAAGACAATGGAATGATTATGACATAATTTCCTATATCACAGTGAATCTCTATGTCATAAACAATCATGAGCCTGTGATCCTAATGACAGTACTATATACTCCATGTTTGCATAAATGAGTCAAATTATACTCTACTGTCATATGTAACCAAAAAGAACAAAAATTAAGAAAATAAATGCAGAACTATTAAATATGTAGATATATATGAGGTAATTTTTCTTCTGAAATTCAGCAAAGGATTTTACTGTTCAAAGTAAAAATTCAAGTATTATATATTGAAATTTATAAAGTTTAAATAAAATATATGACAATAACTTTATAAATAATTTGAAGAAGTATATACAACTATAATTTTGTGAGATTATTATACCATATGTATAACATTATTTAAAGTTAGAAAGTTAGATAGTAGATAACACATACTGTAAGCCCTGAAGAAATCACTGAAATATTGGAACAAATATGAATAACTATCAAGATAAAACAAATATGAATGCTCAACTAGTCCAAAATGAAACAAGAATGTAAAAATATTATTTATTTGTAAGTATCTTTTAAAAGGTAAGTGATTTAAATACTATTTTATTAAAGAATTGTATGCATAAAACAAGGCAAATAAATGTAGATTATAACAATTCACGTTTATAAATTTCCAAAAAAATTAATATTTTCAGCACTGGGAATTGAACCTAGGGCCCTTGCACACATCAGGAAAGGCCCTAGGTTTATATAAGCACTGGGTTAATGATCAGACTCAGGCAGGTGGGGCAAGATGTCAAAGCCAACTCCTGGGCACTGGGATCTTTAAACCTCTCCTTTGAATCCAGGCTCTGAGACCCTGGTCCTGCAGTGGTCAGTGTTTGTCTGGGTAGAGTCTGAGAATCTGGGAGAGGGACCACAAATAGTGTGAGAACTAAAAAATGAACAGCAAGGTATTCATTGAGTGGAAAAATAAAATATTTTAAGAGGTTTTACTGGTTTTACTAAGAAAGAGCAGCAGGGAACCAAGGATGGGAGAAAGATGAAGGTGAAAAGGCCAGAACAGGATTAGGGGGGGCAGAGGTGATGGTTCATTGCAGAATATTTAAGATTCTTGACCAAAAAAAATTATTCTTAAAGATCAGCAAAGTAGAGGTAGGGAATCAAGAAGATAAAGGGGGTGGGAAAAAGAAAAGGGGAATAAAATAAATCAAAATTATTCTATACCTATTGATGTATCACAATAAATTCCACTTTTGTGAAAAATTATAATGCACCAATGGGGGAAAAATACATGTAAATAAATAGAAGACCAGAGAATAAAGGAGATGAATAGGGGAAGGGAGAAGGGGAGGAAGAATGGGAAGTGTATTGGAGCAAATTATGTGCATATACAAATATGTCACAGTGAGCATAACATAATAAAAGAAAAAGAAAAGACAAAAATTACCTCTTGTAATTGAAATTAATTATGCATTTCAAAAATTACAAATTCCCATATTTCTCTGGAGCAGGTAATATGAGCGGACTTCAGGACGCTGGCAGCTCAAGCAGAAAATGTAAACTGGTAGGCAGTGCTATGGAGTGGGCTGGGTCAAAGGTTTTAATAATGAGTGAAACAATCTAAAAAAATCAATGGAGTCAACCCTCACCACATGCAGCCCTGGGGAGTGGGTTACAATTTCAGGTAGCCCAGTGCATAGTTGGCAAACAAAGCAACTGATGAGTGGGTGCTCCTGCAGTACAGTTGTAGGTCCTCAGCTTGTGGACTGCACTGAGCCAGAACCCTGTTGGGCCTGGAGTTTGGATTGTGAGGAAAACTGGAAAATGGAACTAAGAAAGCATGAAGACAGAAATGCAAAAGGACCATGTTTGTGCTGTCAAGGTGGTGGGTATCCTGGCTTTAATACCAAAAGTGAGTCTCCACAATGTGTCCACCCTGTGAAGTATTTAGCAGAACTCCTGCAACACATGTGCTCAGGCATGCTACCTTCTGCTTTCCAATAATAATCATGATCAGTCACAGAAACATCCTCAAAGATTGAGTAGTTATGAAAAGATGAAGATAATATTCATTTGACTGCACAGATGAGCATTTGGACCAGTTTTTTATTTACCTAAGACATTAGCATGATGAAGGAGCCAGGATAGTTGTGGAAGGTCATGGAGAATAACCAGAACACTTGTTCCAAAGGGGACTATGATTTTGTCTCAAAATAGAAGACAGTGATTTTTAATCAAATAGAGGAGGAAAACGGTGATCTAGTTCCTGGCCACTGTTTAGAAGGAATGGACTTCCAGCATGAACAGGAGGACATGAAGCACAGAGAGATTGATGCCAAGGAGGCAGAAGTCAGGGCAGCAGTGAGCTGTACCTGTCAACCTCCTGAAAAGTACTTCCCTGCTGAAAGGGAGGATGACCATGGGTCTCTGTTCTCCCACTTAAACAGCACACTGTATTGTGTAGCTACCAAAGCAGTGACCCAGAGCCTTGTTTCCAGCTGACACAAAAACTCCAGGAAGTAATTTCTAGCTTGGAAGCATTTCTCTAACTCGTTCTCAAGATAGTACTAAAACAACATGTAAGTAACGTATGAATAGTTCTCCGGAGGGGGAAAATGAAAAATAATTGAGTACAAATTGTCTCATGAGACACTTCAGGTAAAGGCACTGCACTAAGCTCATTCAAAGGAACAGAAGTGTCTCTGGGAGGTCCTCCTTTCCCACCTCTGGCTCCTGCTTTCATACAACCTGCAAAAGCGTGAGACCTCAGTTCCACACTCTCGAACCCATCAGACTCGTCCAGAAAATGGCGCCTACGATCCCGTTGCCTGAGCCGGTGTCAGTAGTCTTCTGAAATCTCCTCTGATGTGCCAGTCACTGAGAAGAAGGACAGCAGAGAGGAGGGCCTGGTGTGGGGGTGCCACCACATCACTGCATTCCATTATGACGGAACTATAGAGGGCGTGGTGGAAAGAAACTGTCCCCTTCCCAAGAGCAAGTTTGGTTCCAGGAGCAGATCTGGAGTCTGGAAGCACTTCTGGTCACTCCTGGACGGCTCGAATCCAACGCATTGACTTCATGAATGAGTTGAGCAGAGGGGAGAACCGGAAGAACCTGGACACCAGCTGCCTCTTTTGGCACAATTGGAAAACGCAACGCTCCAACGTGCTGCAAGAGAATGGGGCGGCACCAGCATCCTGTCTGCAGGTGCGGTCCCCCATCTCATACCCTGAGTCCAAACCCACTGCCTCCAGAGGAGAACCAAATTCGGTGTCATCTCTTTCTAGCAACATTGGTCAAAGTGTGCCCTTCTGCCTCCTCATCCCTGTGCAGGCTGGCCAGGGATCTGCAGTTGTGCTCTGGGAATTTATGTCAGTGCTGTTGTGTTATAAGGATGTTGGTGAGGCCCTGGTGGTATCCTCTCCTGAGAAGAAGCAGACTGGGGAACTGAGTTCTAGAATGTTTGAATCTGGTGCTGTCTTCCAACAGAATAAGAAGGTCATGAAGACTGAAGTAGGAAGTCTGGCACCATTTTTTCACTGGGTCCCTGTGAACAGTTTTGAGGCAGTATGTCTACACTGCAGCTGGGTCATCATGCCTGGGGAAAAAAGGGAGCTTAGGCACCGGCCTAAGCTACAGGTGCCACCATGAAAATGTTACAATTAAAAAGGGCTTTCTGGGTACAAGTTTGGCAAACTCCATGGAAAATTCCTCCTCCAAATTAACTGGCTTTTTCTAATGATTTTTGTTTGTTTCTTCGTTTTATTCTTGTTGTTTGTTTTGGTACCAGGGATTGAACCCAGAGGCACTGAACCATTGAGCCACATCCCCAGCCCTTTTTTTAAAAAATTTTGAGACAGGGTCTCCCTTAATTGCTTGGGCCTTGCTAAATTGATAAGGCTGGTTTCAAACTCGCAATACTCCTGCACTGGGATTAAAGGCATGCAAAAAAATAATAAACTGGCTTGCCAGAGAGGCCAGAAAAAAATAATGTATTATATTTCCCATTAATAGCAAAAAGAGCTCAAATCTGTAGTCATTCCTCTATTTGCTCTGCAGAGTCCCTAAAGTGGTATGTTTACACTGTGGCTGGACCAGCAGCAGCAGCAAGAATCCCACCAACCAGAGCACCAGTTGCCTCCTAACATCTGAAGAGGTTCCATGCCACCTGCTCAAGACCCATGTCTCAGAGACCACCTTGACCCACTCTTCAGGGGTCAAGGGCCACTGATCATGGAGTTATCTGGCACTTACTCCTTTGACGACCTCAGTGAGAAGTTTTATGACCCTCACTCAGCACTCCCCCTCACACAAAAATCATGTCTCATTGCTGAAATGATTGCATTTGGCCTTCAGCCATATTCTTTTGTAGACAATGTTGACTTCAAAAGGTTTCTCAAATGCTTGAAACCTCAATACTCTCTTCCTTCTCTTTCTTACTTGTCAAGGACAGCTATCCTGGGTATGAATGTCAATGTAAAAGAGTATGTCACAGCTGAAGGAAGCTGACAGTGATGTGGTCATTCCAGAATATGGATGAGTAACCAGACCCGTATCTGATCCTTATGACTCAATGAAGGTCCTACCACATTGTGAGGAACACTGTTGTTTGGCATTTTTGGTTGTGTCACATATCAATTGTGACCACAGTGGCAAGAGCGTACAGAAGCCTAAATGACCTTCAGATTGGCACCATAGTCACTGATGACCTGAGCATAGGGAAGAAACTGAATGAGGGGAACATTGAGCATGCAATGCTTCAGCTACATAGTGAAACTGATCACAAACTAGGCCATTAAAGTCAAAGAATGGTGCAGAACCTACTGAGCATTGCAGTAGTTCTCCAGCTGTGAGAATGGGTTTTCCAGTGACTCTGAGTGAAAAACTAGGAGACCTAGAAGGACCTATCTCATAACCACCTTATCCAGGACATGCCTTGCAAGTGGAACACATTGTTCCATGTGCTTGGGTGATTCACTGTGCAAAAAAAGAACAATTAACATAATGAACACTGAGTCTAATTTCAGATAACTGATCAGCTGTAACCAGTGGAAGGTCATGAAGTCTGTTTGTGACACATTGAGACCCTTGGATGAGCACCCACATGTCCACTTTGAGCCAGGTTAACCCCTCGATCCACATTTTCAGCAGGAAGGTTGAGATGCTGTTTGGGGAGATTATGGGCATTGACACCATGCTGAAGTTGCTGAAGGAAGCCCTGGTGAAGTATCTATCTACCATCCTCCACCATCCCATGTTCTTCTTTGTCATTCTGTTGGATTCTCGCTACAAATGTTCCCTATTTACAGAGGAGAAGGTAGAGAGCACAGGCAGGACTAGAAATAATGAATTCTACCTCAGAGGACACAGCCACCTCCAATAACTGTGACTCAGGATCCAGTTGAGATACTGTGATAGAGGGTAGAACCTATGGTTGCTCATGATCAAGATGAAGAGACCAGATGAGGAAAATACCTGAAGACATGGTACTTGTGTATTTGAAGGAGGAGGTGCTGGAACACAGGTGTGAGCCACTCACCTACTCTCACCATTAGATAGATCATGCAGACATAAACTAAGTAAAAATTTTTCTGAACTAAAAAAATAATAATCAAATGGACCTAACAGACATCTGGAGAATATTTCATCTATCATCAATACATAGAACATTTTCTAAAGTAGACCATAATTTACAACAGAAACCAAATTTTAGTAAATTCAACGACTAGGGATAATTTCTTATATCCTATCAGAATACCTTGCCATTTTTGTTACTATGTCTCCACAGTATAGTTTTAGGTCTGGTATTGTGATGCCTCCTGCTTCACTCTTCTTGCTAAGGATTGCTTTGGATACTCTGGGTCTCTTGTTTTTCCAAATGAATTTAATGATTGCTTTTTATATTTCTATAAGGAACGACATTGGTATTTTAATTGGAATCCCATTGAATCTGTATAGCTTTTGGGGTAGTATGGCCATTTGACAATATTAATTTTGCCTATCCAAGAGTATGGGAGATTTTTCCATCCTCCAAGGTCATCTTCAATTTCTTTCTTTAGTGTTCTGTAGTTTTTCTTCTACAGGTCTTTCACCTCTTTTGTTAATTTGATTTATTGATTGGAGTGTATATTTTTAGGTTATTGTGAATGGGGTGGTTTTCCTAATTTCTCCTTTAGAGGTTTCATCAGTGATGCATAAAAATGCATTTGATTTATGGGTATTGGTTTTACATCCTGCTACTGTGTTAAATTTACTTATTAAATCTAGAAGCTTTCTGGTGGAATTTTTTGGGTCTTCTGGAATTTTTTGGATCTTCTAAGTATAGAATCATGTCATTGGCAAATAGTGATAATTTGAGTTCTCCTTTTCTTATTTGTATCCCTTTAATTTCCTTCATCTGGCTAGAATTTCAAGGACTATGTTGAATAGAAGTAGTTAAAGAGGGCATCACTGTCTTGTTCCAGTTTTTAGAGAGAATGCTTCCATTTTTTCTCCATTAGGAATGATATTGGGGCCTTGGATTTAGCATAGACAGCTTTTACAATGTTGAGGTATGTTCCTACTATCCCTAGAATTTTTTGGTGTTTTGCACATGAAATGGTGCTGAATTTTGTCAAATGCTTTCTATGCATCTATTGATATAATCATATGATTCTTTTCTGTAAGTCTATTGATGTGATGAAATAACCTTTATTTATTTCCATATGTTGAACCAACCTTGCATCCCTGGGATGAACCCCACTTGATCAGGTACTTTATCTTTTTACTATGTTTTTGTATGTGATTTACCAGAATTTTATTGAGAATTTTTGCATCTATGTTCTTCAGGGGTATTGGTCTGAAATTTTCTTTCCTTGATGAGTCTTTGTCTGGCTTTGATATTAGGGTGATACTAGCTTAATAGAATGAGTTTGGAAGATTTCCCTTTTCTATTTCATGAAATAATTTGAGAAGTATTGATAGTAATTTTTCACTGAAGGTCTTGTAGAACTTGGCTGAGAATTTTTCTGGACCTGGGCTTTTCTTGGTTGATAGGCTTTTGATGGTGTCTTCTATTTCCTTGCTTGAAATTGATCTGTTTAAATTTTGTATGTCCTCCTGATTTAGTTTGGGAAGATCATATGCCTCTAGAAATTTGTTCGTGTCTTTGAGATTTTTTGTTTTATTGGAGTATAAATTTTCAAAATAATTTCTAATTGTCTTCTGTATTTCAGTAGTGCCTGTCATAATGTTTCCTTTTTCATCATGAATTTTAGTAATTTGAGTTTTCTATCCCCTTCTTTTCATTAGGGTTGCTAAGGGTTTATTTATTTATCTTTTCAAAGAACCAGTTTTTTGTTTTGACAATTTTTTCAGTTGTTTCCCTTTTATTCAATTTCATTTATTTCAGCCCTGATTTTAATTATTTTCTGTCTTCTTCTGCTTTTGGTGTTGATTTGTTCTTTTTTAGGGCTTTGAGATGTAATGTCAGGTCATTAATTTGTTGACTTTTTCTTCTTTTAATGAAAAAGTTTAATGCAATTAACTTTCCTCTTAGCACTGCCTTCATAGCATCCTAGAGATTTTGATATGTTCTATCAGAGTTCTTATCTATCTCTAAGAATTTCTTTTTATTTCCTCCCTGATATCTTCAGTTATCCATGCATCATTCAAAAGCATGTTATTTAGTCTCCAGGTGTCGGAGTAGCTTCTATTTTTTATTTCATCATTGATTTCTAATGTCCTTACATTATGGTCAGATAGAATTCAAGGTAGTTATCTCTATTTTTTCCTATTTGATAAGACTTGCTTTGTGGCATAAAATATGGTCTATTTTGGAGAAGGATCCCTGGGCTTCTGAGAAAAAAAGTGTATTTGCTCACTGGTGGATAGAATATTCTATATATGTCTGTTAAGTCTAAATTATTGATCATATTATTGAGTTTTATAGTTTCTTTGTTTAGTTTTTGTTTGGAGGATCTATCCAATGGTGAGAGAAGTGTGTTAAAGGCACACAGTGTTATTGTGGTCCATTTGATTCTTGAAGATGAGAAGGTTTGATTGATATACACAGATGCACCATTGTTTGAGGCATAGATATTTATGATTGTTATATCTTGTTGAAGTATGATTCCCTCAAGCAGTATTTTTTTATCCCTCTTTACTAACTTTGGCTTGAAGTCCACTTTGTCTGATATGAGTATGTAAATCCCTGTTTATTTACATAATCCATGTCAGTGATATATTTTTCCCCATCCTTTCACCTTCAGTCTGTGGATGTCTTTTCCAAAATAAGCTGAGGGCAGCTTATTTTGGGGTCTTTTTTTTAATCCATTCTGCTAGTCTATATCTTTTTATTGATGATTTTAGGCCACTAACATTCAGGGTTATTATTGAAATATCATTTGTATTCCCAGTCATTTTGGTTTATTTTCAGTTTTTAACTTGACTTGGTTTCTCCTTTGATTGGCTTTTCCTTTAATATAATTCCCCCCTTTGCTGATTTTCATTGTTGTTTTTCATTTCCCCCTATGGAATATTTTGCTGAGGATGTTCTGTAGCTGAGGTTTTCTCTGTAAATCCTTTTAACTTTTGTTTATCATCGAAGGTTTTTATTTCACCATCAAATCTGAAGCTTAATTTTGCTAGATATGAGAGTCTTGGTTGGCATTCGTTTTCTTTCAGAATGTGGTACATGTTGTTCCAGGCTCTCCTAGCTCTGGGGGTTTGAGTTGAAAAATCTGCTGAGAGCCTGATTGGTCTTCTCCTCCTACATGTAGTCTGATTTCTTTCTCTTGCAGCCTTTAAAATTCTATCTTTTTTCTGTATGCTAGGCATTTTCATTATAATGGGCCGTGGGGTAGATCTGTTGTAATTTTGTACATTTTGTGTCCTGTTAGCCTCTTGTATTTGATTTTTCAATTCACTGTTCATGTTTGGGAAGATTTCTGATATTAATTCATTGAAGAGATTGTGCATTCCTTTGGTTTGAATCTCTGTACCTTCCTCTATCCCAATAAATCTTTGATTTAGTCTTTTAATGTTATCTCATAATTCTTGGATGTTCTGTTCATGTTTTCTTACCATCTTCACTGTGTGATCAATTTTATTTTCAAGACTAGATATTTTTGTCTTCACTGTCTGAGATTCTGTATTCCAAATGATCTAGTCTGTTGGTGATGCTTTCTATTGATCTTTTTATCTGGTTTATTGTTTTTTTAATTTAAAGGATTTCTGTTTTGTTTTTTGGGGGGTTGTTTGTTTTGTTTTTGTTTTTCAGGATCTCTATTTCTTGAAGTAATCTTTGCTACTTGAATTTGCTCTCTTATCTCCATGTTGGAGTGATCAATTATTGCCTGTACTTGCTCTCTTGTGTTACTGTTTGATTCACAGATCATTTTAATTATGTACATTCTGAACTCCTTCTCTGACATTTCATTTACTATCCTGTCAATGGATTCTATTATTGTTTTATGTCAATGGATTCTATTATTCTACGGTTGGTTTGTATGAGGCAATTTTTTCTCTTGTTTTTTCATATTTTCCATGTGTCTTTTTCTCTCTTGCAATGTGGATCTAAGGTATTACAGTTCTACCCATAAACTTGTTGTGTCCCTGCAGGTTACCAATGCCTTGCCTTTATGGGGGAACTCAATGTTTACAATACCCAATGTATGCAGTATGCAGCCATAAATCTAATAGATCCTGTTTAGACAATTACAGATTTTTCGTTATAAACAGTGATGATGATTATCATCAACCATATAGTCAATAGGTTTGCATAAGGCTTTACAGTTTCTAATTGTGGACAGGAAGAGAAAGGGGGATGTAGAATGAGATGTTCATGAGGTAGGATGTGAGAATGTAGTGGTATTAGATTATAGAAAGAGTGAAAGGGGAACCAAACAAAGTGGGCTGTTAGAAGAAAAATTAGAAAGGGGTGCCCCCATGCAGGGCTCTCTTTTGCCTCTCCAACAAGATGGTGTCAATTAGCACACCTAGTAGGGATACCTTTGGTGTAACCAGGTCCACAGGAACCTTGGTGATGGTCTTTCAGGTCTTGTTAGTTGCCCCTAGATAGAAGTGGTCACATCCCTAATTGGTGACAGCAGTAGTGTCAAACTTATAAGTACCTTACTGTTGGGCTTCCAGGCCCCAGTTGGTGTCCCAAGATGCAAGCTGCCCCGACTAAAGATGGCAGAGTTGGCAGTGGAGGCAACCCAAGATAGCAGAAGTGGTGTCTGAAGGTGGAAGTGACTGCTTTCAGAGATGGGGATGGAACGATGCCCCCATGTGATGGCATTGGGTGGCCTGTGTGGTGATGCAGTGCTGCAGCAGGCAGCTACCTCTAGGCCCTTTCCATTATCTTATGGTGGAAGCTACCATGTGGGAAGGACTATGGCTATGGCTGTTGTGTCTCAAGATTGAGGCAGTCTGGGGGACCCACAGCATGGTTGAGTCATTTCTCCATGTGGGCCCAGTCAGGTCCAGAAAAATCTTCAAGCATAACAGTAACGGAAATCTCTTAAAATAGCACAAACAGCTTAAAACCAAATTGTGAAAAGAAAGCTGAGCTGGGGTCTGCAGCCATCTTATGTAGCTGTCAGCTGACCCATTTCCTTCTTAAAGCATGTCTTCCCATGCCCAGTCAACTGCAAACTGAGCCAGGGGAAAGTGCAAAGAGATCTCTTAAAAATCCAGACAGAATGAACTTCTAGAAGGACCACTATTAGCCCTAAATCACCAAAATTGTTCCCCCCTCCACACTCACTATGAACTAGGATAACCAAGCAGGCTGGAGGGGTCTGGTGCCAGGGAAGTGCGACAAGCCCCACTATGTATCTGTGCCCCAAGCAAGAGCAACAAAGCAGCAGCTTTGGAACTGAACAAAAGAAGGCAGATTCACCAGGCCACCAAATACCAACTCTTGGGTGAGGCACCATAGGAAGTCAAGGAATAGTCCCCAGGATACAAATAGCAGGAATGAGGTTGAAGGGCCTGCCAGAGGGAAGCTGCCTGAATATCCAGTGGCATAGAGACCCAGCAGGGAAGTTCCTGAGTCTATGCAGCAGATAAGAGCTGATGCCAGTGCAATCATAACTGGCAAGTGACAGGGCATTACTTGGGATATTTTCAGGTCCTGGCATCAAGAATCAATAGAAGAATTATGTGATGCATGCCATTCACAACCTGGGGCAGTAGAAAATAGAGTCTAGGTGAACCACTGGAGTCCCTTTACTACCATATCTCAGAAAGCTGTGTTGGCCAGGGGAACACTTCTTCACCACAGATAACCCGAAGAAAGTTCACAACCAACATTTCTGCACCCACAGACAGCCACCAGGATCTTCACTTCTGCAAAATGGAATGAATAGAGGAGAACAGGTACACACAGCGATCACAGGGACACTCTAGAACCTAAATCCTGAAATACTACACATGCAATAGAAACAATGTGCCAACTGAGCAGTCACCTGCAGGCCCCAGAGCTGACAAACCAGAAGCTGCTGATAGGAATACCATAGCAAACATGAAATTGTCCCCTGTCTCCCAGCAACTCAGGAGAGAACCATGATTTAAGACTCATGGACATCTACTAAATTTCCATACCACGATGAAATCCAAACCAAGATCCAATAAGAATTTTCTTCATCGGGATATGGTATACTATATACAACTCTAACATCAACTTTGATTATATAAATAATGCCTTAATTTGAATATAATTGTTAACCTAATTGCCAACACTGTACATTCAACACATTTGATTGTATTTCATCTAATTGTTTGAAGCATTAAATAGAATCAAACTTCCTATCTTTGTTTTCCTAGCTCTAATTTATATCTGCCTCTCTCATTTCCTACTCAACCCTCAAATAACACCCATCTTTCTCTTTCTACCTTTGTATAAATTACCCTTTTACAGCCTCTTCCTCTCCCCCTTTCTTTCTTTCTGTCAATTTTTTCCTCTCCTATTTGTCCAATCTTATTCCTTCCTCCTTTTAGCCCTCAAGGGTATAGTAAATTTACTAAATTTAAAAATAATTTTTTACCTCCTTCCAGAACTTTAGTTATATATCTGAATGTAAGGAACAACAGAGATCAACTGCAGCAAGTTTTTGTTCTTATAAGGTTGAATGGAATAAGGCTTGGCCCCGAAATGACTATAGTAAATAGGGCTAAGTGTCATCACTTAAAGTGGGTCTGATATCAGAATCAGCAGAGGTCACAAGTGGATTAAAATATCATCTGGATATTCACCTAACACAGGACTCTTAAGAAAAAAGATCACAAATTGTTCCTTCACATAAAAGAATTCAGAAACATACTGATAGATGGGTAGACATAGAAACATGAAAAGACAAGGGAACAAGCCATCCTAAACCACCCAAAATGCCTCAAAAACAGACCTCATTGAAATCACGATGGAGGAAATGTCAGAGAAGAAATTTAGAAAGTTCATAGTTAAACGGTTCAATGAGCTAAAAGACAATGTATGGAGTGAAATCCATACATTGGAAGAGGAAGTGCAAGAAGTGAATGATCAACTCAATAAGGAGATAAAAGTTTTGAAAAAGAACCAATCAGAGATAATCAAAATGAAGGAATCAATAAACCAAATTAAAAATTCAATGGAAAGCATCACCAATAGATTAGACAATTTTTAAGATAGATTTTCAGACCTTAAAGACAAAGTATGTTGAAAATAAAGTTGACCATAAAGAAAAGATGTTAAGAGACTGTGAATAGAATGTTCAAGAAATATTGAATAACATTAAAAGGCCAAATTTAAGATTCATTAGGATAGATGAAAGCTCTGAAGGATAAACTCAAAGAAAGCACCATTTTTTTTCTATGAAATAATATTAAAATATTTTTCAAACCTAAAGAATAAAATGAAAATTCTAATACAGGAGGCATATAGGGCTCCAAATATACAAAATCACAACAGATTCTCTCCAAGACACATTACTATGGAAATGCCTAACATACAGAATAAGAGTAGATTTTTAAAGCTGCTAGGGAAAAACATCAGGTCACATTTAGTCATAAACCAATCCAGATTTCAGCTGATTTTTCAACCCAGACCCTAAAATCCAAGAGGTCTTGGAATATTATATGCCAACATTTGAAAAAAAATGAATG
Source organism: Callospermophilus lateralis (assembly GCF_048772815.1). Taxonomy (NCBI): domain Eukaryota; kingdom Metazoa; phylum Chordata; class Mammalia; order Rodentia; family Sciuridae; genus Callospermophilus; species Callospermophilus lateralis. Next base: position 122,345,792 of record NC_135305.1, on the reverse strand, counting down.
ATAATCAGGAGTAATCAGCCCTAAAAAATTAAGTTGAATAACAATCAAATTTAAACACTAGAAATTAATCAAAATGACCAGAAATAAAAATAACAAATTATATATATATATATATATATATATATATATATATATATATATATATATCTCCTTCAATCTAAAGACATGGTTGGCAGAATGAATTTAGAAACAAGAACTTACCTGATGTGGTGGCACACACCTGTAATCCCAGTGACTTGGGAGGTGAAGGCAGGAGGATTGCAAGTTCAAAGCCAGCCTCAGCAATTTAATGAGATGCTAAGCAACTCAGTGAGATCCTATCTCTAATAAAATACAAAATATGGCTAGGGATGTGGCTCAGTGGTCGAGTGCCCCTGAGTTCAATCCCTGGTACATTCCGCCCCCCCCCCCCAAAAAAAAGAAAAAAAGAAACAAGATCCGATAATATGCTGTCTCTAAGAGACTCTTCTCTCATGCAAACACATTCACAGACTGAAGGTAAAAGGATGGGGGAAAACATACCATTCACATGGATCTTGTAAACAAGCAGGGGTTTCTATCCTTATATTAGATAAAGTAGACTTCAAGCCACAATTAATCAGAAGAGACAAAGAAGGTCATTTCATTCTACTTTAGGGAAAGATACATCAACAAAAATAGCAGTGGTAAAAATTTATGCCCCAAACAACATAGCATATTCATACAATAAACACTTCTCAATTTCAAGAATTAAACAGACCATAACACAATGATACTGGGTGACTTTATACCCATTTATCATCACTGGATAGATCTTTCAAACAAAAACAAACTAAAAAAGCAACAAAACTAAAAAACACAATAATTAAGACTTAATGGACATATATAGAATATTTCATCTAACAATAACTGAATACATTTTCTTCTCAATAGCACATGGATTCTTCTCTAAAATAGACCATATCCTAGGCCACAAACTCTTAGCAACTTTTTTTAAAAAGTAGAAAAAAGTGCCTTGTATACTAGCAGATCATAATGGAATGAAATTAGAAATCAATGATATAAAAAAATAGAAACTCCTTTAACACCTGAAGATTAAATAATACACTTTTGAATGATGAATGGATAGCAGAATAAATTGGGAGAAATAAAAAATACGGTAAATGAGAATAATGGTACAAATCAAAATCTCTAGGACACTAGGAACAGTTCTTTTTCCTTTTTTTTTTGTTTGTTCTTTTTAGGTATACATAAAAATAGAGTATATTTTGACATATTATCCATACATGGAGTATGATTTATTCTAAGTAAGATCCCATTCATGTGAATGTACAGGATGTGAAGTTTCACTGTGGTGTATTCATATATGAACATAATAAATTTATGTCTGATTCATTCCACTATCTTTCCTATCCCTATCTCTTGCTGCTGATTTCTAGTCTCACTTCATTGTGGTCTAATAGGATATATTGGATAATATCATTTCCATATTTTCTAAGACTTAGGTTGTGACCTAGAATATTGTCTATTTTGAAAAAGTTCCAAGAGCTGTTGAGAAAAAGGTAAATTCAGCTGTTTAAGGGTGAAATATTCTGTAGATGTTGATGAAAGATACATCAATAAAAATAGCAGTGGTAAAAATTTGATCTATAGTGTTATTTGGATTGCATATATCTTTATAGATCTTTTGAAGTCCAACAAACAGTATAAATGTGTTTATTTTCCCCCATATCCCCATGAGCATTTGTTATTATTTGTATTCTTGATAATTCTCATTCTGACTATAGTGAGATGAGATTCTCAGCATAGTTTGTTGTTGTTCTTTTTAGACGTACATGACAGTAGAATGTATTTTGACCTACTAAACGTGTTGAGAGCCACAGCTGAAGTGGCCCCAGCAAACTTCCAGCTGCCAGCTGATTGGCATGCTCATTGGGCTGTTTCCCCGCCCTTTAAGACCACGGAGCTGCTCACTGGGGGACTCTTTTGGCTCCGCCCACACGACCCAGCTAATCCACCTCAAGAGCTGGAGGAGAGGGGGTTGAGAGGCTCCCCAGAAGCCGGTGGTGGCAGTTGGGCTCTGAGGGAATTCCTGAAGAGCTCGTGTGGTGCAGCGTGTGTGTTCTAAAAATAAAGTTCGTTTCTGCTTGACAAGTGGCTCGTGAATTGTGCCCAGCCAGACTGCGGCATAAACATACATGAAATATAACTTACTCTAATTAGGATTCTATTCCTGTGGTTGTATATGATATAAATTTACCCTGGTTGTATATTCAAACACAATGATAGAAAAGTTATGACTGATTAATTCTGTTCCCTTTCTATCTCTCTCGCTCCCCTTCCCTTCCTTTCATTCCCCTTTGTCTGATCCAATGGGTTTGTATTCTTCTCTTTCATACCCTCCCCCATTGCAGGCTAGCATCCACACTTCAGCGAAACATTCAGCCTTTTGTTTTTTTGGTACTAGCTTATTTTACTTAGCATTATGTTCTCCAGTTTGATCACCTTACTGGAAAAAGCCATAATTTTATTCCTCTTTATGGCTGAGTAATATTCTATTGTGTATATATACCATATTTTCTTTATTAATTCATCTGTTGAAGGGCACCTAAGTTGGTTTCATAGCTTGATTATTGTAAATTGAGCTGCTCTAAATATTAATGTTGACTCATCACCATAATATGTTGATTTTAAGTCCTTTGGGTATAAGACAGAGTGGGATAACTGGGTCAAATTGTGGTTCCATTTCAAGATTGCTAAGGAATCTCCATACTGCTTTCCAGAGTGGTTGCACCAATTTGCAGTCCCACCAATAATGTATGAGAGAAGATTTTTCCCCACATACTTGTCAGCATTTATTGCTTTGTACTCTTTGATATCCTATCTACTGGTGATAAGGGTGTTTTAATTCACCCACGATCGTATTGAGGTCTCTCAGATATTTAATGTCAAGGAGTATTTTTTTAATTTAATTAGATGTGCTACATTTTGGACATAGATATTTACTATCATTATATATTCTTGTTGGATTTTTTCCCTTTACCAGGATGTAATGGTGTTTTTTATCTTTTTTGATCAATTTTGCCTAAAATCAACTTTATCAGGTATGATAATAGCTGTTCCAGCTTATTTACAAACCCCATTTGCATGTAATATTTTTTCCATCTTTTATCTTTCAGCCAGTGGGTATTTGCTTATGAGATGTGTCTCATGCAGAGAGCATACAGTTAGATTTTGTTTTGATGCTTTCAGCTAATCTATATCTTAAATGGAGAGCTGAGACCGTGTCTATTCAGTGTTATTATGAATATGTTTGTGATTTACTGCAATTTTGATTTTTTTGTGTTGTTTAACTCAGTCTTGATTCTCCCTTAGCTTATTTTATTGATATTCATCTATTTGGGAGTTTTAGGATTTGTTTTGGGGGTCCTCTGTGTGCAGTTTATCTTTGATAATTCTTCAGAGTGATGGCTTTTTGTCATGAATTCCTTTAGTTTATACTTGTCATAGAAATTCTTTATTTCTGTATTGAATATGAAGGAAAGTTTTTCTGGGCATAGCAATCAGATGGAATATGTCACTATAAGCACTCCTTTATTGTAGTGTCTGAGTTGGGAAGTCAGAAGTGAGCCTTATTTATTTGCTTCTTAATGTGACCTGAGGTTTCTCTCTTACAGTTTTTAGTATTATTTTCTTATTTTATGTGATAGGCATTTTATTATGATGTGTCTTGGAGACCTTCTCTTCTGGCTATATCTATTTGGGGTCCTGTATGTTTCCTGTACGTGAATGTCTATTTCTTCTCTGATATCGGAAAAGTTTTTTGTAACATTCTCATTGAAAAAGTTCTTAATGCCTTTAGCTTGTATCTCTATATTCTCTTTTATCCCAATGATTCTTAAATTTTGTCTCTTGATGTTATCCCAGAGTTCTTTTATATTCTGATCCTATTCCATTTTTTTCCTTTATTGTAGGCTGTGTACTCAATTCATGTATTCTGTCTTTAAGACCTGAGGTTCAGTCTTCAAATGCTGAAGTTCAATTTTCAATAATCTGTTTGTGATGCTTTTAAGTGATTTGGGAAATGGGATCCTGGGAGTTGAATCCAGAGGCACTTAACCACTGAACTACATACCCCAGATCCAGCCCTTTTTATATTTTATTTTGAGAGGGTGTCTTGCTAAGTTGCTTAGGGCCTCACTAAGTTGCTGAGATTGTCTTTGAACTTGTGATCCTCCTGCCTCAGCCTCCTGAGCTGCTTGGATTACAGGCATATGCTAACATGCCCAGCTCAAGTGAATTTAATTTAATTCATAGTGTCTTTTATTTTCAGAAATTCTCATTGGTTTATTTTCAATATTTATATTTCTTCTTTATTGAAATATTCTTTCATCTCTTTATTTGTTCTCTTAATTCATTTTTTAGAGCTTTTATTAGTTCACTGAACATTCTAATAAAGATTTTATAATCTTTTTTGGAATTTTATCCTCTTCCATATCTTGTGGAATCTTTCAATGAGGGATTATAAATTTGAGGGGATATTTATTTACCTGTTTCTTCATATTTTTCAGAGGTACTGGACTTACACACCCATTAAGGTAGATTCCCTTTCTCTTTTATACATGTGTCCTAATGTATGTAGGGTTTTTTAAATTTTTCTAGAATTTTTGTTTTTTAATATTTTTTAGTTGTAAATGGACATAACTTTATTTATTTATTTATTTATTTATTTATGTAGTGCTGGAGATCAAACTCAGCGCCTCACATGTGATAGACAAGCATTTTACCATTGAGCCACAACCTCAGCCCCTAGAATTTCTGTTTTTGATTTACAATTGGATGTCAAGGGATAGGACCTGAAGTTCTCCACTAGTTGCTCCTCCTTGGGGCCTGGTTTTTTGTTTGTGGCTTTTGTCTGCCCAATTCTATGATTTGAAGTAATGTTAAGATGCAGGTGGAGCTAGAACGTGTGTGTAGGATGATAGTCACTGTTGCTCGGCTGAGTTGTGAGTGTTTCTTGGCAACAGTATTTCTACTCTGTGATCTTGAAGCATCCCAATCACTTTCAGCCTCTCTTAGAGGAAGGAGTAGCTGGAATAACACTGATGTCATATGCAGATGTATAATTTTAAGATAAATGTCCCGTGTTTACATCTGTAACATTATTGCCACCTATATAGGAATGCTAGGGTAAGCATTCATCATCAGTACCAGCAATAAAATTTTGGACAAGATCAGGCATTCAAACATGAGGTGTCTACCATGTCATCACTAGATTAATAAACATAGTATGAAAGGGGTATGATTTACATCTATATAATTCTATATTTAGAGGAATTAGTTACTTAAGCACAGAGAAAAATAGGGCATAACTATGAGGGAAAGTCTAAAATATTTTTTTAGAAAGTGATAAAGGAGAGACCAGTGGTAGGTAGCAGATGTCAGCTGTAAAGAAGAAATAAAAGGTTTATAAAAAATAAAGATAGGACATAGGAAAAGAAAAATTTGGCTGTTGGTGAGGAGGATAGTGATTGAAGGGAAGATAAAAGGGATGAGAATCAAAGTATGGACAAACTAGCAATTGTAAGATCAAAAAAACTCAAACCCCTATATAAATGAACCCCACCCAAGACAAATCAGGCTATAAAATAAATAGGTGCAGAGGGAGCAATTAATGTGAAAGTAAAATTATATAAACACAGAGATATGATAAATTGTGGTATAAAGGTGTATTAAGAATTGTAATGCAAAAAATAAATTTAAAAATTTTTTTTAAAAATTATATAAACATACTAGTACTTTTTCAAGCCTATCTGCATAGTGAGTACATATACACACACAAACACAAAAACATACATAATGGGAAAAAGAAATAAAATATTATGAAATTATGTTTGAAAATTTTAAAACTTTTTAAAAATAAAAAGTTTTAATTAAAATGGCAATATGAAGAAAAGAAAAAAGAAATGAGCAACAAAAAAATAAACATAATATAAAATGAAAACTCTTACTGAGAAATAAAGGGCTTATTTCCACCAATTCTCTGATAGCATGACCACTTGTTTTCTTGGCTGCAGGGAAGCAGCAGATGGTCACCCTCTCTGGTAGTATGAATGCAAGTGTGAACATGATCATGAGTGCATTTTCCTCACCCACAGGAACTCCCGCACGTGTGGTTGAGTTCTCTGGTAGCAGATGGCTGGCTGCTTTCTCTGGCACAGCAAGCACAGCAGGCAGCCACCTTATCTGGTAGGACAAGTTCATGCTTCCCCCCACCCCATCCCCAAGCCCAGCAGCCAGTTTGCCTTGCCTAAAAATGCTTCACCTCACATGAGAGTTATTTTTGAAATTGCTTTCACTTATTCACTTCCTAGCTGGCTATTAAACTCAACTATTAAAATAATCAGGCTATTAAAATAATGATATTACAATCAGCCTTCCCTCTGTAATCCAACAGGTTACCCTAAGTCAATTCTTCTTTATTTTTTCAGTGTCTTTATCAGCCGGTCATGCTGTCTCTTTTCTCTGCACTGTCCCTCCCCTTTGCGACAGCTGCTGGCAGCCACACTAGAGCCCAAACTGGCACTTACTCTGATGTGTTATTTCTTATATTTGCATTTCTGACTTCTTTGACTCTATAGATAATTTCTTTACAGCTCCGTGTTCAGTTTCAGTGAGTTCCCCAGTTGACAACCTTGCTGAGAAGCCACTTCCTGCTTTGTAAGTTCAGTGCTGAGGAGCTACTAGAATGTGCACCCTTCCTCTAATCTCATTTTGGGGTGTGAGGGGTACTGGGGATTGAACTCAGGGGTACTGGACCATTGAACCACATCTCCAGCCCTATTTTGTATTTTATTTAGAGACAGGAACTCACTGAGTTGCTTGGTGCCTCACAGTTGCTGAGGCTGACTTTGAACTCAAGATCTTCCTGTCTCAGCCTCCCAAGCCGCTGAGATTACAGGCATGCGCCATCATGTCCTGCCCTTTAATCTCATTTTAATAGTACTTTTTAGTTATGCATACATTAGGATTCATTTTGACATGATTATAAAAGCATGGAATACAATTTGCTCTAATTTAATTCCCATTACTTCACCTTTCTCTCCCTTACTCCTTCCCTTTTTCCCTTCTCTCTATGATCTTTCTGCTATTTATTTAAGTTTTTTTGGTTGTTGTTATCAGTGTCTTGTGTGTTTACATAAAGATGAGATTTATTGTGGTATAGTTTATATATATATATATATATATATATATATATATATGCGCATGGGAAAGTAAGATCATAATCATCTCACTGTTATTCCCTTATTCTGTCCCTATCACTCCCCCTTCCTCTACTCCACTGATCTTTATTCTGCTTTGATGGAATTCTCCCCTTTGATTTTACTTTCTTTTTTCTTCTTTTTTTGGACAAGGTTCCATGTATAAGAGAAAACATTTGAAATTTGACATTCTGCATCTGACTTATTTCACTTAGTATAATGATCTCCAGTTCCATCCATTTGTTGGCAAATGCCATAATATCATTCATTTTTTATTAGGAATACTTCTTTAATCATTTGTTGACAGGACCTAGATTGATTCCATACCTTGGTTAATGTGAATTGTGCTTCTATAAATGTTGATATGGCTGCATATTAATTCTTAATAATTGCCATTCTGACTGGAGTGAGATGAAATCTCAATGTAGTTTTTATTTGCTTTTCCCTAATTGCTGTGGAACATTTATTTTATGTATTTCTTGGCCATTTGTATTTCTTCTTTTGGGAAGAGTCTCTTTAGTTCTTTTGGCCACATATTAATTTGGGTATTTTTAGGTATTATGCTTTTTAGTTCTTTATGTATTCTGAAAATTAATCCCCTGCCTGAGGAGGAGGTGACCAAGATCTCCCATTCTTCAGGCTCTCCTTCTTCTAGTGATAGAGACAATACAAAACAAAATCAAAATATGTTAATCAAAAATTGTAACCCTCAAAATACAGAGCATGGGAAAATAACCCTTTCAAAAAAGAAAAACAAGTCCAGAAATGAGGAAAGAGAAGCAAATGTGTATATGTATTGGAGTCTTTGAATCAATCAGTACATATTTAAATAAAACAAAAACCTAATATAGAAAAACAAAACAAAACCCAAATAAAAGGAAAATCTTGGTGAATTGTTAAGAAATTAAGGAGTCATTTCCACTGTTGTGGACAAAATAGTAAACATATGTGTTCTCTGTCTGTGCCCAACTGGTTTTCTTTTCATTTCTTTTTGAAGTGTGAACTAAGTGTGGGAATATGGGCCTTGGACTGTGAGTCCTTCATTTTTATTGTATTGGCCACCTCGTTGAAAGTTGGGGCTTAAGACTTCCCAGCTTCCCTTCTTGGAGGATTATTGGGGACAGTATGGGATGCTGGCCAGGTGGTGAAGCTGGTGGCTGGGGCAGTTGGGCCTGGCAGCAAACTGGCATGACAGGCACGCTGGACTGTGGCCAAATGATGATGAAGTGGTTGGGCCAGGTGGGCCAGCCACAAAGTAGTGGGTCATGCAGGCTGGGCTGTGGCTGGATGGCAAAGTGGATGGCCACATCTAGCAGGCCTAGCTGACCTCAGCCAGGCAGATCAGGGCTGGGTGATGGCCCTGTAGCCATTGGTAAAGCTATGTGCTGGGCCAGGGAGGCCTAGCAGTGAAACAGTGGCCTGGCAGGTTGGGCTATGAGCCAGCAGGAGAGCTCCTGTTTGAGTGAGCAGAGCAGTGGTCCAGGTCAATGTCCAGGGGGCCAGGGAACTGGGAGCTACAGGGCCCAGATGCCCAGGCAGTTGCCAATCTGTTACTGGCACTGGGGACCTGAGAACCCAATGGGTGCCAGACAAGAGAGGATGCTGGGGACCATGGTGATAGGACAGGAGATTAGCCCAGGTGTGCCCCAGGAAACCAGTGGGTGCCAGACTGGGGAAGGCACCAGGGATCAGGCTAGTGTTGGGACCTGGGGTGGGGAGCTGGCCCAGGTGGGCCCTGGGAACTGGTGGGTGCCTGGGACTGTGTGGTTGCTGGGATCAGCCAGCCAGGCATGCAGAGAGCCAAGTGCTCTCATACCCACCTTTCCAACCTCCTGACCACTGTCAGCCCCCATAAGCCTCAGGATTCACAGGACTGGAAACAGCCTCTCCAAACTGTGCTCCTCCAAGCAAAATGGTCCCAGTTTCTGACTTTCCATAGGTTTGCTAAACCCAGCCAAGTCCTTGCTATGCTCAGACAGGCCCACATAGACCTAGCCAAACTCACAAATCTGTATTTCCAGTTCCTGTTGGTGCAGCTGCATTGCAGTCCCAAGATGGCTCCTGAATTGGCTCTTCACTGGATGATTAATAAATTCAGGATGACTTTCTTAGGTCCACTTAATGAGTCAAACAATCTCTGGTTCAGCTAGGACAGACTGCCCCTCCAGTCTCAGAATTTTTCTCTCAGCCTTGGGGAGAAGAAGTATTCCTACTGCTTGAGTTCTGGGTAGCCAAGCTAGGAGAAATGCTGCCTCACTCTAATCTGCAATCTTGTCCCTCCTAATTCACTATTCTTCTAATTAGATTTATTCATACACTGACTCTAATTTTTTATTTGTTTTAATTATACATGACATTATAATGCATTTATGCACTTTGATAATATCATACATAGATGGGATATAATTTCACATTTTTCTGAATGTAAATGTTGCAGAATCATATTGGTCATGTAGTCACATATATACATACAGTAATAATGTCTATTTCATTCTACTATCTTTTCTATCCCCACATCCCCTCCCTTACCTTCCCATCACTTCCCTCTACCCAATATAAGGTAACACTATTCTTCTCTAGTGCCCCCAACTTATTATGAATTAGTATCCGCATATTAGAGAAAACATTTAACCTTTGGTTTTGTGGGATTGGCTTATTTTGCTTAGCATGATATTCTCCTTGCATTTACTGGTAAATGACATAATTTCACTCTTCTTTAAAGCTAAGTAATATTTCATTGAGTATATACCACATTTTCTTTATTTCTGATTTTTAAAATTTCTTCTGCATGAAATATTTCATTGAGTATGTTTTGTGATGATGGTTTAGTGGTTATGGATTCTTTTAGTTCCTGCTTGTCACAGAAAAATTTTTATTTCATCATGGTATGCTATCTTCTTAATGTGTTTTGAAAGTTTTTTGCTAATATTTTATTAATAATTTTTGTGTCTATGATCATCAGAGATATTGGTCTGAAGTTTTCTCTCCTTGATGTCAAGGGTCAATGCTTTTGCTCACACATGGAAACTAGAGAAAAATAAGCCAAAAATGAGGTACATCCCTTAAAAATAGAAGGGAGATCAGTGGAATAGAAGGGGATAGAAGGGCATCCAGGAAGGATGGGAAATGGGAGAAAATGCAGAATAAAATTTACCAAATGATCCTATGTACATATAAGAATATAGTGCACTGAATTTCAACTGTATGTATATCTATAGAGCATTACTAAAAAACTATGATAAATGGAAGGAAGACCAGCAGGGGGAAGTAGGAGGAGCAGGGGAAAGAGGAGTGAACATATACCTGGGACTGAAGTGGAGCAAATTATATTTCATGCATGTATGATTTTTTCAAGATGAGCCCTAATGTTAGTATAATTATAATATGCTCATAAAATCATTTAAAGTTTACAAAAAAAACTAAGTATACATAGGTGCTACATAGATAACAACTTAAAGATGTGGACTCAGTGGCATTCACATTTTTATTTCTCACAGCTCCTAGCCTAGTGTCTTGAGCATGTGAGTGCTCCAGATAACAATGTACTACAAACATGGCCAGTGTAATCATAGAGTTCTGGGTTCAAATTCTAGTTCTGCCATTTATTTAGAAGTGGTATCCCTGAGTAAAAGTTTAATTCTCTGAGAACAATTTCCCCCTTCCAAAAGCTGGAGATTGGTAATAGTACCTTCATTTTAAGATCCTTTTTAATGTTTTTATTAGTACATTTATAGTTATATATAAGTGGGATTATTTGATGATTATATATGCATGGAATGTAGTTTAATCCATTTCAGTCCCCAGTGCTTTCTCTTGCCCTTCCCTCCTCCCTCCCCACATTCCCCTTCCTCTATTCTACTGATTATTCTTCTACTTATTAAAAAAAATTATTAAATTAAGAATTGAAAATGTTTTGATGGGACATGAGAAAATAGAAACTTTAAAGATGATTAAAAGATTATGCTTATGCATCTATATAAATATAATTATCAATCTCAATGATGAGGAAAGGTTGTTAAATGAACAGTTTTGCAGGAATATCAGGAATTAAATTGATCTAAAAATAGTAAATACCACACCACATAATATGGAATAATTCATTATTGTTTATATTACACAAATTTGAAAATTAATTATGATATATTATTAGTACTAATTTAAATATTTTAAATATGCATTTTCTAAAGATCAAATGAGCAGAGAAACTGTAGTTTTAATATGCATGAATACATATTATTCATAAACCTGAATCTATAAAAATAGAAAAAGTTACCAAACATGATTCTAACACTAAAAACACTGAAACATAAAACTAATTTATATATTTATATATAATTTATTTATATTTATATTTAATTTATGTATAATATAGTTGAATTTTTCTAGCTTTTTTTTGACAAGTTTGAGATTAGCTTTGTTTATGTACAATGTATCTCACCTGTTCTGTATGAAAATTTAAAAATAAATTAATAGAAAAGATAAAACAAAAAAAGAATTGAAAATAACAAACATAATAAGAAACACTTTAAAAATTAAGAATTTCTCATTGGTTACATATTGGATATAATAGAGCTTTTCTAAATAGATTTAAATCAGGGAGAAAATACAAAAGTAAACTCAAAGTAGAGGAAAGACTTATGTATAAAGAACAGAAATTTTGCGACTGTTAGAAGAAAAAAAGTAAGAGAAATACTTCAAAATGTAGTAACAGGCAATAACTTCCTAAACAAGATTCCTATAACTCAGGGAATAAGAGCAAGAATCAATGAGTGATGACCATAAAAGACTGAATTCCCTTTTTTCTTAGCATTACATTAAACCTTTTTAAATAGAGCATATTTTAAGTCACAAAGAAAATCTTATCAAATAAAAAAATAGAGATAATACTTTGCATTCTATCAGGCCATTCTATCAGTGGAATGAAATTAGAAGTCAACAATAAGATAAAAAAAGAAACCATTCTAGCACATTAAATAATAAAGGAGATTAAATAATACACTTTTGAATGATGAATGAATAGCAGAAGAAATCAGGGGAGAAATTTTTTAAAGTTCTTAGAAATAAATAAGGGCTTCAACATATCAAAATCTCTGGGAAAGTATAAAGGCAGTTCTAAGAGGAAAATTTATAGCACTGAGTTCATACATCAAAAAAAATAGAAAGATATAAAATAAATAATTTAACATTATGCCTCAAGGTCCTATAAAAAGAACAAACTACCAATAATCAGTAGAAGACAGGAAATAATTAAAAGCCAAAATCAGTGAAATTGAGAATTGAAAAACAACACAAAAGATCAACAAAGAGTAGATTTTTTTTGAAAGGATAAATAAGATTAATAAGTTAGTTAGCAAAACTAACCAAAAAAAAGAAAGAAAACACTCAAATTACCAATATTAGGCACTACTGAAATCCTGAAGGTAATCACAAATGATTTTGAAAATTTATATTTAAACAAATGAATATCAAGTAATGATATTAATCATCTATCAAAAGCCTTCCAACAAAAGCAGTATGGAGACTTCTCAGAAAACTTGGAAAGGAACCACCAATTGACCCAGTTATCCCACTCCTCGAGTTTTACCCAAAGGACTTAAAATCAGCATACTACAGTGATTTCAATGTTTATAGCAGCTCATTCACAATAGCTAAACTATGGAACCAACCTATATGCCCTTCAACAGATAAATAGATAAAGAAAATATGATATAGATACACAATGAAATATTACTCAGCCTTAAAGAAGAATGAAATTGTGGCATTTGCAGGTAAATGGATGGAGCTAGAGAACATCATGCTAAGTGAATTAAGCCAAACCCAAAAAACCAAAGGCCGAATGTTTTCTCTGATAAGTGGATGTTAATCCATAATGGGGGCAGAGATGAAGGAACTTTGGATTGTGCAGAGGGGAGTGAGTGGGGAGGGGGTGTGGGTATGATGAAATGAGATGGGCATTATTACCTTATATACATATATGATTACATTATTGGTGTGAATCCACCCCATGCTCAGCCAGAGGAAGAAGTTGTGCTCCATTATGCACTATGTGTCAAAATGCATTCAGCTGTCATGTATAACTAATTAAAACAAAAACATTTTTAAAAAGCCTTCCAACAAAGAAAAGTCCAGAATCAGATTTTTTTGTTTATTTGTTTGGTTTGGTTGTTTTTTTTGTTTTGTTTTGTTTTGTTTTTTGTGGTACCGGGGATTGAACCCAGGGGCACTTAACCACTAAACCACATCCACAGCCCTTTTTTGTATTTTTTTAGAGACAGAGTCTCACTGAGTAACTTAGGGCCTCCCTAAGTTGCTGAGGCTGGTTTTGAACCCACGAATCCTCCTGCCTCAGCCTCCCATGCCACTGGAATTATAAGCATGAACCACAGCACCCAGTGAACCAGATGGATTCTTAGTCAAGTTCTAACAGACCTTAAAGAACTAATACAATCTTCTTCAAATTATTCCATAAAATAGAAAAGGAGGGAACACTGACACATGCATTCTATAAATGTGTCATGCATTCACTTTGATACCAAAACCAAAGACATATCAAGGAAAGAAAACTTCAGTCCAATATCCTTGATGAGCATAGATGCATAAAAATCTCTTAATAAAAATTTGGCAAAACACATACAAAAACACATTTAAAAGATGTGTATCATGATCCAAGTGGGTTTTATCCCATGGGTGCAAGGAAAATGACATATGGAAATCAATACATGTAACTCAGCATATAAATAGAGTTAAGAATGAGAATCACATGATTATCTCCATATAGTAAAAGCATTTGACAAAGTCTAGGACCCATTTGTATTTAAAATATTAGAGAAACTTGGGTTAGAAAAAACTCATCTCAACATTGTAAAGGCTATATATGACAAACCCAAGGAGTTTCTTCATTCGGTATGATACTGAATGAAGAAAAACTGAAAGCATTTCCTCTAAAAACAGGAACTAGATAAGGATATCCACTCTCACCACTCCTATTCAAGATAGTCCTCAAAACTCTAGACAGAGCAATCAGGCAAGAAAAGAAAATTAAAGGGAAATAAATAGAAAAAACAACAGGGTAAACTATTTCTGATTGCTGACAACATGATCCAATATTTAGAAGACCATAAAACTCCACCAGAAGATTTCTAGAGCTGATAAACAAATTTGGAAAAGTAGCAAGATACAAGATCAGCATAGAAAATCATATTCTAACTCCAACAATGAATGTGCTGAAAAAGAAATTAGGAAAACTATCCTATTCACAATAACCTAAAAAAAGTTTTAGTAATCAACATAACAAAAGAGGTGAAGGAACTCTACAATGAAAACCATAGAATACCAAAGGAAGAAATTAAATACCTTACAAACTAGAAAGACTGCCCATGTTCTTAGCTAAGCAGAATTAAAAATTGTCAAAATGGTCATACAACCAAAAGTGCTATACAAAGAGATCCAATGGAACCCCATCAAAATACCAATGACATTCTTCACAGAACCAGCAATAGCAGATCTGAAATTAATTTTGCAAAATAAGAGACTCATAATAGTCATAGAAATCCTGAGTAAAAGGAGTGATACCAAACCTTGAATTATGCTACAGAGCTAAAGTACGAAAACAGCATGGTACTGTCACGAAAACAGAACTGAAGACCAATGGACTAGAATAGAAGACACAAAGGCAAACACACATAAATATAGTTATCTGATACTTGGCAAAAGTGCCAAAAACATATTTGGAGAAAAAATAACCTTTGAAACAAATGGTACTGGGAAAATTAAAAATCCACATGAAGAAGAATGAAATTGGACCCCTAGCTCTCATCCTGCATAAAAGTCAACTCAAAGTGGATCATAGACCTAGGAGTTAGATCAAAAACTTTGTAATTTCTAGAAGAAAATGTAGGACCAACACTTCAGCATGTCAGCACAGGAACCAATTTCCTTAAGAAGACTCCTAAAGTGCAAGAAATAAAATCAAAATAAGTGTTATGGCATAAAATTAAAAGCATCTGCACAGCAAAGAAAATAAGTGAGAGCACGAAGAGAGAAGTGATGGAATGGAAGAACCGTGCCACCTGCTCCTCAGATGGGGCATTATAATATCCAGAATATATGAGTAACCCAAAAAACTTAAAACCAGAAAAACAAATAACTCAATTAATAAATGTCAAAATAACTAGACAGACATTTCTCAAAATAAGAAATACAAATGACCAACAAATATATTTTAAAAATCTTCAACATTTCTAGCAATTAAGGAAATGCAAACCAAAACTACATGGAGATTTTATCTCCTTCCTGACAGAATGGCAAATATCAAGAATACAAATAATAATAAGTGTTGGTAAGGATGTGTGGGAAAAGGGACACTTGTACATTTTTGGTGGTACTGCAAATTAGAGTAACCACTGTGGAAAAGATTATGGAGATTCCTCAAAAAAATAGGAATGAAACTACCATATGACCCAGTTATCCCACTCTTTGGTTTATATTCAAAAGATTTAGAATCAGTATACTACAGTGATGCAGCCACTTCAATGGTTGTAGCAGCATAATTCACAGTGGCCAAGTTATGAAACAAAGCTAGATTCCCTTCAACACATGAATAGAACAAAAAAATGTAGTCTATATATACACAATGGAGTATTATTCAGTCATAAAGAAGAATGATATTATGGCATTTGCAGGTAAATGAATGGAACTGGAGACTACAATGCTAAGTGAAATAAGGCAGTCCCCAAAAGTCAAATGTCAAATGTTTTCTCTGATATATAGAAGCTAATACAACATAAGGGGGAAAATAGAGAAAAGTGAGGGACAAATTCCTTCAAAATAAAGGAAATATCAGGTGAAGGAGATTGAGGAAGGAAAGAATGACAGGATAAGAAAAGTTAGTGGAATGAATATGACTGAACTTTCAACATGAATATACCTCAATGAATCTCAAAATCAAATATATCCACAAGACCCTAATTTAAAAAAAAACTATAAGTAAATTGTAGAAATATCAGTGGAGTGGAAGTCAGGGGAAGGGGAGAGTGGAGATGGGGAGGGGAAGCATTGGGGACTGAAATAGAGCAAATTATATTCCATGCTATTGTGATTATTTTAAAATGTACCCTGATTATATATAACTAAAAAGAATCATAAAAATAAGTGGGGAGACTCAATTGAAAAAGCTCCTTCATAGAAAAGGATATAATAGAGTGAAGAGGCAATCTACAGAATAGGATAAAATCTTTGCCAGCTACTCTTCTGGACAGATTAATATCCATAATACATAAGGAACTAAAATAACTCAACAATAACAAAAACACAAAACAATAAATGAGCAAATGAACTAAACAAACATTTCTCAAAAGAAGTACAAATTGCCAACAATTACATGAAAAATGTTCAACATCTCTAACTTCCCAGAGAAATGCAAATCAATAGTACACTGAGATTCTATTTCATTCCAGTCACACTGACAATCATCAAAAATACAAATAATAAATGCTGGTGATGATATGAAGCTACAGGGGAAAATGAATCCTTATGCACTGTTGGTAAGGATGTAAATTAGGACAAATTGCTACGGAAATCAGTTTGGAGGTGTCTCGAAAAGCTAAAAATAAAATTGCTATATGATCCAGTTATTCTAGACTCATCATTTATCCAAAAGAAATGAAGTCAGCATACTATAGAGATACATGCATCACCATGTTTATCCCAGCACAATTCACATTAGCCAAGTTATGGAATCAGCTTGAGTATCCTTCAACAGGTGAATGTACAAAGAAAATGTGATATATACACACACACACAAACACACACACACACACACAATGGAGTTTTACTCTGCCATAAAGAACAAAATTATGTAATTTGCATAAATGGAACTAGAGATCGTGTTGTGTTAAATAAGTCAATCTCAGAATGACAAGAATCAAATTTTTTTCTCTCATACGTGAAAGCTAGAGGGGAAAGAAAGGGAATAAAGGGGCATCTTGGAATAGAAGAAAGACCATTAGGGTAAATAAAGGGGATCAGGGGGAGAGAGGTAAAGCATATGATGGAGATATTGAGGAGTGAAATTGATCAAATTATGTTTCTATGCCCAAATTTGCCACAATGAACCCTGCCTTTCAATATAATTAATATGTAGCAATTAAAATCTGTTAAAAATGGTATATCAGGGATAAAATAAGCATTATGCAAGAAAAGAAACAAATTCAATTTTAATTTTTTTGTTCTTTCTCTTTTTTAATTAAAAAAGCAGGATTCTGTGGCCTATCAATTACATAGTAATTCCACAGACATTTTTAAACCTAAATATGACACGCCCAGCCCAATCCATTTGTCTCAGAGTTAAATACTGGAACCCACACAATACAAAATAGGCTGTGAGATTTTGTGAAAAGTCACCTGATGTCAAAATTGGGAAAGTGGAGCTCTGACCAAACTCTACTACTATCAGGCTGTGTGGATGTAGGTGAATTACACAACATTTCTAGAAGTGAGATTGTTCATATGTTTTAAAAAGACTATTTGGAAATATATATATTTCCACTAAAGACAAGGTCAAACTTTTTAGTTCATCTACTATTGTCATATTTATGTTCATTTCCTCTGTGGGGGAACATTACAACTACATTACAAATGTTTATAAATGCAGATGCATAAGGAAGATTGACCCTCCCAGTTATACAGTAAGAAGGAGAAATTGTCCTGGACTATTCACATATGGGAAAAGGTTGGCTTATTTATGCAGATGTATGACCTAATTCATTGGTGATTTACCTACAGTCCAATGGACATAGAATGTCAAAGTCTGCAGGGCAAGAAAACTCTTGAAATAAGGAGTTGTTCATCAAAGTTCTCAAGCTTTCAGAAGCAAGATGAATAAATTCAAAGTATTGAAGATACAACAAGCTGACCATATTTAAAAATACTCTGGTGTACTGGAAGTTGCTGAATAGCTCTTCATTGTTATCACTACAAATGCACAATAGATGACTCTCGACTGGTGCAGTAATTAACTTGACTGTGGTAATCATTTTAATATAAGTATGTGTATTACATATATATCAAATTCTGACTGGAAAAAAGAATTTAGACCTAATCAACACAAAGGAATAATAAAAGCAAAAAAAATCTGGTCTATAATTATCTAATTAGATAAATTTCCAACTGCTTTCCATTTTGCAACACAACAAACTTCGATGTGAAAATCAATAAAATTATCCTTTGCCTAGCCAATATTTTAGTGGCTCAGCAAGAGGTCAGGCAAAATAACCATGGATAAAGACCGCTGCAGCTAGCAGGAGGATGGCATTAATGTTCAGTACAGTCCTCCACAAGGGCTTCTCTGATGTGTCTGTCAATTTCCTCTTTAAGGCTTCTTCCTCCTCTTTGGTCAGTTTGGGCCCTTCCTTCTGCAAACCACAGAATAAGTCATATGTCTTCCTGAGACATCCACGAGATTGCTCAGGATGATCTGAAACAACAAAAAAAAGATGAAGAAATCATCACAAAACATGGAAAACAGAAATCCTTGTCAATGCTCTACATATGACCATAAAAAATCATAACAACATATAAATGTTGGAAGAAATCATAGAGAAAGTAGCTACATTTGGTTATGTGAAAACAAAAAATTTGCATGGTAAAAGCCCAATAAACAAAGTAAAAACATTGGGGAAAGCATTGGCATGTTGTTTTAGAAAGGTACGAATATCCATAGTATAAAATGAGTTTCTAAAAATCGGAAAAGTCCATCAACTTCCTCATGTAAACATTCTAAAGAGATGAAGAAACAGTTCAAAAAATAAAAATAAAAAATGGCTATTAAACTCACTCAAAAAAGAGAAATTTAAATGAAAACTTGCTGAAATGCCACTTCCCATCTATCAAAGGCAAAATTTTAAAGTTACATGTTAAGTCTATGTAGAAACAGCAATTGTCTTATGTAAAATACCAATGAATAAGTATCACACAACTGCATAAATAAGTCTACTTTCTCCCTCTGTGCACATGATCCAGGACAATTTTTCCTTCTTACTATTTCATTGTGAGGGGAAAGCTTCCTTATAATTTATTTTTTATATTTTTAAATCATGCAAGAAAAATACTGTTTAAGTCCAAAGAAGTAGAAATTGGAGAATATAACAAAATAACATTGGCTTTTTGACCTCATAATTCTCTTAAAACCTATCCCAACAATATATTGGCAAATTTACAAAAATACTTATTTACAAAGCTATTTTGCAGCATTGGAAAATCTAAAAATCATAATGAAAGTAAGACTATAATTCCTATACTTAGAAATAAGTGATAATGAAAAGTATACAAAATAAATTCATTAGATGCAACAAAAGTATCTTTGAGAGAAATTTATACATCTTCCAATATTTTTACATTAGAAAATAAGATAGCCTAAAAATTAATGAAATAATACTCAATTGAAGTCAGCAAGTATAGTTAACAGAGTAAACTCAAATGATATAGATGGAAAAGTACACAAATGAGATCAGAATATAATGAAATATGAAAGAAGAAGAATAGAAATATATATAAAATTCGTTCTTTGATTAAAGTAAAATAGGCTAGTCTTTAGTAGGATTTATCATGAAAAAAATCACAGAAATTATATTAGGATTTAAAAGGAAATATAAGTACAGAGGCAGAAGAAATTAAAACAACAATATATAGAATAACTTTATGCCAATATATTTAAGATGTATACTAAACAGACACAATCTTAAAAGTATGTAACTTTCCAGAATAGATTAATGAAGAAATGAAAATTCTATAGCCATTATATAAAGTTAATAAGTAGTTCAGAAGCTTCTCTCTTTTTCTCCATTTGTCTCTGTTCATGTGTCTCTCTCTCTCTCTCTCTCTCTCTCTCTCTCTCTCTCTCTCTCTCTCACACACACACACACACACACACATACACACACAGAAATCCCTAATTTTATTTCTGGCAGAATATTAAAATTTCAATGTGGATATCACTCCAATTTTATTGAAATATTTTCATAAAATTAAAAAATGCTACTTTTTATTTATTCTGAGAACACTGATCTTAACACTAAAACCAAGTACAATACAGGAAAATTACAGGTCAGTCTTATCACAGGAGTACTGATATAAACAGCCAAAAGAAATAGAAGACATTGGTCCTTTCTTAAATTGAAAGAAACTAAATCAAAACTAAAGAATTAGTGTAGAGTTCAAGACAATATATCTTGACATGATAAATCTTGTCAGTAGTTTTAAAAAAGCATGAGGTAATCAAAGCCATAGTGAACTTAGATTTTAGGAATATTTTTTTTTCTTTTGTACAGGAGGTAGAAATATTCTAGGGGGACATGATGCATGTGGGGAAAGGGAGGTAACTTGCCTACTTGGGTTGAAGAAAACAGTGAGAGGTAAGGTTGGGGAGCAGGTAGGTTTAGATACTTAAGCAAAATCAATCAAAATGAATTTGTTGAAAACAACATGTAACTAAAAACAGAAAAGTTTGTAATTATCATTTTAGCAAATGCCATGCATTATTATGGATGGACAGATAGATGGACAGGCAGATGAATGAACAGATTACATATGTAACAACTAGTTGTATTGTTTGCTGAAAAGATGAAATTGTAAAGTTTCAGTTTGCCACAAATTGAATAGTTTTTTCAGAAGCTGAATTTCATGGCATTTAAAAAAAAAAAAAAATCTCACCCTAAACCAAGCCATGCACACAGAGTTCCTACATAGAAACCAAGCGTAAGCCAGACATTACCTTCCTCCTCAGTGTCAGATTCTTCATGCCTTATTTCTTCTGCATCTAAATCAATTCGTTCCTCTGTACTGTTCCGAAGAGCCCAGCACAGGCGATACAACTGACCAGAGATGCCCAAGTTAGTTAGTGATGGAAAAATGTTCCCAATAATCCATTTGTACCCTTATTTAGTGTATGGTTTAAAAAATCAAACTTAACAAGAGAGTATGTCATAAAATAAAGAAAAAGGGCCTCCTGCCAAGTTCACTCACTAAAACATTTTTACTTATAATTATTCTAGCAGATTTTCAAAACTCCAAAAAATATTCTTAGAGGTACAACTGCTGAATTTGTGATTCCAAAAAAATAAAAGTTTTAGCTAACATATACCATGCCCCTTGTTCATTCATTATCCTATCATCCAACTGCTAGTAGCATATCATAGTTTATAATTTTAAAAATATTTTCTGATATTGTATTTCTGATCCATTAGATTTAGATAGCATCTATGTGTTGTTCTTAAATTCTAATTGCAATTAATATCCTTGTTAGCCTTTGGTAACTCATCTTCAAACTTCTGTCAACTATACCAGTACTCTAAACTGTTTTGTAGAATTTTAATTTAATTTATTTCTGTAATATAAGTAAGATACCTACACTTATTCTGTATGTTGATTAAGAAATTGAAAATAAATAACATATGTGCTATCATTTTTTATTGGTCACAGATCCAAGTTAGTGATTAGATACAAAGAATAAACACCAACCTTGTGTCATGCTAAGGAAATTGTTCCAATTATCAATAGGTTTTTTTAATTTAAAGTCATAAATAATGCATCATTTAATATAATTCACAACTTTCTTGTACCAATTTACAAAATTTTTGTAATTGGCTTTCTTACCTATTATTGACATAGAAATATATGCTTTCACCTTATCACAATGATTTCTCAACATAGCCTTATAAGCTCTTATTCATAGCATTTCTTTTATTAGATTAAATCCACTTTCTTTGTAAAGCTCTTTTCCTTGGACTCCTTGAATTCTTCTTCTTAGTTGCATCAATTTTATTCTAGATTTCTCCAAAACTGGAATATCTCACTACTGCTCTAACAGGTTAGGTACATAACAACACATTTCATGGCTGTCTATGAAAACATTTAATGCCCAATATTCAGTGTAAATATTGGTGATGAATTCAGGTGACATTTCTTTGGTAAACTAATTTCACCTACTCTGTCTCAAGTTTACCTATCCACATAGCATCTACTGGTCACTTCTCAAGGAAATATAAAATATATATTATTTAAGATTAATGTTGATTAATTGATGATGCAAAATAAAAATATACATGTAGTAATAAATTCAATCAACATTAGTATTTAAATTATTCATATTTTTAAGTGATTAATATTTTCTGTGTCCCTATGGTGCCCCGCTTCCAGAGATAATTGCTAAAAACTTCAGATGTGAGCATGTCAAGATTTTTTCTATGCATAGATGAAGACATTTATTCCTATGTGTTTTTTATTACAACTATGATATTAGACAGTAGTATAATACTCTGTATATGTTTTTCCCATTTAGCCATAATACAGACATTTTTTTAAATCCCTGTTCATTTTATTAAGTTCCTGAGTCCGGCACTTTTTAAAATATATTTTAGTTGTAGATGGACACAATACCTTTATTTTATTTATTTTTTATGTGGTGCTGAAGGTCAAACCCAGTGCCTCACATGTGCTTGGCAAATGTTCTACCACTGAGTTACAACCACAGCCCCTTACAAACATTTTTAAAAGCAAATAACAATATGTAAATCAATGGTTGTGCAACTGAAGTGATTCTGCAATCTGTATATGGGGTAAAAATGGGAGCTCATATCCCACTTGAATCAAAGTGTGAAATATGTTATATCAAGAACTATGTAATGTTTTGAACAACCTACAATAAAAATTAATTAAAAAATAAATAAAAAATAAAAGCAAATAACAAAGCTCCCTCATCTTGTATCGATTCCTTTAGTGGTGGAAATTTGGATTGTCTTCACTTTTTCTATTAGAAAACATTTGCAGAGAAAATCCTTTTATAAATATCTTCCTACCTTTATAAATTTTTCTACATAAGCTACTAAAAATGAAATTCTTAACTCATAAGGTTAGAAATCTAAAAATTGACAAATGTTGCCCAATTGCAAATTATAAAATGCATACCCTCAGCAATTCTGGACTGCAGGCATTCTTTCACATCCCATCAACATTGTACAATATTCATATTAGGTACTTTCATCTATTTGAAAGGCAAAAGATGAATGCCATTTTATTTTTCCTTTTCTTGCCCCCTGCTACCATGTGCTTTTTTTTTTCATCTCTGTTGTCAGTGTTTGTTTATATTGTATATGAGGTTCAACTTGCCCCCAAACTGGCCCCTCTCAGATGACAGTTCTGCTGTTACATGTCACAGTCTCTTAGGCAACAGATCCCTGACTCTTAAGCAACACTAAGTATTTCTCCCTGGTATGTTTTAACAATGGTGTAGATTTACCTACCAATAGCATTCTGCAGTTTAGGGATTCTCTAGCCCATTTCCTAATCTCTTAATTCTTAATCACTGGTGCTTTTTACATACTAAGGCAGAAAATTGTTGATTAGTTGAATGACAGATGACAATACTCTCTTTTTTTCTACTTTATGTGGTGCAATGATTTCATCGACCTGAGACTTGTGTACCAGTTGTCACTTAAGAAGGCAGAGAACTCTTATTTTACAATGAGAAAATTGCCATTACACAATACTCACATGTACATCAGGAATGGGTTTCGTTAGGAAGGAAATCCCCAGGATGGCCAGTAGAGATGAGCAGAAGAGAATGATGGAAAAATACATATAGTGCACTCCACAGATGATCTTGGGACAGTCACTGGCAACCAAGCAGGTCCCTGTTCCATAGGCAAACTCTGCGATCATACGAATAAGGCCTATCACAAGTCCAATTATTAGACCCCAGAATGCTCCCTGCAAAGGAAATAACGATAAATCAATGTTTAGAAAAGATGACGAATCAATCAAGTAAATCATGATTATCATTCAGTCTACTTTCTCAACTAATGACAAATAAAGGGCTAATCATGAGCACAAGTTTATGAAAACAGTTTTATGAAAGTTGCAATGTATTTTGCTATCTCAGCCAAAGAAACAATAATTCTCACTCTGGCAGGAAAATTTTTTCCCAGTTTTTGCTTACTTGTTCGTTGACTCTTTTACAAAAGATGGCAAGCAGGAAGACAGCTGCAATTGGAGGCCCAAGGTAGCTGGAAATTGATGATAGGTAATGGAACAGCTGTCCTTTTTGAGATACTTGTACTAATGGAACCCATGCAATGCTGATGACAAGTAATATGATGACAAATATCCTGGTAGGAGAAAAAAATGTTTGGGATTTTAAGCAAAAGTATCATAAGCACCTCCATTTCACTTTAATTCTCCTTTTTAATATTTTTTAATTGTCAGTGGACCTTTTTTTTAATGTGGTGCTGAGAATCAAACCCAGTACTTCACACATGCTAGGCAAGTGCTGTGCCACTGAGCCACAACCCCAGCCTCTCACTTTAGTTCTTTAATCCATTCTTCTGGCCTTCCATTAATTTTTCTAACAAAATTTATGTTCTAGACTCGACATGAATCCATGCCATGCTTAACACTTGTGATTAGTAAAATGTCAATAAATTGCTTATTTATAACTCATCATGATATGTTTATCTATGGGACTAAGCATCCATTCATAAGACAGTTCAAATGTCAGCAATTGACTAATAATTCCTTCATGCAATGTATATATCAGTTAGTAATTATAATGTACCAATTAAAAAACAATAAATAAATAGAAGGAAGACCAATAAAGGAAGGGGATCAGGGTGAGGAAGGAGGGAAGAGAAAGGGGAAATACTGGGGATTAAAATGGAGCAAATTATGTTATATGCATCATGAATGTGTCAAAATGAACCACACTGTTATGCATAACTATAATGACCTAATAAAATGAAATAAACTATGGGAAGTCAACATTATGCATAACACACAGTATGGTCAATAAACTACACCCAATAACTTTATTGTTATTAATTAGAAAGTCATGTGCCTCTCCTGCTCTTAGCTTTAATTCCTTTCTATCACATGAAAAGTGAAATCCAGTTTCCTTATGACTTCAATATCCCTGCAGATATCACCTCTGGCAACTTCCTAAGCTTGTTTCTTATCATCTTGTGCAAGTCTCACTCTTTGTTATTAACCTAAACACCATTAATTCTGTCTTAATTTTCTTCATAGTACATCTTGCTACCAAATGGAGCATACATTTGTTGTATTTTCTTCACAAAGACCTAAGTCCCATGAAGCAGGAATTTTTAAAGTAGTGGTATGGGGGTTTTTTTCATATTTGTTTTCTGGGAGAATGTAGGCATTAAAGAGAGAGGAAAACCAAAACTCATTAATATTTATATTCCATGATTTTATAATTGTCAAAGTGAATTCTAATGTTGCATATAATTAAAAAGAACTAATAAAATTTTTAAAACTAGGTAAGATATCATTAGATTTAAAAGAAGTGTTGTGCTCAATATTGTATACCTATTAATGAGCCTACAGCATCCCAGGACTCCTGAATTCCAGTTCCACACATTCTCTCCCATGAGAACATCAAGGTCTGACTGTTCCTTCTCTTTTACTGTATTTGTACAGAGTAAGATATGAGCAAAGTGAGGTCTTCAGGTTTTTCCTCCAAGTGTTAAATTTCCTAAAGCTGTTACTTTGTTAACAACAAAGCACAATCTTTTTTTTTTTAGAAAATTTTTTAATATTTATTTATTTATTAGTTTTCAGCGGACACAACATCTTTGTTTGTATGTGGTGCTGAGGATCGAACCTGGGCCGCATGCATGCCAGGCGTGCGCGCTACCACTTGAGCCACATCCCCAGTCCCACAAAGCACAATCTTTTAAGCAGATGATGAGTTTTTTAAACACCAACTTCACAGAAAATTTGTTAGTGCCCTTCCAAGATTGGTTTTCATAGGCACTGAACTTCTGGACTATGCTGAGTGTCCCTACCCTGAAGCCACTGAGGTATGGGTCTCCAGGTTGCTCTATTCATTGAA
Source organism: Callospermophilus lateralis (assembly GCF_048772815.1). Taxonomy (NCBI): domain Eukaryota; kingdom Metazoa; phylum Chordata; class Mammalia; order Rodentia; family Sciuridae; genus Callospermophilus; species Callospermophilus lateralis. The sequence goes on along the minus strand of NC_135305.1, from coordinate 122,319,653 downwards.
TAAGCCAGGGGTAAGGAAGAGATTCTAGGTTAAGAGAACAGTAGGACTCCAGTTCCCCTTCCACTTAATTGAAAGGCTTCAAAGTAAACTTCAAGTGTTAAGCCACAAGTACATAATGACACATTTTCACTATATAAAACACACACAAGTACATTACCAAAAAACATTGAAAGCATAGAAGGAGATATGTTATCACTGTAACCTGTTATGGTTTAGATATGTATGCCCCAAAAGCTCATATGTGAGGCAATGCAAGAAGGTTTAGAAGTGAAATGCCTGGGATTTGAAAGCCTTAATCCAATCAGTGAATTAATCCCCTAATGGGGATTAATTGGGTGATAACTGTAGGCAGGTAGGGTGTGGATGGAGGAGGTGGGTCCCTAGAGGGTGTGTATTTGGGGTATATATTTTGTCTTAGTTGAGCAGAGTACTCTCCCTGGCGTTCTCTCTCTCTCTCTCTCTCTCTCTCTCTCTCTCTCTCTCTCTCTCTCTCTCTCTCTCCCCCTCTGCCCTAATTCCTGGTAATGTCCTGAGCTGCTGTCCTCCACCACACTCTTCCACCATGATGTTCTGCCTCACCTAGAACTCCAAGGAATGGACCAGGTCTTCTACAGAGACCTCTGAAACTGTGAGTCACAAAAAAACTTTTCTTCTTCTAATCATTCTTGTCAGGTCTTTTGGTCATAGCAGTGAAAAAGCTGACTAAAACAACCACATTTAGAATTATTGTGCCTGTCAATTTGATTATTTTTGCAAGTGTCATAATTATTTTTCTTTCAAGATCTTTTCCTGCATTCTTGTTAATCATAACTACTAAATTTTAAAAGGCCAAGAGTGAAAGATATGCAAACATATAGCAATCTACCATAAAGAATTATGTGTCCATGAGTACCAAGAGATGTTGACAAAAATCCTCAATCCAGATGTCCGTGAAAAATAAATTCAACTATATTATGATAATGGAATATCATATACCAAGAGACTGAATGAACTACAGTTACAAATAACAGCATGGCTGAATGTCACAACAGCCAAGATATCTACTGGGCTATTCTATTGATAATAGTGCAAAACTGGAAAAAACTAAACTACAGCATTGGAGGTTACAGTGATTATCTTTGGAAAGATGGGGCCCAACAGGAAGTTTGGGTGCTGATAATGGAAACTTCCTGTTGGGAATTTTAAAAACATTTTATAAAATGCTATGACTGTATAGAATCCACTTGTGAATTGTGAAGGGGGAAAAGAAGATTATACTATCTAGTATTTCTCAACCTCACTGTGTGCAAGGCCCTCAGACTGCTTTGGGTCCCCTGGGTTGACAAAAGTATCCAAACAGCCTTTTGTATTTAGTCACTTTACTGAGTCTGTCCCTTCTAACATGACCCAGTCATTAATCAATGCAGTTGAGTGGATAACTTACCCTATTAATTCTGTGACATACATGGAAACTTCTAGAGAGAACACATAAAACTATCAGAGTTGATGGTAACTACACCCCATTACAACATTGATGGGGTTTTTTGAAGATGTGATTGAGGAAGTGCTTAGGGGAAGAAGAAATAAGAGACAAATACACTTGAAAGTCTAAAAAAACAACTATTTGATTTTAAATTCTGGCCTCAATTTTTATGTCTAGAAAGAGCAAATTGAATTAAATGCCCTCTACTTTCTTCACTTTAGAACTGTTTGATTACTTTCATTGAAGCCAAAGGCTAAGAGTTGCAGTTCACTTCCACATCTGCCTTTCCCTAGAGAAATTCTAAATAGAAACCAGGTTCCCTTACCGTCCAACTATCAGGAGCTCTTTCTCTGATGCCTGCTTTCGAATATTGGTATAGATGTCAATGGAGAAGAGAGTGCTGGCACTATTGAAGATGGATGTCAAGGAGCTCATGAGAGAGGCCAACATGACGGACAGCATCAGACCTCTCAGTCCTAAGGCCAAGAGAAAGTGCAAACATCATTTAGCAATTGGGTGTCATGGTCTACAAGGTTCTTGCTAAAAACAGAGAGCCATATAAAGATAAAAATGTCACCTGGAACATTGATTAACTACTGTAGTTTCTTTTTACTTATTTATATATAATAGCAGAATGCATTACAATTCTTATTACACATATAGAGCACAATTTTTCATATCTCTGGTTGTATAAAAACTATATTCACACCAATTTGTGTCTTCATACAGATACTTTGGATAATAATGACCATTACATTCCACCATCATTTCTAACCCCATGCCCCCTCCCTGCCCTTCCAACCCCTCTGCCCTATCTAGAGTTCGTCTATTCAGCCCATGCTCCCTCTCCCTATCCCACTATGTATCAGCCTCCTCATATCAGAGAAAACATTTAGCATTTGTTTTTTTGGGATTGGCTAACATTTTAATAATAATCCAGTACATAATTTTAGTACTAATTATAAGCATATTTATAAGCTGAAAACTAATTTTGGGAAAGAGTGAAGAATCCAGTATCATCTTTCTTTGGAAAAGAAGGTCTTGGTTTCCTGAAGAGTTTGAGAACCAGAGAAGTAGAGGCCCAGTAGATAGCACTGCTGAAAAGCCCTTTGGTGGGAAAAGTTGAGGGTTTTGAAACATAATGGAAGGTCCATACTTCTCACTTCAGTTCCTTCTGCCCCTTAGTAATGGACCTAAATCTGCTAGGACAGAGTAGAAGATGGTCTTGATCCTGAAAGAGCAAGGGTTCTAACAGAACCTGCATCTGGTTCACTCTTTATCTCCAGGCTCATCATATGGTTGGCAGCATGTGAAAGGGGCTCATGAAATATCTGAATAGAATTGAATTAATGGAAGTAAGAATACTAAGGTTTATTCTACAACCCTTCCTGATGACCTATCCATAGAACAGACATCTGAAGCTGTGTACGCAAGGACATTCACTTACCAGCAGGCATCAGTTCCAGCACCAGCATTGGGTAGGCATAGTTAGTGCAGCCAACTTCAACACCACAGTGCTTCACACATTCAGAAGGTACAACACAGGCAACTATATCTGCAGAGATGTGTGGAGGTTAGTGCAGTGAGCAGGCAAAACCCACAAACAATGAACAAAGAGATAATGTATAAGACCATTAATAGGAGGAAATATATTTTCCTCAAAATTGGAGAGTCTGCTTTGAACTTCATACAATGGATCCTGTCCTTCTTTGCCCAGAACACAGCATCCAAGTATCTCATCTCCAAAACTCCCTTGCACTGACCATGGGGCAGGGCTCTACTTTGGGAGATAATGTGGCCAGATCATTAATGCAAACAGAAAGAGCTGATCCCATCTTCCAGAAAATGGCAAGAGAACCAGTTCTCCCAGGAGAATGATGCTCCAGAAGTATGAAAACACCCAGGAAGCTAGGCCCAGTGTCCAGTCACATTTTTCTCAGTGTCATTTGCCTACATCTAGGAAGATGTCACTGTGATGGTTAATTGGGTGACTATCCCATGAGGTATGAAGTCTCACTTCTGTGGCAGGTGATGAAATTTTGCTTAAGCAATATTAGGACAAGAGATATGAAAAAGTGTTGCAAGTCCACCCAGAATAATAATACACTAGCACAGCATCTTCTTTTCATTTTGTTCTTTTCTAATACTTTTCCACAGAGAAACCAATATCTTTCATGGGGGGGGGATCATCTTTGAGATAATATTTTGCAGCATTCTTTCTACAATAACATAATAACCTCAACAGTTTCCACATTTTTGAGATAATCTTTTCCCCTAGTGTAGAATTTTCCATAAATGAGGTAAACAATAATTATTTGGCTATATTCTGCTAGGTGAGTATTGATACATTTTTTTACTGTTATAAATAGTAAGAATTTCACAATAAGAAGTGATGTTTACCACTTGATGGTCATCTTGAGATTTCAGTGAAGTAAATTAATATTTATTTGAAAAAATACAGAGTGGATTTAGTGTTAGCTAACAGATTGCTCCTAATAAAAAATGAAACCCCAATTAGCCAGGAAAAGATCAGCTATGTTTTCTTTGCTTTTCACAGTAAAGAAAACAAATGCTGACTTTTTAGGGATATTATCTACATTAATAGCTATCCTCTCCTGAATCCAAAATGAATGGTCCCCCCAAAAATCTGATTCTGACATCAAAAACTGATTCAATTCTACAGTTATCTCAGAGACCAAGAAGTATGAATTTATCTCAAGACCTTTTCAGTCAGAGATGTGATTAAACTCCATGACTACAGATCACTCAAGTCATCTTTGCCCAATTCTACCTCAACCTTCAGTGTTCTTCTGTCATATTCTCTAGATTTCCTTAAATTCAAGCCACTCATGAAAATAGTACTCACTGTCTCAAATGTATATTAAGAGACAGACAGGCATCAATAAAAACATTAATAAAACAATGTCAAATTGCCAAATTTTCCTGCTTTTCATCCCCTTCACAAATCTTGAATTCTTCTTTTACTTCCATCCAGAATTAGGGTTTTTTTGGTGGGTGGGGGGGACAGGGGCATTGGTCATGGGTTTATACTAAAATTTTAAAATATTTCTTAGGATTCATAATAAAAAGAGGATATATGGATTCATGGCTTGCCTGTATATAGGATACGACTGATCATTCCTGGCATCACCATGAAGAATATGGGCAGAATCTTCAAATAGCCACACATGATGCAGGCAGCCTTCACGTGAGACATGTTCTTGCCACACAGGCAGCGTTGTACCATAATCTGCCAGGAAAAATACAACATATTAGTAAAATAACCAGGTAATGATTTCCAAGGAGGTTAGTGACTTTGTTCAGGGTTTAATGTTGCAATAAGAAATTACATCATGGTTAGTGGAAAATAATGGGCATTAGAATAAGGTCAAGATTTGAATTACTACTCATTTTGCACATATGTGATCCCTGTGAGTCTGAGGTTTCTCATTCATAAAATAGGGTTCTCTCTTGCAGGGCATTCTGAATAATTACTATGATGCATAGAAATAACTTTGTTACATAGAAATCAATACACATTAAACTACAATTAAAGTATTTTTAAAGCTCCAAGATTGCAGATCAACAACCATAATGTGCTCCATTAGTTGCAAAGAAGTTACATTGATGCTACCACAAGTTGTGTACATTGCGTCTTTAATATTGTAGGCATTATCAGCAGCTCCCTACTTTAATTATGTAATGGCACCCTTGGGAAATAGACATTTGCCATAGAAACACCATAGTCAGACAATCATCAGAACTGAGCACTGAAATTTTCAGATTTCTTCAAAATATTCTGAGAATCTCATCTAGTTGCAAATCAAATATGATAGCACTGGGGAAAATTATGCATGTGGTTTTGTAATTTCTACTTAATTTGTGCAGTCTCTTAACTGAGAATTTTCCAGCAAAGGAGTGTTTATACCTATAATGTCAAGACTTCTCAATATTTTTTAAAGGACCATCAAAATAGGGATGTCCTTTAGATAATCAATTTATTAGTGTTAACACTGGTATCATTTAATGATTGGTAAGAATATGGCATTTTTTAGACAGGTCTAGAAAACAAACAGTTGACAAATAATAAGTGAGGACAGAAACCCTGTGAGCAGATAAGCAGGATCAGGTATCAGATCTAAACAAATGTGAGGCTGCTTGCAAAGCATAAGTCAAGGAGTCAGAAATGAAATAAATATAATAAAGAAGGTTCTACAAATTCATAAAGAAATTTTGCATTATTTGACAGATATTTTGAGAAAATCAGTTTATTACTTGGGTAGTACAGACATTTTAACTGTATAATTCGTCCAACTCATGAACATGGGATATTTTTATTTATTTGTGTCCTCTATTTATTTAATCAGTATTTTAGAGTTTCAATTATAGAAATTTTTCACTTCCATGGGTAATTTATTCCTAGGTATATTAATTTTTTATCTACTATAAATGGGATATTTTCTTTAATTCTTTTTCAGAAAATTTACTGATAGCTTATAGAAGTACAACTGATTTTTGTATGTTGATTTTGTATCCTTCAAGTTTACTGAATTATTATATATAGTTCTAATAGTTTTTATTGTGGCCTTTAATGTGATATTAGACATATATATCAGAATATATCTCAATATGCAAATGTAGTCACCCACAACAGAGACAATTTTATTTACTCCTTTCTAATTTTCTAATCTGGGTATTCTTTATCTCTTTCTCTTGCCTAATTGCTCTGGATAGGACTTCCAGAAGTATGCTGGATAGAAGTGGTGAAAGTGGGCATACTTGTCTTGTTCAATATTTTAGAGGAAAAACTTTCACCTTTATCCTGCTCTATAAAATGTAAACTGTGGGTTTGTAACCTTTAACCTATGACCTTTATTATGTTGAGGTACATTTCTTCTATACCTAATTTGTTGAGAGCTTTTAACACAAAAAATGTGCTAAATTTATCAAATGACTTTTCTGAATCTATTGAAATACTTATGAGTTTTTTGGTCCTTGATTCTGTTAATCTGATATTTCACATTTATCATTTTGCATACATTGAACCATCCTTGAATCTATGGGATGAATTCTACATGATTATAGTGAATAAACTCGTTAATGCACCATAAAACTCAGTTAGCTAGTTTGTTGAGGGTTTTTCCAACTATGTTCATTAGTTTACTCTTTGTTATTTTCTCATATAATTTTGATGTCAGGGTAAATCTGACTTCATGGAATGAGTTTTGAAGAATTTCCTCCTTCTAAACTTTTTGGAATAATTTGAGAAGAATGTTCTTTGAACATTTGTTGAGAGTTTGGCAGTGAAGAATCAGGCCTTGAACTTTGATGAAAGACTTTTTATTACTGATTCATCTTATTACTCATTATTGTTCTGTTTAGATTTTCTATTGCTTCATGGTTGCATGTATATAGGAATTTATCCATTTCTCCTGGCCTTTAAATTTCTTCCTCAAACTTGGGAAGTTTTCTGCCATTATTTCTTTTTCCTTTTTTTTTTTTTTTTTTTTTTTTTTTTTTGGTGGGGATACCATACCAGGGATTGAACTCAGAGCACTCAACCACTGAGCCACACACCTAGTCCTATTTTGTATTTTATTTAGAGACAGAATCTCACTGAGTTGCTTAGTACCTCGCTTTTGCTGAGTCTGGCTTTGAACTTTGAACTCTTGCTTCAGCTCTGCCATTATTTCTTTACATTTGTTTCTATCCCTTTCTCGCTTCTCCCCTTCTGCTTTTCTCTCCTTCTGCCCTTCTGCCCTTCTGACCTTCTCCCCTTCTCCTCTCTTTAACTTTTTTTAATCTTTTTTTCCTTTTCTTTTCATTTAATAATTTCCAATGAGCTATCTTCAAGTCCATTCATCTGCCTTCTGCTAACTCTAGTTTGCCATTGAATCTCTCATATTTTGGCATTAACTTCTATAATTTTATTGTCATTATAGTCTTCTATTAGATATACCTATGGCAAACTCGTGCAGGGTGTCTACTTTTTAAAAATGTTTTTATAGTTATATGTAATGTAATTTTTGGATTTTTTTCAATTCTGTTTTTGTATTATTCTTTGGCTTAGTGATTTCTGTTTGGTAATTAAAAATTCTTTATTTTTATTTGAATTAACATGTTTTAACTCTACATATTAGTGGAGTTCAGTGTGATATTTCAGTGTTTGATGATAAAATCCAACCTCTCTTTATCCACCTGTCTCAACCTTCCCAATTTCTAATAATCACTAGTTTACATCAAGGTTGACTTTTTAAAATTTCCATATATGAGAGAAAACATACAATACTTTTTGTTTTTAAGTGTCTGGCTTATTTAAGTTAATTTAATATCTTCCAGTTCTATCTATTTAGTTTAGTGCTCTTATATATTTCTCTCTCTGTTAAGTTCTCTGTTTATGTATTGCTCTTCTTACCTGAGTGAGCTTTAAAACTGTTCTTTCAAATTCGGTCAGGTAAATTGCATATCTCCATTGCATTAGATTTAGCTCCTTGAGATTAATCTTAGTCTTTTGTTTGGAATATATTTTGTAGTTTCTTTATCTTCCTTGGCTCTCTATCTAATTTTGTGAATTAGATAAAGAAACCACCTCTCCAGATCTTGGTAGACTATTCTTGTACAGGAACTGTTTCTCTGCAATCATCCTGGCAAACGATTTCATGTAACTCTTTGTGCTTATCCTACCTGCTGTCTTTATTCTTAGTGACTCACAAGAAATTACAGAGTGTCAAGTCTTGCTATTTCCTTAAAGAAGGTAAGATAGAATCCAGTCTTTTGGGGCACAGCTCAAGAGATTGGGATGTTAGATGTTTGACCCGTTTCCTTCTTTTCTTAAAGAAAAGCTGAGGGCCAGAGTTCGTCTCCCACTCATTCTTCCTGACACCAAGGAAAATATGTGAGGCAGATGCCTGTATTCTTGATCAGCCTTCAAACCTGAGAAGGTAATTGCTTAAAGTTTGCAAGTTTATTTTATCTTTATCATAAGAATTGAACCCAAGGTCCTGTGTATACTAATCAAATGACCTGCCACTTAGCTATGCCTTCAGCCTATTCATGAGCTTAAAAGTCTTGTTTTTATTCACTGTAGTGAAAGAGACTCAGGAGTGCAAATCTCCACCAACTCTGAGTCTAGTGAATTTGGAGCTGTTTCTGTGGGCAAATATTGTAAAGGTTACTCTTCTCAATGTACCTAGAAACTACTTTGAGGAAGAATCTGAACATCTGGATTTACTGCTGTAGGGAAGAAGTGGCAAAGAGTGCTCACTCTCTCTTGTTTAAGCTAGAATGTTTCATTATCTCCTTGAAGGGGGAATCATCTGGTTTGAAGTTATCACTGAACAAATCCTGGAAAGAAGGTGCAATCTCAGAATGGTCCCCTAGCCTCCCTTTAATGAGAATTTTCAGATGTTTGTCTTAAGATAAAGTCAGAGGAGAAGATAGGTATAACCCCTCCATTCTTGCTGGTAAAGATTTCCAACCCTTTTCCCATGAGAGACTGTAGGACTGGAATTGTCACTGAGGCAAACTGGGGAAGAAAGCAGAGAGTGTTTTTATTCTTGTTTAGGCTAGAAATGGTTCATTCTCTATTGATACATAGAATAGATTCCCAGATACTAGCTTGGTAAAGGCCAGAAACATAGGGAGCTATTGGGAAAACACACAGTCAACTCATTCCAGGGGAAAGATGGAATCTGGGCTGATCCCTAGGGCTACAGCAGCTAGAAGAACTCACATGGTTCAAAACATTCTTCTTTCTTTGTGATTGAAAGTCATGGTGCAATACACTGTGCTTGCTATTCTTCAGGCAGGATGACTCTAAAGCCCTCTAGTAGTGACTTTAAAGTTCAGCACCATATATGTGGTGTAAGCCCTTTCCACCCCTTGGGAAGATGCTGGGAATTGACTAAGACTCTGTTCACAGTGGGGTTAGTTGGAATTTTTTCTCTGTTTTGATGTATGTATTTTCTCAGTCATCTATCATATAGTATTTTTTTGTCAGGGCAGGTGGGATTCTGAATTTGTTTTCAAAAGAAGGGAACTTTCTGTAGATGTTTACTCTGTGTTTCTGGGAGGGGGAATAGTCAGGAGCTTCCCACTCTGACATATTACTGATTTCACTCCTCCATTTGGAGGTATAAAGAGAAGATTTCAGCAATTCACAGAGATCTTGGTATTTAATGAGTAATAATTTCCAAGAAAAATTAAAACAGTGTAAAAAATCAAAATATACCACATCTGATTGTAGTTATTAATTACTCTCATATAATCAGAAAATTAGAGGCATTGCATACTGATCTGTCCAAAATTATGATATAGACATACTGGGAGGATAGGAAAACAAGAAATATGATACAAGGAATTGAGAGTAGAAAATTAAACCCTCATCTCTCATCATGGGAAGCCAACAGAAAAATATTAAAACTGGAAAACCTAGAGGGAGCAATATAACAATCATTTGAATAATGTGGGATCAAGTTACTGAGAAAATTTTGACTAATTGGATTTCAGTAAGGTATGAGCTCCAAGGCAATGTCTATGCTGACAGATCACAGTCACACACTGAATATAACAATTAAGAATAGAAATAAACACAAAAAAATCCTTAATTGAAAGAGCTAAAATTCTTTTCCTCTGAGGAGAAAGAAACACGGTATAGAGAAGAGAATCAGGTATATATTTTTATGAAAAGCCTTAGGACAGTGTTTGATACTTTAAAAGATATATGTGTAGGTAAAACTAGAAACTAGATGCTTTTTTACAACATAGAAAACAACAATACATACACACATGCTCACCTGATCTGTGCACCAGTACCACACAGCTAAGATATTCATTCCAAACATCAGTCCTGGCCATGGAATATCCCCAGTGATAGCATCTCGGAAAATGTGAAATGCATCCGCCTGGGGAGTGTAGCACTGGGGGCTGATTGTCAGGTTATCCCCCTCGATCACAGATGGGATGGCATTCATGTACTTCTCTGTAAAGCTGTCGTAGCCTCCAACTTCAGCAAATGCTGAAAAGGCATCAGATAAAATAAAACTGTATGAAATTTCAAGACACCTGATGATTATGATTGCTCCTTTATAGTGGAAGTACTAGAGCACCTCCCTACAGCTTGGTAAAATCCTCAGGGGCTTCCCAACATCATGTCTTTCTAGTTTCTCCACTGGCCTCCACCATGACTGAAGACTGGTTTTCACATAATACAGAAAACAAATAATTCTCTTTTTTTTCTCCTAGTGCTCTTTAAAGTTTTAATTTTGCATCTAGACTTGTGATAACAATAAAACTTTTAGCTCACAGACAGACACTGATGTCTCACCACCACCCAGAGCAGAATCAAACAAGATGATAAGCTAAGAGATTCAGCCTAATGAAATTAGCCATCAGAAACTCCAACTCTTCTGAAAGGAACAGAAAGAAATGCCTCTCTTATTCACTCAAAATCTGGCTATTCTGACCTTATGTGCAATCTGATTTTCTGATGCAATATTTTATTCTGTTTATGTTACAATAAAAAAGTTGGAGATATGAGCAGAAATTGGAGGCAGCAGGTTAGATGTGATGAGGAAGAATGGTCAGACTAAGACCACTGGAGGCTGGAAAGCCTAGTTAAGAGTAAACAAGAATTATAGTTAATCTTAGAAAGATGAATCTCGACCTCTAGGGCCACTTTTACAAGTTTAAATGATGCAAAATATACCCAAGTATTATATAATTGTAGAATTGTGGTTGGCATTAATTGTTCACTAATTAGTTGAGCATTTACTATGTGACAAACATCATGCTATTGTGCAAAATGAATTTTTAAGGCAGCCTAGTGTAAGACACAGGCAATACAAAGAAATTGTTAAGAAGAAATATGAGCCAGGGCTCAGAGACACATGCCTGTAATCCCAGCGGCTTGGGAGGCTGACAGGAGGATGTTGAGTTCAAAGCCAACCTAACATTTTTTTACTATGTGTATGAATAAGAATTCTTATTCTTTTACTATGTGCAGAGATAAATAAATATAATAAAAACCCAAAATGATCAAGCTTAAATTAGATTCATGAATATAATTAGTTTTCACTACTTTAGAGAATAAAGTGAAAATAATCAAGGAAAACTCCAACCTTGGTTTACATCTTCCAATAATATATTAGGTAGTGCATTTTAATAGATTTATTCTAAAATATCTGTAATGAGGATTAGATTCAGTTTGGTAAATTTTTCCTACTACTTAATCTTTCATTTTATGAAAATTTTATGTAACTCAAAGGTATATATGCTTTCAATGAAATGCACCAATATTTGTCAATTTCTGGAAATCTAATAGTATGGATTTCGTCCATTCTGCCCACAAAGAAATTAAGGTTAAATAATATAAGTTACGCGATAATTTTATGAAGGAAATAAAGTTCTTGTCTCCATTTCCTCATGCTGAAATAGGGCAGCAAGAATGAATTCAGGCATCTATTTCCATGGTGGGAATAACATAAATGATGGGGAAATGTCACCCAATAGAACTGGGAAGCAGTAGTAGAGATCAGACCAACAGAAGTAAGTCCTATACCAAATCTACAGAGTCTAAGGCTGTGAATGCTGTGATCACTTACCAAACCCCATGAGAATAAAAGATCCAGCCAACATGATGATAGCCTGGAGGGTGTCTGTGTAAATCACTGAGGCCAAGCCCCCTGTGAAGAGAAAGAAGAGGCCCAGGTCATTTTGTCCATGTCTACTCATCTACTTGCCTTTACTGCTGGGTTCTAAACTATTCAAACCATGGAGATGACTCACAGAAAACATATCCAAAGCTCTTGGCTGAGCCACAAGCTTGTCTTGACATCATTATCTCCTTAGTGTGTGAATCTTCCACTTATATCCTATCTCCTTTGTCCTGATTTAAAGTTTCTATGAATCAGAATGGAGTTCCATCTTCATGTGGATGTTTAAATTTTAAGTAGGGGAAAATTTTTATTATCTCAAAAGTTTCCCTGAACAATTTCTGAATTCCTCTCATTTGACAAAATATATGTGCTCTCAAAAAATCTATCTAAACTGTTTTTGCTCTTCTTTTATGACATATCATTGTTCTGTTAGTTGAATACCTGAAACACTCATTGACTTGTATTTTGCATCAATATTAACAATAACAAAACACATTTTTTTTTAGAATAAGGGGGTTTTGGTCTCTTTAGTGTTATACTTGACAGTAGACTTCATTGTGACATAATTATAAACATAGAATGTCAGGAGGGACCAATGATTCTCTGGAAAACAGGACAGTAAGGCCCTTATCTCTTATATAATCTGAACATACACTCAATCTATAAAAAGGGCCAATACCCCAGCAGTGAAGCTGAGATCAACATCAAATCGTAAATATTTAAAGTGGATACAAAACTATTTCCACAATGCAGACAATTAAGTGTGTAGTGGGCAATGGTGCTGTTGGCAAAACATTCCTCCTTATATCCTACACAACAAACCAATTTCCATTGGAATATGTACCAACTGTTTTTGACATCTGTGCAGTCACAGTTATTATTGGTTTGCAGTCAAGGACTCTGGAACATTTTGATACTTCAGGGCAAGAGGATTATGAGAGATTATAACTGCTGAGTTATCCACAAACAGATGTATTTCTGTTTTTCAGTGGTCTCTCCATCTTCATTCAAAATGTGGGGGGAAAAAAAGTGTATGCCTAAAATAACTCACCATTGTCCAACGACTCCTGTCTTGTTGTTGGAACCCAAATTGATCTCAGAGATGAATCCTCTACTATTGAGAAACTTGCCAAAAACAAACAGAAGCATATCACTCCAGAGACTACTGAAAAGCTGGCCCATGATCTGAAGGATGTGGAGTGTTCTGTACTCACACAGAAAGATCTAAAGAATGTGTTTGATGTAGGAATATTGGCTGCCCTGAAGCCTCTAGAACCAAAGAAGAGTTGCAAGTATGTGCTGTTATGACCACCTCTCCAGACCCCTTTCTGCAAAGATAGTGTTGTCATCATACTAAGTAATATTTAAATCAAACTAAAAATTAAAAATTAAAATTTATTTCTGCCATGTTGACAAATGCCCTGCATCTATGCACATGCACTCATGTGAGACAAGGCCCATAGGTATGGCCCCTGCTTTCTCTCCCAATACTAGTTAATTCTGAGTAAATATGCATTGTCATAAAAATATTCAGCACTAGTTTTTGTTTTGTTACTTTTAAAAAAAGTTTTTTCTATTGTTATTTTAAAGCAAGGCATGCTGTGATGACTATGTAACAGATTAATTTGTTGAAATCATTCCCTGAATTGAACCTGTACAGTAACCTAAAACATTTTAGTGGCTTTTTGTTCTTATTCTTGTTCAATGAAAATCATGGAGAGAGTCTTGTGGACACTCTTTAATAAGGTTAATTGGGATTTTTTTTTCAGCTTATTTAGGTTGCAATTTTCAGGGGGTTTTTTCCACCTTCCCCAAATCCTAAATCTTGTAGATTTATTAGTGTAAAAACTAAGGTTTTCTCATGTCTCAATTTTTTGAATATGCATTCTTTTCAAATGTATTAAACAAACAAAAAACCCTCAAAAATGGCTCTAGAACTGTGGGGGGTTTTCCTAATGAAATATAATCGTGCAAAATTGTAGAACTCATTGTGATTTGTTTATAAATAATTTGGCCAATTTCATTGCTTAGTATCTATTCTCCCTTTTTCCCTATCATTTTCCCTTTCTGATTCCTATTCTTTCTGGTCCATTATGCTTTTGATATGAGGTGTCCCCAAAAAGCTTCATTTCTGTAGGAGTATTCAAAAGTGAAATGATTAGACTGTGAATGCCATAATCTAATCAGTCCTTCCTAGTTTGAATGGACTGGGCAGTAAATGTAGTCCAGTGGATCACTGGAGAAATGCCCTGAAAGTGTGCATCTTCCTTGTGGTCCTTACCCCTCTGTTTCCTTATTGACATGAAGAGAGTAGCTTCTCTCTGCCATACCCTTCCTGCAAGATATTCTGCCTTACCTTGCCAAGAGCAATGCCGTAAACCACCTAAAGACTGAGATTTCTGATTTTATGAGCCAAAATTAACTTTTCCTCCTCTAAAATCTTCTTCTTCTTCTTTTTTTTTTTTTTTTTTTTTTTGTACCCGGGATTGAACTCAGAGGTACTCAACCACCAAGCCATATCCCCAGCCCTATTTTGTATTTTATTTAGAGACAGTGTCACTGAGTTGTTTAGTGCCTCACAGTTGCTGAGGCTGGCTTTGAACTAGCGATTCTCCTGTCTCAACCTCCCAAACCTCCCATACCATGCTCAGCCTAAGTTGTTCTGGTTGGGTATGTTGATCACAGTGAAGCAAAGCCAGCTAAAAGAGAAATTGGTACTGAAAAGTATGGTCATTTCTGTGACTAACCTGACCATGTGGTTCAGAAGATTTTGGAAATCATTTGAAGGAGGAATTTGGAAAAGTTTGGAAATGCAGGCTAGAAAAGCCTTAGAATGTTATGAGCAGAGCTTAATGAGTGATTCTGGTGGGAGCTCAGAAGAATATACTGCTGATATGAATGCAGACTGAGCCCATGAAGTTTCAGAGGGAAATGAGAACTCTAATGGGAATTGGACTAGAGGCCACTCATGTTACCTTCCAGCAAAGACCTTGTTCACATTTTGTTCATGTCCTCACTTTTGTGAGGCTGAATATAAAAATAATGCACTAATTAAGGTAGCAGAGGACATTACAAGGTACTATAGTCAGAGGCACAGATGGTGGCAGCTTTATCCCTGTTTACTGGAGGAATCAGGAGCAGAAAGTAGCTAAAAGATTATAAAAACTAGCCAAAAATCCTTGAAGTTTAACCAGGAAAGTACTTGTAAAATTGGGGCCAAGGAAGGTGTGCATGTTGAAGAGACTGTAGCCCCTAAAGTGATGCTAATGACTTTGCAGAAACAATGGGAAATCTTCAGAGGCATTTCAGAAATTTCAAGAACCATGGCAGACTTGAGGTTATAGAAGGGAAACTTCCTTCAAAAAGAGATCATGTGGGTAGCCTGCTTGCACAGGGTGGCCTAGGATATTTTTTCACCATGCTAAGCCATGCAGTCACTCAGAGGTACTTCAGCCATGGTTCTAGGAGGCTGCAGTATCACATGAGCTGGCTGAGGAAATAAGCATCATCCACATGGTGCTGGTTCTGCAGGAATGCAGATTGCTACAGTTAAGGGGTCATGGAGGATTCCACTGAGAATTCAAAGACAGACCTGGGAGACCAGGCAAAATGTAGCAGGGTCAGAGTTCCTGCAGGCTGCCCTTGAGAGGGTGATGCATTAAGCTGTGAAAGTGAGGCCAAAGCTGGAATGGAGACCCCAGGAATTAAGAGATGCAAGTTATATGGACAGTCCATTGAGAAAAACTGTTAGCTCAAGAGGAAACTAGACTAAAAGAGAGGTTTTGTGCACTTGTTTCACCATAAAAGTGAAAGGAGTAGGGCTGCCTATGCCCTTTGGAGAAAATGTCTTGCAACCATATGTCCTAGATGCTATACATGAAGTTATGGGACCTGATGTATGTGGAGTGATAGGATTAATTTTCCTAGCTGGGTTTTAGTCTTGCTTTGGCCCCATCTCTTTTTATTATGCTTCTATTTCTCCCTTTGGAATGGGAATGTTCGCTCTGTGCAACTATATATTGGATATGTAGCTCGCTTTTGGTTTTTATAGGAGCTCACAGGCAAGAGTTTGATTTGAATCTCAGAGATTTGGACTTGGTCTTTGGGATATGCTGGAACTATTGAGACTATGTAATTCTTGGAGATGGATGAAATGCATTTTGCATGGTGAGATAGACATGAACTTTTGGGGGACAGGGGCAGAATGTTATGGTCTTGGTAGGAAGCATCCCCAAAAAGCTCCTGTTGTTCTGTGGAAATATTCATAGGTAAAAATGATTGGTTTGTGAAATCTGAAATCTAATCAAGTCCTTCCTAGTTTGAATAGACTGAGTGGTAACTTTAAGCAGATAGGATGTGGCTAGAGGAGATGGATCACTGGGGGAATGCCCTGGAAGGGTATATCTCTCTTGTGGCACCTTAACTCTCTCCTGTGCCATGAGGTGAGCAGCTTTCCTCCACCACAACCTTCCCCACAGTTGTTCTGCCTCACCATGGGCACAGAGCAATGGAGTTGGCTGTCTATACTGAGATCCCTGAAACCATGAGCCAAAATAAACTTTTCTTCCTCTAAGTTGTTCTTGTTGGGTATTTAGTCATCTGATACAAAGCTAACTAAAATGTGGTCTTCTTTCTATTTCCATGAAAATTCTCTTTTTGCCCTTTTTTCTCTCTAGCTTCCACATATGACAGAAAATATACTATGCCTGACTCTCTGGAACTGGCTTATTTCACTTCACAGGATACAGAAATGTCTCTTTTTTTGGCAGGAGTGGGGTGCAAGGATTGAACTCAGGGGCACTTGACCACTGAGCCACATACCCACCCCTATTTTGTATTTTATTTAGACACAGTGTCTGACTGAGTAGCTTAGTGCCTCACTTTTGCTGAGGCTGGATTTGAACTTGCTATCCTCCTGCCTCAGCCTCCCAAACCACTGGTATTACAGGCCTGTGCCACCATGCCTGGCTCAGAAATATCTTTTATTGTTCAAGTTATCAGCTATTTTTTAAATTTTGTCCAACTCAAGTGGTATAGTTTAATTTTCATAAATTTGTATGCATGAGACACTAAACCAAAAAACCTGATTGAGAGCCTGCTTGAACTATTGCTGCACACCTTTTCTCCACAACCAACTTACTGCTCCAGTTCTACTTTCCTAACCAATGATTGTATTCATTTAAACTTCATCTTGTATTTTTAATCTATGAGCTTCTTTTTCATCTCAACCTTCCATGTGTATGATATGCTGAATTCTAAATGATAATCTGGATACCAAACATAAAATGTCACTTTTCTTAATCAAAGTACTCATATATAATACTGAGGATTCTTTTTTCTTTACTACTTTTACTATTCATGTTTCTGATCTTGTGCCTGACTCTCATAGAGGAAATGAAATGGTATCCTTCCCTTGACAATGACAAGGCTAACACTGGGTTACTAATTGCAGGGATAGGTTAAGCAGAAGGTAACATACTGTGTAAAACACTAGCAGACTCACCAGTAATTGTGTAAACAGCAGTGACAGCCAAGAGGATAAAAATTGCCAGGTAAATATCCAATCCCAAGGCCAGCTGGATGAATATGGCTCCAGAAAATATACTTGACTAAAAAGGGAACAGAACAGTCGGGATGGGAAAGAAACATGCATTTCACTTCTATGGGTTCTTTGCTCCAACGTCCATTCTCCCTCCCTTCTTTTCCTAGTAAACTCCTAATCATTCTTTAAGGCTCCCATTTAGATGTCTCTACAACAATATCTTCCCATAAAGCTTCAAACAGTAATTTTCTCTCTCTCTTCTGTATTCTCATAGCACTTAATTCATTGCCTAATTAAGGTACTTATTAAATTATGGGACGTGTCCTGAGAACATTTTTTGTACCATGATGCTTAAAGATACTGGTACTGAGTATTTGTTTATAAGAATACTCTTGATGTGATAGAGTAGATAGATAGATAGATATAGATTTATTTCACATAATATTCTTGTTTGATTTTTATTTATATATGTGTTTTTATTTTGTAAAATCACATACAATATTGGGTTTCTTTCAGGAGATTAATGTGGAAATTTGTTCTCTATTTTGCAAAAGTTTAAGCTATCAAGGAATTACAGGTTGGGTCTATTCCAAGAGATGAATGGGGTAATTTTTCCTTCTGTTCTGGAGAACCTTAAGTTTTCTAGGATTTATTTCTCCCCCAAGCCCAAAAGAATTTACTCCTATAATCTTTTGTTTTCCAAACTCTATGTAAAGGAGATATCTTTATTACACTTATTGTGCATCTAAGGATTTATCTAAGTTCTGGGGATTTATCTAGGGTCACAGAGGTAGCTTGTGGCAAGCATAAAATTTGAACACATGCAGCATTACTTCAATTTTTACATTGCTTAACATAGTGTTAGCAGCTGTCATAGGATTTTACTTAATGAAATATAATAGTAATATTCATAAATTCAAAGAAATCATTATGATCATATGGAAATAATGGCCACATGGTTTTGAATCTCTAAAAGAGACAGAGTAATTATTTAGTCAAATCAACAAAATTAAGCATTTCCACAAAGTCTAAAATGCAATACAAGGGAACAGATCAATGTTATCCACAATATTTAAATGGTAGCAAGATTGGAAAGAAGTAGAGATATACAAAAACGTATTTGAAGAACCTTAGAATTAGACATTCTCACCTAGCAAATAGTTATTCACTGGGAATCATAATAGGACAATTTTAGAACTTTAGCTTATAGTGAAAATAATTTTGCTCTAATGACTAATGGGTGAGTATAAATATTCCTTGATAGGTTCTGAAGGGACCAGAATAGTCCAAATCATACAAAATCTCAAAAATAACTGCCCAAATTCTCTTTAAAAACAGGGACTTGAGGGGCTGAGGTTGTGGCTTAGTGGTAGAGTACTCATCTGGCATGCATGATGCACGAGGCACTGGGTTCAATCCTCAGCACCACATAAAAATAAAATAAAGATATTGTGTCCACCTAAAACTAAAAAAATAAATTTTAAAAAAATAGAGCCTTGATGTTCTGCCCTAGACTAACCCTCCCACCATAGCAACCCCCACCATCCTGAGGGTGGAGCTAGCATCAAATTCCAGACAAACCCACCTAACTGCTGAGAAGGGAAACTGAGAAACTTTTGAAATCCAATAAAAATAATTGGTCGAAATTTTGAGAATTTTTTTTCTCTCACATTTCTACTATTTTTGAAACCAAGTATTTTTCATCCATCAGTTTATTGGGACTGGGATGTCTGGAGAGTATGTTACAGTTTTGTTGTGTTCTTTTATTTTTACTTTTTTAAAAAATTTTACTTTATATTTTCCTCTCACTTATCTCTTTCCATATTTTTCTCTCCCTGGATTCTCTTTCTCTCTTTTATCCTGCTAACAGCCAACCTCTATTAATTCCTATGTTACTCTCCCTATAATTTTTTACTTCTTTTTTCCTCCTTCCTCATAACCTCACATCTTACATCACTTCTGTTCATTCTTTGTCTATGATTTGAAATTGTAAACCCTTTGAAAATTTACTGTTTATATTGTAGGCAATAGCTGAACATATTTATTGCAACAAGACTGTAAATATCTTAATAGGAGCTATGTGGCTTAAGTCTATATATGTTTTCATTGGGTACTGTTAATATTGGTCTCCCCCTTAAAGGCAAGGTACAGGAAACCTTCAGGAATATTATAAATCTACATGGTAGAAATTGTACTGCCTAAGATCTGCACTGCTAGATGGGAAGACACGTGGACAACATAAGAGAGAGAGAGAGAGAGAGAGAGAGAGAGAGAGAGAGAGAGAGAAGCACCCCAAACAAACCAAGATGCTCCAATAATAGAGCCCACTGACAACAAAATAGAAGAAATGTCAGATAAGGAGTTTAGAATGTGCATAAACTGATCCATGACATAAAGGACAATGTAAGGAGTGAAATCAGAGATAAATTTCAGGAGGTGAAAGATCATTTTAATACAGAGATAGAAATTCTGAACAGAAATCCTCAAACTGAAAGAATCAATAAATCAAGTTTAAAAGTCAATGGAAAGCATCACCAATATACTAGATCACCACTGGATAGATCTTCCAAACAAAAACTAAATGAAGAAACTATAGAACTAAATAATACAATCAATAATTTAGACAACAGACACATATGGAACATTTCATTCGTCAATGAGCAAATATACTTTTTTCTCAGCAGCACACAAATCCTTCTCTAAAATGGACCATATCTTAAGCCACAAAGAAACTCTTAGCAAATACAAAAAAAATAGATATACTACCCTGCATTCTATCAGAACATAATGGAATTAAATTATAAATCAGTGATAAAATAAAAAATATAAGCTACTCTACTACCTAGAGACTAAATAAAATACTAATGAATGATGAAGGTATAGCAGAAGAAATCAGAGATGAAATTAAAAAATAATTAGAGGTAAATGAAAATAGTGATACAACATATCAAAATTTCTGGAACAGTATGAAGGCAGTGCTAAGAAGAAAGTTCATTGCATTGAGCTCATTCATTAAAAGAATAGAAAGTTGGGCTGGGGCTATAGCTCAGTGGTAGGGCACCTGCCTCACACATGTGGGGCAATGGGCTCAATACTCAGCACTACATAAAAATAAATTTTAAAAGATATTGTGTTCATCTACAACTAAAAAATTTTTTTAAAAGAATAGAAAGTCAATGAATAAATGACCTAACATTACATCTCAAGGCCCTGGAAAAGAACAAATAAACAGTAAAAGATAGGAAATAATTAAAACCAGAGCTAAAGTCAATGAAATTAAAACAAAGGAAACAATTCAAAAATTTGACAAACCAAAAAGTTGGTTCTTTGAAAAAATTTTAAAAAATTGATACACCCTTAGTCATGCTAATGAAGTCAAAGAGAGAAAAAACTCAAATTACTAAAATTCATGATGAAAAAAAGAAATATCACAACAAACACTACTGAAATAGAGAAGATAATTAGAACCTATTTTGAAAATTTATACTCCAATAAAATAGAAAATCTTGAAGACATCAAAAAATTTCTAAAGACATATGACCTGCCTAAAATGAATCAGGAGAACATACACAATTTAAACAGATCAGTTTCAAACAATGAACATGAAGACACCATTAAAAGCCTACCAATCAAGAAAAGACCAGGACCAGATAGATTCTTGAGTTATACAAGACCTTCAATTAAGAATTAACACCAGGTGTGACACTAAATGTAAAGTTGTGCTGCAATTGTATACAATGAATCAAAATGCATTCTGCTATCATATATACCCAGTTAAAATAAATTAATTAATTTTAAAAAAGAATTAACACCAGTACTCCACAGATCAGTCCATGAAATAGAAAAGAAGGGAATCCTTCCAAACTTATTCTATGAAGCCAGTCTCACTCTGATACCAAAACCAGACCAAGTCAAATCAAGGAAAGAAAATTTTATAACAATATCCCTGATGATAGATGAAAAAAATTTCAATAAAATTCTGGCAAATGGCATACAAAAACATATTTAAACGATAATGTGGGCTGGGGTTGTGGCTCAGTGGTAGAGTGTTCATCTAGCACATTTGAGGCCCTGGATTTGATCCTTAGCATCACATAAAAATAAATAAATAAAATAAAGGTATCATGTCCAACTACAACTAAAAAAAAATTTTTTTTTAAAAAGTAATGCACCATGATCAAGTGGGGTTCATCCCAGGAATGCAAGTTTGGTTCAACATATAGAAATCAATAAATGTAATTCATCACATCCATAGACATAAAGACAAGAATCATATGATCATTTCAGTAGATGCAGAAGAAGCATTTGACAAAATACAGCATGGCTTTATTTTCTGCCTGCAAAAAAACATTCAACTCAAAGTGGATCCAAGACCTAGGCTAGTATAGCATAGAGGATGGCTTCATTTTCAAAACACTAGAAAAACTAGAGACAGTAGGAACATACTCCTACATTGTAAAGGCTATATATGCTAAAGCCAAGGCCAACATCATTCTAAATGGAGAAAAATTAAAAGCATTCCCTCTAAAAACTGGAAAAAGACAGGGATGCCCTCTTTTACCACTTCTATTCAACATCATCATTGAAACTCTAGCCAGAGCAATTATACAGAAGAAAGAAATTAAAGGGACAATAATAGGAAAAAAGAAGGCTCAAACTATCCCTATTTGCCAACAACATGTACCTATATTTAGAAGACCCAAAAACGCCAGCAAAAAAACTTCTAGAACTCACAAATAAATTCATCAAAGTATCAGGATATAAAATTAATACCCCTAAATCAATTGCATTACTATATATGCCAATGAATCTGCTGAAAGAGTAATTAGGAAAAATATACCACTCATAATAACTTCAGGAAAAATGAAATACAACCTAACAAAAGAGGTGAAAGACCTCTACAATGAAAACTATAGAAAACTAAAGAAAAAAAGCAT
Source organism: Callospermophilus lateralis (assembly GCF_048772815.1). Taxonomy (NCBI): domain Eukaryota; kingdom Metazoa; phylum Chordata; class Mammalia; order Rodentia; family Sciuridae; genus Callospermophilus; species Callospermophilus lateralis. Next base: position 122,297,057 of record NC_135305.1, on the reverse strand, counting down.
AAGAAATAAAACCAAGAATCAGTAAGTGGGATACCATCAAATTAAAAAGTTTCTGCACAGTAAAGGAAACAGAGTATGAAGAGGGAGCCTATAGAAAGGGAGGAAATCTTTGCCACCCAATTCTCAGGGGATGAATATTCAGAATATAAAGAACTCAAAAAAACCAAAAAACTTAAAACCAAAAAAAATTTAATTTAATTTAAAAACCCAATTAATATATGGCCAAAAGAACTATATAGGCACTTCTCCAAATAAGAAATACAAATGACTAATAAATTACGAAAAAAAATTCAACATATCTAGCAATTGGGGAAATGCAAATCAAAACTACATGAATGGGATACTAAAATTTTTACTCCATGTATATACAATCTGTCAAAATATACTCTAGTGTCATGTATATCTAAAAAGAACAAAAATTTTTAAAGGCTTGGAAATTTTTAAATGAAAAAATAAATACATGAAAATTTTATCTCTAGTCAGAATGGCAATTATCAAGAACACAAATAACAAATATTGGCAAGGATGTAGGGAAAAGTGTACACACATATATTGTTGGTAGGAGTACATATTAGTAAAACCACACTGGAAATCAGTAGTCCTTAAAAAATTAGGAATTAAATCACCATGTGACTGGGCTATTCCACTCCTTGGCATATACCCAAAGATCTAAAATCAGCATAATTTAAGAATGCAGCCACATCAATGTTTACAGCAAAACAATTCACAGTAACCAAGCTATGTAACTAGTTTAGGTGCCCATCAACAGATTAATTAATTTTTTAAATGTGGTATATATACACAATGGAGTTTTACTTAAAGAAGAATGAAATCATTGCATTTTATGGTTAATGGATAAAACTGGAGAACATCATGCTAAGTGAAAGAAGCCAGACTCAGAAAGCCAAGGGTCATATGTTTCTCTGATGTGCATAAGCTAGACAAAAATAAGGGAGGGGAGGGAAAAGGAGTAAGGAATTCCCAAGAAAATAGAGGAGAGATCAATGGAGTAGAGGAAGGAGATTGAGGGGGAGGCAGGAGTGGTGGGAAAAGGGAGGAATGGTGGAATGAATCTGACCTAACTTTTGTGTATATATATGAATATACCATGGTGAATTTCATCTTTATGTTTATGCACAATGCAATAATTTAAACAATTATAAATAAATAGAAGAAAGATTACTAAAGTAGAGGAAGAGGATCAGAGGGAGGGAATGGGGAGGGAAAGGGAAGTACTGGGCACTGAATTGGAGCAAGTTATATTCCCTGCTTCTATAATTATGTCAAAATGAACACTAACATTATGTATAACTTAAATGAACAAATAAAACATAAAAAATAAGAAAAGCCAACAGGAAAAAATTATATGGACTTATTTAATAGGTAGATTTGAAGCCTAACTGTTGGAAATGAAGACCTAACTATGCAGAATTGAACACATGAATTAGAGTAACAAATTGTGAAAATGTGAGATGGCAAAGAGACTTGGGTATGGTAGTAAACTGGATGGAGAAGTGACTGGAAAGATATGTCAGTTTAACAAAGTTTGGAAATCTGTCCTTGACAATAAGAATGATGCTATTCTTCTGGTACAGGGAAGACTCTTTCACAAGAATGATCTTGCACCTGCTGTTTTCACATGCCTTTAAGTCAAAACAATCAATATACCAGAGCCACACATTTTGAGATAGGATCTTCTTAATTCCTTTTCCTCATTCTCAATAATAAAATAGTTTAAATTTTTCTTTAGACTCAGAACCAAGGATGACTACCATCAACTTTTCTATTCAAAATTGTTCTATCCAGGCACAGTGGTATATATTGTAATCTCAGTGGCTCAAAAGCCTGAGTCAGGAGGATCCCAAGTTCAGAGCCACCCTCAGCAACTAGGTGAGGCCAAGTAAGAAATAATAATGGGCTGAAGATGTGGTTAAATGATTAAATGACCCTGGGATCAATCCCTGGTACCCCCCGCCAAAAAAAATATTTTAGAAGTCTTAGTTTAAAACAAAGACAATAAAAATAAATAAATAGTAACAAAGTTGGAAAGAAAAGCCCTTCAATTAGGTTAATCACCCCTTCATGATAAAAGCTCTAAACAAATGAGGTATATACAAGGAACAGCAACCCACAAGCTAACTTCAACTTAGGAGAAAAGTTTAAAATTTTTCCTCTAAGATCTGGAATAAGAAAAAGACATCCACTTTTTTCACTCTTTTTGGCTGCAATTTTGTAGCCAAAGCAGTTTTAAAAGAGAAAGATATAAAGGGAATCCAAATTGGAAAGAAGAAAGTCAAATGATCACTATTTGCATGTAATGTAATCTCCTTTATTGAAAACCCAAAAGACTACACCAAAAAAAAAAAAAAAACATTGAAACTGAAAACAGCATTCATTTGGATTGTAGTATACAAAATCAACATGCAAAAATTAGCACACAGAGAATGAAACTAGTCCTCTATGACTCACCATAACAAAAATCAACTCAAAAAGGTTCAAAGCCTTAAATATAAGACTTGAAATTTTGCAACTACATTAATGCAATTTACATACAAACTACCAATGCAAACTCCATTTCTCACTTGTGAGATTACATTTGGCAGGCATTCAATGCACACTGCACATTCTCCTGAGTTCTCCTCCTTTCACAATTCACAGGTGCCATCTTTGAATTCTTCCCAGAATTCTTTGCCTCTATAGAGCACAAAAATGGAGTATGCATTTGTGGATTTTCTCTGTCAACCTATACTTGCACTTCCTTTCTGCCTTCAATAGCATCTGCTGATAGCAGGTGTAGGCTCTTCTAACTCTACCTTGAAGATTAAAGAGGAACAGTCATTTGTAATTTGTGTTCAGTTAATCTTTGAACACTGGGAAGGAGAGCTGGGTTATAAATCAGATGACCAGATAATAGGGGAAAAGTATAAAATACTGAAAAAAGAAGGGTGCTTCCACATCTGCATTTGAATATTGACTCCATCACTTAGTATTTGTGAATTGCGTCAATTATATAATTTTGCTGTAGTTTGATTTTTGATTTGTAATAAAAAGGTTAAAATATCTATCTCATAAAAAAAAACCCAACTACCTGAAAAAGAAATCAAGAAAGCAATACCATTTTCAACATCTATAAAAAATATCTAAGGCCGGGTGCAGTGGTACACGCCTGTAATCCCAGAGGCTCAGGAGGCTGAGGCAAGAGGATTGTGAGTTCAAAGCCAGCCTCAGCAAAAGCAAGGTGCTAAGCAATTCAGTGAGACCCTGTCTCTAAATAAAATACAAAAAAGGACTGGGGATATGTCTTAGTGGTCGAATGCCCCTGAGTTCAATCCCTGGAACAATCAATTGATCAATTTAGGAATAAATTTAACCAAGAAAGTGAAAGATCTCTCCAATGAAAATCATGAAATGTCAATGAGGGAAATTATAGAGCACACAGAAAAATGGTAATGCATCACACATTCGTGGACTAGAAGAATTAATATTGGTAAAATGTCTATACTACTCAAAGTGATTTACAAATTCAATTCATTCTATATCAGTATATCAATGACATTCTTCACACAAATAGAAAAAATTTTAAATTCCATGAGTATTACAAAGGCTTTGGTAACCAAAGAATTCTAAGCAAAAAGAACAAAGCTGGAGACATCACAATATCTGACTTCAAAAGATACTACAAAGTTACAGTAACTCAAACAGTGTGGTGCTGCCATAAAAGCAACACATAGACCAATGGAATAGAAGATAAAACCTAGAAATTACTCCAAATTTTTACAATAAACTGATTTTTGAAAAAGGAACAAATAGTACACATTGGATAGAGAACACTTTCTTCAATAAATGGTGCAGAGAAAACTAGATACCCACACACAGAGAATGAAACTAGTCCTCTATGTCTCACCATAACAAAAATCAACTCAAAAAGATTTAAAGGCTTAAATATAAGACTTGAAATTTTGGCAACAAATATAATAAAAAAATAGAAATACTTCAAAGCACTGGTATGGGCAAAGATTTTTTATATGGTCTAAAAGCACCAGAAACAATAAGCAAGTTAGATAAATGGGATTATATCAAGGAAAAAATAAAAGGTGTGAAGAGACAATCTGCAGAAAAGGAAAAAATATTTGCAAACTTCTTAACCAACAAGGGGTTAGTATCTAAGATATATACAATATCTGAATATATATTTTCAAAAGAAGACAAATAGCTCAAAAGTATATGAAAAATGCTGAATGTCAATAATCTTTGAGAAAATTAAGAGCAAAGCCACAATTATATACCATCTCACCCAAATTAGATTGGCTAGCATTAAAATTAAAAAGAAAATACAAGATGTTTAAGATGAGAAGAAAGGGGAACTCTTATACACTGTTAGTTTCAGTGTGAAGCAGTACAGACATTATGGAAGACAGTATGGTAATTTCTCAAAAAAATAATAATATAACTACCATGCGAGTTAGCCAATCCCAAAAAACCAAATGCCAAATGTTTTCTCTGATTTAAGGATGCTGATTCATAATGGGCGGGGGGAGAGGAGATATGAGAGGATTAAATGAACTTTAGATAGGGCAAAGGGGAAAAGGGGAGGGAGAGGTAGGGAGCAAGGAATGGGGGTAGGAGAGGCGGTGGAATGAGATGGACATCATTACTTTAAGTACATATACAAAGACACAAATGGTGTGACTCTACTTTGTGTACAACCAGAGATATGAAAAATTGTGCTCTAGATCTGTAATATGAATTATAATGCATTCTGCTGTCATATATAACAAATTAAAATTTTAAAATTGAAAAAAAAAATATCTACCATGTGATCCAGAAATTCTACTGCTGTGTACACATCCAAGTGAAAGGAAATCAGTAGTTTGAAGAGAAATTTGCATTCCCATGTTTATTGCAGCACTATCCCCAATAGCAAAGATACTGAGTAAACTCAAGTATCCAAGAATGGATGAATGGATAAAACACGAGGTACAGGGCTGAGGTTGTAGTTCAGTGGGCTTAGTGGTAGAGCACTCACCTAGCACGTGTAAGGTAACAGGTTCAATCCTCAGCACCACATAAAAATAAATAAATAAAATAAAGATATTGTGTCCATCAAAAAAGTGACATATATACATAATGGAATATTATCCAACTATAAAAAGACTAACATTCTGCCATTTGCAATAACCTGGATGAACCAGGAAGACATCAGGTTAAGCACAGTAAGCTAGGAACAAAATGACAAATACCAAATTTTCTTACTAATATGTGGAAGCTAAACAAGTTGATGTCATAGAAGTAGAGTGTAGAAGAGTGGTTACCAAAAAACTTGGAAGGGTAGAGTGGTAGGAGGGTAGACAGAGACTGGTGATTAAGTACAAAAAATGCAGAAAGATAGGAAGGATAAGTTTTAGTATCCTATAGCACAGGAGAGTAATCATATTCAACAATAATTTATTGTGTTTTTCAAGTAAAGGTTTTTCAATTTTTGCAGCTCAAAGAAATAATACATGTTTTAAATGATGCCTATAATAATTATGCTATTACACATTATTATTATATAAATATATCAAAATATCAGTGTGCCCCATAAACAGATACAATTATTATATGTCAATTAAAATTATTAAACCCAAATTATCTTATTAATAATGTCTTGATTTTTATTTCTATTTTACAGTTCTTTTTTATTTCTATTTTATTTTTTATTTCTATTTTACAGAAGTCTTTAGGTTGGTGATTTTGAAATTATATTATCATGGTAAAATATATGTGACATAAAATTTGCCATTTGAACTATTTTAAGGGTGCAATTCAAGGATATTAACTACATTCACATTGATCATAAAATATTTCTCACTATAAAGAGGAACTATGATGTTACATTTTTAGAATTTTCTTTTGCTAAAAAGTACAAGACTGGAACAACTGTCAACATCTGAATAGATCAACAGATTAGGTAATAGTTTGAATCAAAGTTAGGGTTCTGATTTGAAAATTCCCAGTGTAATTCTCTAAAAGAATATTAATGTTTTCAGTAAATGCAAACTGAAATACTTAGGAATTAAAAGACAGTGTGCCTAAAACTTATTCTCAATTTATTTGTGTTATTTATTTATGTTATTGGAGGTTGAGAATAAATAAACAAGATGACCTTTTTTTTCAATGTGGACTGTAGTGATCTCTGAAAACTGCTTCAACCTAAGTCCTCATAGTGATGCATTTAATAAGTAACCAGTGTAAAATCTGTTATCAGAGTATAAAAGTACACAAATCATCATATCTAAGATTAATAATTATTAATATTGCTTAAAATCTAATCTTGCAGGCAAGAATGAACTCCTGTTGTGGTTTCTTTGTAGCTCACCACAGACCTTGCACAATAAAATACACGTGTAGGCGCACGTGCACGCGCGCGCGCACACACACACACACACACACACACACACACACATTGCCTGCACCATACACAACATTCCATTTCTCCTCCACCACAAGGAACCCTCCACTCTAGGATATGTATCCCTCAGAGACTCCTCTGGCTGCTGTCATTCTGCCTAGTACCTGTTGCTGCTCTTCAGACCCATAAAGAAGTATATGCGACAGAGAAAAACTGAAAGATTAGTAATTCAACCTACTTACAGAGCAAGCACTAAGCCCCCTGACACCCATGGGCTCCTCTGCTTCCCTTTGCTTCTTCTAACCTCTTTGTTCTGTAGATTACTTAAATGGCCCCTCTATAAAATGACTTTCAATTCCATCCAGCAGGGACCATATCCTTTTCTGAATGTGAACAATATGATTCCTATACTCTTCCACACACTCTTGTTCAGCTTGTATTTTTTTATATTTACATGTATTATCATAAGAGACTATTTTGTGTATTGAATTCTTACCTCCTTAGCAATGTGATAAATTCACATTGCTCAGGAATCTTTGTTACCCTAACACTGAGTTCAATAATATGTAATAAATACTAGGAGATGCCCACATTTTGCTAGTTAAAAAAGGGGGGAGGGTACCTAATCTAAGCAATTTATTGCAACATTGACTTAGCTTGATGGAAGAGTATTAGTGAAGGTCAGCATTTTCTCTCATGAATATTGGGATAGCTATCTGAATTGTAAATTTAATGAGATTATCTCTTTAGTTACCGATATATGAAGAGCAAAGGAATTATTCTTTCTTTGTTTTTTATTTTTTATTGGTTCTTTTCTTTTTTGTTTTTTACAAGTGCTACTGAATCTTCAAATCCCGTCTTTATTTTCTGAGAATAACTCAGAAAATGTAACTTTTAAAAAAGGTCTTAAATTCTTTTAACATTTATTTGTGGCACCAGTTTTACAGCAGTGATCTTAGATAAAATAGGATAAATTTTAAAAGTCAGCATAATAATATAATAATATACTTTTCTTCTAGTTCATGTGTGTGATAATCAAGGTTGAAAATGGAAATTTAAACCTGGACTGGCTCTGAGAAAGAATAAGAAGTTTATTGTCAATAAAATAAAAGTCAGAATTGTCAAAAAGAAAGCAAAAAAAATCCCTTTGGAGGCCTTAGTACCTTACTTACAGGGATAAGTTGCTCACAAACAGAGTACCGAGAACTGGAAATGGAAAAACTGGTACTTCCTTAATATCCCTACAGACCTGGATAGTTCACAGAGTGACCAGTCTGCCCTTAGCATGAAAATGTCCATGGATCTGCAGAATTTTTAACCACTCTGATTTGAGTCAGTTTCCTACCACTGGGCTCACTCAGTCCTTGCTTATTTCCAAATATGCTGAACTTCAGTTTCCCAAGAATGCTGAGCTATGCACTCACCCTTCCCCTTTTTGTTATAAAAGCCTCAGTTCTGCTTCATCCCAATAAAACATTTGTTTAGTTTCCAAATTGAATTTGTGTCTTTCATTTCTATTTAACTTCATTTGTGACTTTGATTCAAATCATGCAGCATCAAAGGCAACAGACAAGAAAAGCCCTCTTCTTTATTGCTAGATAGCAGTGTTACTTGAATCCAACATTTTGTTCTTTCTGTATAAAACTTTTTCCATATTTTCTTGAGAAGGTATGTTTACACTTATGAGACATTCATGACTCAAAATTTAGTAGTCTATAAATACAGGGAGTCTATACCTCACCCTTTTCCTAATTAATTCTCTGTAGAGAGACCTAAGGGAATTGGGTCCACCCCATAAAAAGTTATCAAAAGTCTATACCTCCCACTCTTTGATCTCACTCTGGTCCCATCAGGCAAACTATTGAGGCTAAAATTCCCAAAGGCACTGAACTCACAGAGATTCTCACAGCCACACAGATGAAGAGTGACAAGACAGAGAGGTAGATCTGGAGTCTCTTCCCTCCAAATCGCTTCCTGAGATATTCCGGCATGGTCATCACCTGCAAAGACAAACCTCAACAGGAATTCATCTTCAGACCTATTGCATTCAGATTGTTCAACACTCGGTAAGCACCTATAGGCAGTTAAATACTGCACATTGTGCCTTGGGAATACAGAGATAGGAAAGGCACATTTCCTTGGTAAGATGACAAAACCAGAATGAATACAGGCTCTGGTAGCAGACCATCTTGGGTAATCCTCCAGCCCCAACATTTACTGGGTGTTATGATCTCTGACAAATGATAATATTTTTGAATCTCTGTTTTCTCATCTGTAAAGGGTTTAATTAAGTACCTACAAGAACACCAAATGCCTGGTAGACCCTCAATTCAACAAGTAATTTTTATTTTTACCAATAAAGTTGCAATCCATTAAAAACAATATTACTTGCAAATAATGAATAATTATGATTATACAATGCACAAATAATTGAAATAGTTGCAAATTTGCACTTGGGTATTTATTTTTAGGGATTATTTAATCATAGAGAATACCATAAAATTGCTATTTAGAGAAATACTCATGGTTTTCATTACGAAGTACAACATTAAATATGTAATCTTTTATCACATCAGTGGTATCACCTAAAGGCCGAATTTATAATTAAAAGGGAAGCAGGACTAAAAATCTGACCAAAGAAAGAGTGAAGAAAAAGTGTGTAAGATGTATGCATGTGTGTAGCAACTGCTTGCTTAAGATATTAGCATGGATAAAAGAGAGCCAGGTGCTGTGTATCTGGTAATGGGGAAAAGGTCTCCGGAGTATTTCAGAAATCTTCAAGGCTGCCCCTTCCATCACAGGCCCAGAAGCTTAGGAGGACAGAATGTCTTAGGGACTAGACCTGGTGTCATCTCCATGGGTTTGCTACACAGGGCCACCTCAGTAATCTACTTCCACACAGCCTGCTACATTAAGTGGCTTAATTAGGACCAACACAGTTCATGCTGCCACTACAAGGAAGCAAACATTGGGTCTTGGTGGCAACCATATGGTGCTAATTCTGCAGGCATACAGAGTACAAGGACTATAGAGTAATGGGGCAGATTTCAAAGGAAAATCTAGGAAGCCGGGAAGAGGTTGGTCACAAGGATGGAGACACCAGAGTCTCCACTGGGACTATGACGGGTAGAGCCACAACCAGTACGCTAGAACTGTAAAGGGAACAGCAAAATGCAATGTCATCCTAGAAATGCTGTAGAAACTCAACTCCAATCCCTAAGATACCTTATGGACAACAGAATCTAGCAAAATCACAGCAGCAGTGTTGCCCAAGTTCTCCTGAGGTCAATTTAGAGGCTAAGTATTTAATGTTTGACCTGCTGGATTTTATATTGCTGGGACCTGTGATTTATTTCCTTTGACCAATTTTTACCTTTTGGAATTTGAATACTTTTTCTTATCCCAGTCCCACTTTGTATCTTGGAAGTAAATGACTATTTTATTTTACAAGCTTGCACTGGAAGAAGTTTGCCTTGAGTCTCAGATGAGACTTTGGACTTATACTTTGAAGATGATGCTGGAATGAGTTGTCTTGGGGGCTATTCCCATGGAATTAATGTACTTCACATTGTAAGACAGACAAAAACTTTAAGGGCTAGGGAGAGAAGTCTATGGTGTGGTTATGATTTACCTCTCAAAGGTCCATGTGCTAGAAATTTTGTCCCCAGTGTGGTAGTGTTAAAGTAGTAGGATCTTTAAGAGGTAGAACCTAGTGGATTGCTAATATGTTAAAGTTCCAGTCTCATGAATGAATTAATTGATTGATCCTCATAAATGGATTGGGTTACTTCTTGAAGGACTGAGTTACAAAGCAAGCTCACCCCACATGCTTAGCCCCTTCTGCTTGCAATCATTTCCATTTCTGCCTCTTCACCATGTTGTGACATATCAGAGATCTTCACTAGAGCCAAGCAGATGCCATCACCAGACTCTTGAACCCTAAGGATTGTCAGCTAAATAAACCTCTTTTCTTTATAAAGTACCTAGACTGAGGAATTTTGTTAAATAACACAAAATGAACCAAAATGGAATCCTAAAGGCACAAATCCTAAAGTCCAAAGAGAACTCATTGTTCTCCTGATCATCCACTATGTGGCTTCCCTCTGGAAAAAATATACCTGCTCCATTAATGGTGTCTTCATGCATTCAGGTCCTTCAAGCTTCAAGCTTCAGAATTGTCTTTATGCTTCTCTATATACAATCTTTGCATAACTCTTATCTACAATCACACTTGTCACCCCTACCCCCAAAGCAGTTTCCCTTCCTTTCTGCTTCCTTCTTACAGCCTCTGAAGCAGGTTTAAATATCTTCCTTTCGTGAATCTCCCCTTCAATTTTATTGTCAATTAAATTGTCCACTTAGTTGTGTGAACAGAAATTCTTAAAACATAAATCTGATCATGACCCTTGAATTCCTGAAACCTACATTGCCCATTTCTAGGAAGACACAGGGCACAGTCTTTAACTCTAAAATACATATCAGCCTTTCACAATGGAATGCCACCTACATCTATAGACTGATCTCCATCTCCCACCACCCTCCCTATTTTAACCAAAAATTAACCTCACCTGCAAATACTCCAAGCTTAGGAATTTTTAGCTTCCATGTATTGTTTTCTCTGACTATCCATGACCTGATTTTTCTACCTATAAAAGTTACCCTTATCCCTTTAGTCTCAGGTCAGGTCACTTCTGAGAAGCTTTCCTTAAAGCACATGAGTTACCCCAGCTTCCTGTACCAGGCTGACTTCTACCGTGGTGGTCATTATGCAGGTTTCTTACTTGGTTGCAGTTGCATTCTACACTGGGAGCCCTGCTAGGCAAGGAGTTTGGTTTTTGTCACCTGTGTGTTCTTAGCAGTAGACTGAATACCCAATTCATGGTTGAAAAGAAACAATGAATGAAAAAAAGAATATCTGAAGATACACCTGAGAGATTTACCTTAAACACTGGAGGATACTCACCCCTCCCTTGATGTAGATGGGGACAAAGATCCACCCTAGAATCAACACCATATACATGGCCTACAAGAAACAAAGAGTAAAGTTAAAGAGGCTTGACTTATGTAGCTTATTGTCATGGTCTCTGAGTCTGAAAAAAAGTTTGCTTAGATCCTGTCTCATTCAAATAATTATGATCCTCAGTAAACTGGGTGTTCCTTTCCTGTATCTGTTTGGCTCAGAAGTTCCTTTTCTAAGGCTGAGAATGTGAAGATTAGTGGTAAAAAAAAAAAAGAGAGAGAGAGAAAGAGAATAAGAGATCTGAGTCCAGATTGACTATTAGAAGATCATACACTTTTTGCCAAAATTTCTTATTATTGCCAAAATTATATACTGAATAACAAAATAATAAGAAAGGAATTTGGAGATAGAAGAATATTCCTAGTGACTTTGACATTTTGCTATATGTATAATACTTATTGCAATATAATATAGCCATTATATGCAATGTTCACAAAGAGTTTTGCATATATAATTTATGCCTCTCTCACAAACAGGTAAGGCAGGTATGATAAGCACAGTTATTCCTATCTTACTGAGGTGAGAAGTGAGTATCATAGAGATTAGCAATGCCTAAGGTCACAGACTAAAAATGGAACACCTGAGTTATCTGCAGCCTGATAATCACACCCAGTTGGACCATAGATCACTCTGAACAGGACTCCAGAGGCAGAGTCCACAGCACTATCAAAACAAAACTCTGTCCACAAAGTGTATCCGGATGCTGGGTACATAATGGAGTCCCTGATATTACTAAAATAAAATTAGGGGCAGAATTTTCAATAAGAGAGGGGCAAAGGCATTTTTGATGACTTAAGGTCACTTTCTGAGGCCATCAATGGATGATCTGTTTAAACTTTCACTAGGATACAACTTTCTTCAACACAAGCATCTTTCTCTGGCCAATATGCATGCACAAGTATATGTAAATACTAGAAAGGATAAAAGAACAAGAACAACAAAAACAAACTCAGTTTACTCAAGAAGTATTTATGGCACATTTACCACATATCCCAGCCATGGGCTAGATGTAGGGTGGTATGAGTGGAAGAGAGGACATTGTCTCTGTCTTTAAAGAACTTAGGGTCTGATTAAGGGGACATGGCTTATACCAGTGCAGCAACAACAGAACCATTCACAAAAGGAACTCAATCACAAAGTCTTATAGATTCTGCCTACTATCTCTCAAATCATTTGCCTCTCACTCTATCATTACTGCCTCCATCTAGCCCCACTTGGACCATTTGTACTCATCCTTCTGGCATTTATGCCAAGAAGCTCCCCTGACATGTATAAGTACTACCCATCTCCTATGAGGGATGCGTCCCTATTATACACTGTCAATTCTTCTCTCCTAACACTTTCTACACTGTAGTGAGTGCATGCCTGTTTCTTCAACTGGAATGTATGCCTTACAAAAAGGGATCATTGTTTTACAATATTTTTGTTCTTCGCATCCAGCTCGGGGCTTCATACATAGTGTCTAGAAAAGAGAGAAAAAAGTGACAGGGAAATTGTGGTGGTCAAGTGAAAGAAGGGATCCAATCATATAGAAACAACATATGTGGTGGGAATAGCTGCTTGATAAACATCTCAAAGGTGAGTAATAATGTGACTGGAATTCCCTTGGCAGAATGGGATTTCAGAGGTGCTGAAAGTTAAATAAAACTTAAGGAGAGGAAAATTAAAATTTTTTCAAAACCAGAGAGAAGTACAATTTCTACAGACTCCCTGAAAAACCTGGGGTTTGGGTTTGATTAAAATATCTTGATATGGGTTTGATTTAAAGAAAAAAGCCAACGATGTCACTTACATTCCATTCATCTACTACAACAGCAATTCCTGAAGCTGCTGCTGACCCAGCCAGGCCCACAAAGTGGTCACTGCCAATGTTACTGGCAAAGAGAGAGGCACCCATCTGGAATGCAAGAGAACAGGGTAAGGTTGGGATGAAAAGATCCAAATCAGACTTCTTAAAAACAGATAGCTGTTGACATGTTTCTATCACTACTCCTTAGAGCAAGGGTCAGCAATCTATGTTCCACGGGCACTATTTTTTGTATGACCCATAAAGTGAAAAATGTTTTTTTGTTTCATTTTTGAGTGGATAAAATAGTTAAAATAAAAAGAAATTTTTGCAAAAAGTGGAATATGAAACTTAAGTTTCAGTGCCCATATATAATTTTATCAGAACGCAACCATGCTTACTGGTTTACACATTCCCCTTTGGTGCTTTTATGCTAAAAATAGCAAATTTATATGAAATCAATATATAACCCATAAACAATAAATTACTTAAAATATGGCCTTTTTTAGAATAGCTTTTTTACTCCTGCCTTAAGGGATCATTAATCCATCTATTTAAAAGCTCTAAGTTGAAGATGCCCTTGGTTAAGAACTGCCAGACTTCCTGTCAATTCTTGCCTCTTGAATCAGCAACAAGGACCACAAAGTTTATTAGAAGGGAATTCCTCTCTATCCTTCCAGCCACACATCCTTCTTTTTATTCATCTATCTTTCCTTGGAATTATCTGCTCTTTTTAAGATTGAAAGATGAAGAGAAATCCTCTGAGTGAGCATAGATTAACAGCAGTCAGGTCCAAACAAAATGTATGTTACCAACTTTTCAGACCTCTGTAAAATTACTTCTTCTATTCAGATATTCAGGATCAGAGAAGTGATTGAGCTGATTTATGATTATGTCGTTGATTGAGATTTGAATGTTTCATAAAACAATACTAAGAAGGCAATGTCTGATTGGACACCCCAAATAAAAACTGATTTTCAGCTTATAAATGATCTGTTTTGTTAATCCTGGGCAGGTCATTTCCCAATCTCTATTTCCTTTCATACTGTTTACATGAGTAAGCATATCTGTGAAAAATAATTTACTGAGCACTTGCTTACAACCAGTTCTGACACTCTCCAAGTTCATAGGGAAAGATAAAGCCTCTGCTGAAATGGAAATCTGATTAAGGGGACGGGGGTCACATCAAAATGCAGAAAGAGTACCCAAAAGGTCAAGAGTCAAAGATGCATCACTATTGACACCATCACAGGGAACAGAATCCACTATTAATAAGTGCATAGAACATAAGGAGTAGGCATTCGGGGCAAGAGTGAATTAAACTGGGAGTAAGATAAGAATTGAAAGAGGAGAGGCTAATTCAGAAAAGAAGAGCATCATTAGCTCAGGATTGGGAGAAATGTAGGAATGCTTGGAACCAGTAAGAATGTAAGGCAGAAGATTTTTGATGAGGATCAGGGGTAAAGCATATGAGATAAAACTGAATTGGGGGTCCTTAAACTCCAGACTAAACCCATTCACATAAATGATGACACTATCTTTTTGCGCACAACCATGAGGCCAGAGATGTAAGAAAACAGCCAAAACACATCAGAAATGATCAATATTACTACTGTTTTCTTTATTCAATCTTAAACACAAATACAGGAAATTTATCTCCATGAAACTCTGCCCCACTTACCGGCCACCAGGACATATCTCGACCAGCCAGGAAAAAGCCTCCAACAGTGCCTCGGTTGGTCTTCAGCATCGCCTGAGCAGAAAAGAAGACATATGAAGGTAAAAGAACTGCAGATGCACAAAAGATCCCAGAGACCCTCTTCTGGCCAGGGTGCTGACAACAGTGTTTTCAGCACTCCTGCAGAGAAAAACAGTTCCATGGAACAGTTCCCTGTTAAAACAAAAATTTTTGGAGGACCTCAAAATATAGGTTCATAAAGAGAATTGAGATAACTTTAGTAATTCATATTTCTCAACTCTATCCCAGCTGCTCTGTTTAATTTCATTTATGAAAACAATATGAGGTATTATTCCAACTGTGATTGAAAGGAAATTTGCAGCCTTAATCTCATTCCTAAAACAAAAGCATAAATGTACAGGAATTATTAAGTGTCCAACTCACAAAGCCAGAAAGTGAAAAACATCAAATAATTATGATATAATAAAAATAACATCTTTGTTCATTATGCTAAATGTTGGAGATGCCAAACAAAATAAGTCTGAAATTCCAAGTGCTGATTGTTCAAATTACAGAGTTGCTAAGAGGAAAAAAAAATTCAGTAAAAGCATTATTTATGTCACACATCACATGCAAGAAGAATGATCCAAATAGAAAGAAACGACATTTGTGAAAACTGTTAATATTATCTCAGTTTTTCATGCCATACTCTCCTACCCTGAAACATTTTCCCCCAACCCTCGTGCCCAAACTGAAGCCCATTGGGATCCCACATACCCACAGCCCAACTGCCATCACCACAATGAAATAGACAACAATGACAGAGATATCCGCAGCATTTTGGATGCGCCCTGACAATGCAGGCAGTTCTGGATTTTCAGCCTTGGTAGTGGGGCTTAATGTGCTGCTGGCCATGGCTCCAGGCGATGCTGTCCTTATCCCAAAGATAGCCCCTTTCTTTATGTAAGCACTGAGTTAATGATCAGCCTCAGCAGGTGGAGCAAGATATCAGATTGAGTTCCTAGGCATGGGGACCTTTAAACCTCTCCTTTGAATCCAGGCTCTGAGACCTTGGCCTTGTAGTGATCAATGCTAGCCTAGGTAGTGACAGACCCAGGCTGATTTTCTCTTAAAATTGGGAGCCATTTCGCCACAAAGCCATAAAAACATAATATCGGCTTTACTATAAATTACTGCAAATTCTGAACTAGTTTAGAATGCCCGCCCATGCCTTCAACTCACCCATGCCTGGCTCTCTGACCAGTTAATGGCCCTCTCTGAAACTTTAGTGATGCCCCACAAATCTTGGCCTTCCCTGGCCAGATAACAACCCTCTCTGAGGCTCTAATGACCTTCATAAATTCTGATGCCGGGGCCAGCAAAAACGTAAACTAGTCTTTGTGTTATGCTCCTCAGAGTTTTGTTATCTGTAACTCCACTTTGTATAACTTTCTGGGCTATAAAACTGGGCTGCAAGAAAGATGAGGGGCTATCTTGTTCCCGCAGTTTTTGGTGGGAGAGGCAGCCCAGCCGGTTGAAATAATAAGCTTGCTTTAATTTGATTTTAATTGGAGTCAGTGGTCTTTTCTTTGTGTCATGGTCTAACAGAAGGAGGAATAGAAGTTCATTGGATTAGACAAAAGGGAATGAAGGGAAGAAAGGAATGGGAATAGAAAACACAATAGAATGAATAACTTTCCTATGTTCATATATGAGTACACAACCAGTGAAATTCCACATCATGTACAAGCACAAGAATGGGATCCTAATTAGAAAAGTTATACTCCATATATGTTTAATATATCAAAATATATATTATTGTCATGTATATCTAAAAAGAACAAAAAAAATAAATCAGTTTAAAATAAAGAAAGGGGGAAAATAATAAAGGTCTGGGAGCCGAGTGTGGTAGTGCAGGCCTATAATTCCAGCAGCTCAGGAGGCTGAGGCAGGAAGATAACAAGCTCAAAGTCAGCTTCAGCAATTTAGCAAGGCCCTAAGCAATTTAACAAGACCCTGTCTCTAAATAAAACATAAAAAAGGGCTGGGGATGTGGGTCTGTGGCTAAGTGGCCCTGAATTCAATTTCCAGTACAAAAAAAAAAAAAAAAAACTTATTTTGGACCATTTTGCAAAAGGAGGACATTGTTCCCAGGACACTATATCTGTTTTTCACTCCACTCAGGGGAGGCTCTGGAATCTGCCAACTTTGAATTCTCTAGTTTTGGATTTTGTGGAGGGAGGTGGTTAGAAAAGAAGTCTGTAGTATTTGGATTTTGAAAAGAATGGAGACAAGTGAGGAGGCTGTTTAAAAGACTTTCTGCAGGTGAAAGTGTGTGCTTTTCTGTTGGTGTTTTTTTCTGGATACCTCACAAACCCTTGAATGAACTTAGCTAAGTTCAGTAATTAGAATAAATAACATTTAATGAGTGTTGTCTCTGGGTGGGTTCCCACCTTAACTAAGCAACTAACCCTCCCCTTCCAGAGTGATTGTCACTCCATTCCTTCAGCTCTGGAAAATTGGGGCTGAGAAATAGCAAATGGCTTGCCTCAGATAGCACAGCTTTCCAGCACAGAGCTGGGATGGTGCACAAGAAAGCCTTTGCAAGGCAGCATGGCTTGGATTGTTTGTTGAAAAATGCAGATTCCCAGTTCCATGCTTCTCATGCCTGACTTGGTCTATCCCAGGTGGGACCCAGGAATCTATATTTTTCACAAGTTCCTGTGTGATTATAATGTGCACCCTTAATATCGACCTTTATAAGGAAACAGAACCATGCAAGCAGGCCAGTCTCCATGATTTGACATGCCCACTTCATGAGTGTCAGCTGATGATGTTTGGAAATTTTGCTTGTGACAATTAGAAAAACATTAAAGGATAGGCTTTGCACAGCTGATGCTCCCTAACTGAGATACTGGTTGATGACTGGCATTTGCCAAAGGAACCAGCAAGAGGTTTGGTTACCAATGTTGTCTTAGTTGGAGCCCAGACATGTAATCAAAAGCAACTGGTCAGAATGGATCCATTTGTTGGTTGGTTGGTTGGTTGGTTGGTTGGTTGTACCAGGGATTGAACCCAGGAACTCATAACCACTGAGCAACATCCCCAATCCTTTTTATTCTTCTCTTTTGATACAGTGTCTCCCTAATTTGCTGAGCCTAGCTTTGAACTTGCAATCCTCAGCCTACAGAGCTAGGGATTACGGCATGTGCCACTGAACCTGGATTGGGTCCATTTTTTTTCTGTGAACATCTCCCTTACTCCACACTGAAGCAAGACAGACTTTCTAATTAAATCAGCCTTTCTGTCACAAAGCTAATTGAGAACATACATTTCATGTCATTTGTAAGGAGGCGTAAAAAATGCTTTTTTTACCAAAAAGAAAAAAAACTGAAATCAACATGCTATACCAATACAGCCATTTCAATGTTATAGCAGCACAATTCACAATAGCTAAATTAAGAAATCAACCCTGATGCCCATCAATAGATAATTGGATCAAGAAAATGTGGCATATATACCCAATGGAGTTTTACTCAGCCATAAGGATGAATGAAATTATAGCATTTGCTGGTAAATGGATAGAAATGGAGACCATCAAGATTAATGAAATAAGTCAGATCCAGAAAATCAAGAATTTAATGTTTTATCTCATATGTAGAAGCTAGAAAAAAAAAGGAAAAGAAGTCAGTTGGGGAGAAAATTGGATATCATAAAGATATAAGGAAGATCAGTGGAGCAGAAGAAGGAGACTAAAGGGAGGGAGGAAAGAAGAGAAAGAGGAAAAAATGTGGAATGAATTTAACAAAATCATGTTATATATAAATATACCAAAGAGAATTTCATCTTTATTTATATGTAGAAATTATCAATCAAAAAATAAATAAATAAAGGAGTGAACAGAGGATCAGTAGAGGAAGGAGAATAGGGAGAAGGAGGAGGGAAGGAAAAGGGGGGGTGGGAATTGAAATCAAATTCCTTGAATGTAGGAATTTGTCTAAATGAACCCAAATACTATGTATAATTTTAATGCTCTAATTAAAAAATGCAAGGATAAAGACGAAAGAAAAGAATGCTAAAGAAAGGAACCATACAAAAAAATTTAAATATGGCAAACAGATGATAATTAAAATGATGAAATACAATGGAAAGTAAAATAATTCTTGATGACTTGTTTTTAATGTAAGATTAATTATAATCCAAATAGGTAATAACATTTTTTCATCTTTTTAATAAAGACATAACTATAATAAAAGAAACTCAATTAAAATCCAATCACTTTAACACTAAAAATTTAACAATGCTGAACATGGCAAATGAAGCTAGGAATGTTTCTCATGCTGGAAACATGAGAAACATGAGCTGGACTCAGCTTCCAGGGTGGATTGGAAGGGCTCAGAGTCAAAGAGAGGGCCTGGAGCCTTCTAATGCATTCCTGTCTCGTGCGGCCCAACTGAGATCTGAGCTAGTGACCTCAGGAAAGACTTTTCCATTACTGTAACAAAATGCTGCATAAAAACAACTTAAAAAGAGGAAAATTTTACTGAGCATTTTGTCTCATAGTTTCAGAAGTTTCAGTCCATGGTTTTCTTTGTTCTCTTGCTCAGTAGTCTGGCTGAAGTTAAATTTAAGATGTTCAAAACATCCATCTTGCTAGGTGCTTTAGAAAATTACTCTGATTGGAGAGCTATTTGAGGGAGCAGGAACTCTACTGATGTATTCAGTGGGGAACTAGACTAAATTTTTAAGTATAGTTAATAAAACTTATGAACATCTATATCTTTTACAACTATTAAAATAGTTTTAAATAGATACCTAGATAGTAGTCATTCAAAAATATGGCTGGGTCTGACCCAGGTAGTGTTTGGGAAGTAAGGACTTTGGAATCAAGGTGCAGAAGAGGATCTCATCAGAGTGGCTCAACTTCCCTGAGCCTCAGTTTTCTTATCGGAAAAACAAAAACAAGAACACCCTGCCCCCATTGTGATCTTGATCTGACCTATGTCTGGCTTTCCACTTGTCACTGCTCCACACTGTGGTCACACACTCAGGCCTTCTTGTAACTCCATCTCTGTCATTAATGCCTAAAAACTATGTGCTTTGTATTCCTTCTTCCTAGAACATGCTTCCCCAGATCTGGCCAGGTTTGGATGCTCTTCCTCAGTTTAATAGAAAGCAGGTCAGATCCTGTTTCGGTTCATTCTTTCACTCCCTGTAGTTTGATTGGAGTGTTCCCTATATTTTTATTGGAGTGTTAAAAGCATTTTCACCTCAAACAATTCCTGATAAGGGAAGACTGATCTGTATTATTTTTGTTTGTTTGTTTCCTAGAATATCTTATAGCCCCTCCTTTCCTGCAAGATTATCTCCTGTCCTCTTTAGTTGATTTTTTAATGAAACATTTTCATTCCCAGCCCTTTCATTTCTTTGTGGTTCCTACAGGGGTTCTATTTAACATGAGAGATACCATTCTGATGTGAATCTATAGCAGCCTAACTTGATAATGTACAAAACATTCCTCCCATACAGCTCCCACACCATTCCCCCTCAGTTACTGATGTCACAAAGTTACATGTATACGCATTGTGTGTTCAGTAACATAGGTTACTGAAATTGGGAATTTTGCTACATTGATCTTTTAAATCATGTGGAAAACAAAAGTAACCCTTGCTTAAATAATTGTCACGAATTTGCCTTTACCAAAAAGATCTTTCTGTCTTCAGCTCTGTTTTAGTCAATTTTTTCAACTGCTATAAGAACAATTAGAGGAGGAAAAGTTTAATTGAGGGCTCATGATTTCAGAGGTCTCAGTCCATTGATGTTTAACTCTATTGCTCTGGGCCCAAAGTAAGGCAGAACATCTTGGCGAAAGGATGTGGCAGAAGAAAGTGGTTCAAGACATCACACCAGGAAGCAGAGAGAAGGCTGTGCTCAACAAGGACAAAATTTATATCCCCAAAGGCAAGGCCTCAAGAATCCACCTCCTCCAGCCACACCCTACCTGCCACAAAGTTAATGTCTATTGGGATTAATTCACTGATTAAGTTAAGGCTTTTATAAACCAATCATTTCATCTGTAAACCTTCTTATTTTTTCTCACACATGAGCTTTTGGTGGACAAACTCTAAACCAAAATAAACTCTGAGTTCTTGTCTAAGGTCCTTCAGTTCAATCTGAAGGACTCCCCTCATGTAGGGCATGTCCTAGCGTTGACCAACTCCTTCGGCTTATTTTGTGCTATGGTGCTATGTGTGTATGTCCCTCTGAAATTCCTGTGGAAACTTCAATAGCACTGCAACAGTATTGAGAGGTGGGGCTGCAGGAGGTACTTTTAGGACATAATGAGATGTGCACCCTTAGAAAACAGCTATACTGCCAAGGCCCTGGTTTAATTCCAGCACCACAAACACACACACATAGACACACACACACACACACTCACACACACTACATTTATTAACCTGGGTGTGATGGCATACACCTGTAATCCTAGCTACTCAAGATACTCAGGAAGGAGGATTACATGTTTGAGGCTATTCTGAGCAACTTAGTAAGACCCTGACTCGAAGTAGGAGAATCTTTGGATATAGTTCAGTGGTAGAGTGCTTGTGTAGCATGCATGAAGCCTACATTCAATAGTCCACTGCCACAAAAAAAGGGAGAAAGAGAAAAGGCTTGAGATAGTGAATTCAATACTTCCCCCTCTTCCACAATGTGAGAACACAGCCACAGGGTGCCATGTTAGAAGGAGAAAGCCAGCCCTCTCCATACACTGAATATCCTAGAGCCTTGACCTTGACTTTGTAGTCTTCAGAAGTCAATTTCTGTTATTAATAAATTACTCAGTCCAAAGCATTTTGTTATAGCAACACTAAGGAACTAAGGCATCTGGAAACACTTGTATTTCTCCTTCCTTTGGGACAGATACTTTCCTGACCATAGATTCTTGGCTGACAGGTTTTTGTCTTTTATCACTTTGAATATATCATCCCACTGCCTTCTGTGTTCCAGGGCTTCTGATGAGAAATATGATGAGGACCTTATCGGGAAATTATGATGAAAAGTCCCTCCCTCTCATTATATATGTATATTGAGGCCTTTAAATCCTAAAAGTTATTACAGATTTTAGACTCAAAGTGAAAAGACCATTGAAGTATCCTACAGGTTTTAATTTCTGAACAAGTAAATACAGTCTCCACAACCAGTTGAAGCAAAAAGCTTCTAGAGTCTTTTCTTAATCATTATTGAAGTAGAAAATGTTCAGGAGGCCAAAAAATGAGACTAGCACTCTGGGTTATGCACATCTGTTATGCACATTTCTTGCTCTGACCTCACAAGGAATCGTTATGAGGTAATTTCAAATCTCACCTATGTAAAGTTATGCCTGTGACTGGTTTTTTATCCATAGCACAGGGACCTTTGTGTCGGGAACCTGTTGAACTCATAGCTAGTTAGCTTATTTGGTGGTTGGGGGTTTGGGTATTTTTATTTTGGTTTGAGGGGGGATTCTTTGATTTTAGTTGTTCGTTTTTGGTTTTGTTTTGTTTTGTTTTGTTTTTCCTTTTTTTATTTTTAGCACAATTATTGTTGTTTCTTACCATGGGTACTTGAAAGTAGTGAGCTTATGAAGGGATGACTGTGTGGCAGGTCTCAGGTCCTCCTTTGAAGATATCCTTGCAAACCATCACAGTGTCCTGAGGGACATTGAATAGGGCAGATTACCCCAAGTGAAACTGGCCTGACAATTTCACAAGGCCAGAAGTGGCCATGAACATTCTGCCAAAGGAATAACAGAACTTCCCTTTCATTATATCCAAAGTGGTTGTAGTGGAGACTGTGGAACACCCAAATGTGATGCAGCTGTCTCAAATGATTGAAACCATTGAAAGTATCTGTGTCATGAAGGAGCACATGCATGGGGGACAGCTCTTGCACCACATCCTAGAGGCTGTCGGCATGCAGGACTGAGGCCCAGAGGGTATTCGGGCACTACTGCCATCTGAAGGGCATTGCATACAGAGATCCCAAGCTAGAGAACATCCTGGTGGATGCCAGAGAATACATCAAACCCTGTAATTTTGACCTAAGTTGCAGGTTCACAGCTGGGCAGAAGTTGGACATGTTCTGTGACACTTTCCCAAATGTGCCTCAGAACTCTATCAACAGGAAGAATATCATGGCCCTACAGTGGATGTCTGGAGCCTGGGTATCATTCCATATGTTAGGGTCATGAAGGGCTCCCATTCCAGGTGACCAACTTTGTGTGGCTGATGGAGCAGATCCTGTACATGGATATGAAATTCCCTCTCATGTTTCCACCAAAGTGCAAAGCGTCATCTGTTACTTGCTGACTGTGGACTCCATGTAAAGGCCCATCATAGGCCAAATCATGGGGCACCTGTGGCTGAGCCAGGATGAGGAATATTTGACTACTCCTAGTAAATTACTACCCAAATACCTGGACCCCACAATAATGCTCACTCTTGACATTGGTTACAACCCAGACAATACCTGGGTATCTTTGGTAAACAGAAAATTTAATGATGCTGTAGTTACATACCAGATGTTCCAGTGCCACACAACCCAGGAGTTAGGCTGCACATTCCCAGTTAAGCCTGTGCATCTGGAGGTTGGGCTTTGCCTGCCCCCTACATATCTTTTCACCATTCCTCTGCTCACAAAGAAGACAGCCAGTGAGCCTGTCCTTCACACCTTCACTTCCCTGCCCTCTGAACATCAACTGCTAGAGGAGGACAAGCAGTCAGGGCAGAAGGGTGGCACAAGAGCCAGCTCACCTGCTGTTGCTCACTGAAGACTTCAGTTTCTTCATATGTAAAATGGAGACCATAGTGCTGATTTCCAAGTGTTTTAAGGATTTAATGGAAAAAAAATAGTAAAGTGCTTGGCACACAATAGGATCTCAGTAAAGGGAATGTCAATGTTGGGAGACCCCTCCACATTTATCCATTCCACCCCTCCTCATGGTCTGTCCCAAGCCCAGCCCTGATGGCTGTTTTAGAGTCAGGCAGGGAGAATAGCCAAAGCTGAAGCTGGAACCAGCAAGGTTTCAGGCTCTGCAACCTAGGACTAGTCACTGCCTCTCTCTGGGCCTCAGCATCTCCATGTGTAGAGAAACAGAAGCTATACTGAAACCACTCCAAGGAGCAGCAATGACTGGTACAGTTATGGAACACTTACAGTGAGCTCCACTCTTCATCTGACTTCTGAAAACTTCATGGGCCACCAGTGTTCTCAACAGCCCCATCTGTATAGGAAGCATTTCTCAGAGAGCTGGAGGGACACATTCACAGTCACACAACTTGAAGCAACCCCGGAAGACTTGAATACAGCTCTCCTTCCTGAGTGGCATGGTGCTATTGAGATGCTAAGCCAACTTTCAAAAGGCTTTAAGTCCCCCTCCAGCCATGTTTTTAACCATCTTTCCCAACCTCTGTGGGGCACATTCATGGAAGATGAACAGCCATCAGTCTCCGCTGAGCTCAGCACAAATGGTCACAGCAGAGATACTGCTCTGTCTCCACCTACTTGGTAAATTAGATGGAAAACACAGGGTGAGTCAGGGTAGGGAGGGAGTGCTGGGAGCTGGCACTGGCTCTTTGGGCCTATAGCCAAACAACTGCAGAAATGGGGGATTCGGTTTCTTCAGCTATCTGCATCCACACTGTGTGCCTGGCATTGAGCTGTAATGAAGTGGCACCCCTTTTCTTCACCATGGCTGATTTTAGGACGGTCAGTAAAAGAGTCTCTGAGAAAGAGTTCAGTGTAGATAAACTTCCTATTTTCATGTCACCCTGTTTACTTGGCCACTGGCAGAGAAGATACCAGCACTCCAGGTGCTGGACACCCCTTACTAGTTTTTCACAAACATATCCAGTATAGTACTTTGTAGAACTGTGCAAAGAAGGCCTCTGGCCTTGAGCTGGGGGTTCACAGAGATGTCTACATTTTTAAGAAAAGTTACAAATGGGCTCCATGGTAACAGCTGGCAGGGAGAGGAAAAAAAGGGGAGAAGAAGCTCTCCCCTTCTCAGGTGTTGTCCTTGAAGAAGTTGCCCAGAACAAGTTAACTGCTTTTATGTGAACTTCTGCAGACTGTGAACTTCTGAGCCCCTCCCCTTACATGCTGGGTATAAAACTCTGAAACTCCCTGAACTCAGGGTTCAGGGGATTGATTGATTACAGTAAAAGCAGTGCCCTCTGAACCTGGCTGCAGCCAAAAAAACTGTTTCCTGCTGTCTTTGGTGCCTTGCCTCCTTTGTCCCTACAGCAGTAAAGGTTTCCCATCAGCAGGAACAGGGGGCTTTTTAACAGGTTATTCAAAGGCCATATTCCATGTATTCTCTGTTGGAGTTGTAATTCACTTGTTAATTTGGGAGATAGTCATTTCTGAGTTTCTATGTTTTACAAGGTCACCTTTATATGGATCAGGCTATCATTATCTTCCAAAAATGCATTTAAATTCCAATTCCATTGTGAAGAGTAATACAAAATATTATATACAAATATTTACAACAGGTTACTTTATCCAGCTATAAAGCATCAAATGACGTGAATAAATACCAGCCAAATTTCTTCTTTTTATTTAAATTCAATACTTTTGCTACAAAAAATTTTAGTTTGGAGAACACCAACTTGGCAAAGTGCTCTCATAAGCTTTACATTTAACTAAGTTTAACTTTTGAAGTACAATTTATAATCCAGAGTGTATGATAATAATAATCACAGGTCTGTATAGATTAACAAAAATCAAAAAATAGCCTTAAATCTCTTATACGTTTTGGAAACAGTATTATTGATCAGAAATTGACTTAGTCAAAGCAAACAGATGTAAGACAAGTCTTCAAATGATAATGTGACCTTTCTATGTCAGATACAATGTATAAAAGAGAACACTTATTGGTTATCTTGCCAGTAAATTTACATAAACTTTCATTTTATAAGCTGTTATATAGACAAGTAAGACATAAATTCTAAGACAAGGCTTAGACAAATATATCTCTCAGATGCATACATATACTTAGTCACATATATTTTGGGTATCAACTATATTGTTATAACCTAAATAATAGCTGTTTGTTTAACCAGCTACAAAATAATCATTTAAGACTTTAAAATAGGTACAAACCCTAATTCCTTTAAGACATTGTTTCCCCAAGTTATAAAACCTGAAAAATACAAAAAAAATTACCTTGATAGATAAGAGCAGATCAATAGTTCAGACTTTGCTTCATATCAGTACTTTAAATTTCAAATAAATATGACTGTGCTAATTATAGCCAATTTAATCACAAACATGAACTTTTTGAGATGTACTTCTGCAAACCTTCTGTGACTTACTTGAACATCACAACTTTTTTACATCCTTAGTTTTGCCCCCTTTCATCTTGGAGTTTATCACAAGAATATTACTTTATCAGACAAAATACTTTCTCATCCAGAAATATTTATTTTACCTTCTAATTTTCTGTACTAAAATATATTTCCATACATGTAACTTTCTTTTATCTTTTCTAGTTTTCTTTGTTCACCCATCTCTAGTCTTCTGGTCTAACTTACTCAATAAGCAATTAATTTTGCTTTTTGTACTTTTAACCTCTCATATTTTATGAGAGTGAAGTTAATGTGTGTATGTGTGTGTGCGTGCATGCGTGTGTGTGTGTGTGTGTGTGTGTGTGTGTGTGTGTGTTGGTGCAACCCAGGTCCTGATACATGCTGAGCAAGGTCTAGTTTTAGACCCTTTCTTAAATTCATATTCTGAAAGAGACGTTATGAATGTTATCTGTGCATTTAATTTACACAAGAAATTTTATCCCAGGAGAGGGTTGGACAATCCAGTATATACAAAAAAAAAAAAAACTGTGCTTTTTTTGTCTCAGGTTGCATTCAAGGTGTTGGAGCACAGTATATTTTTGAGCCTGATCTGTCTCTATTATAATTATCACAATGCCATCAACTTTAAGTGAGCTCCCCACTGTCACTTGTACCTAGAGGCTCCTTTTCTTGGCCTTTTTCTTATGCTAGGCATATTGACATGCAATGGAGAAGTCCCTTTCCATTCTTTTCTTTAGGTTTCCTTGAGATCCCTTTGCAGAAGGTGCCTACAAAACACAGGACTCCTGTCCCAGAGGCTGTGACTCTCCATTTCATTTTGGGGGGGGGGGGGCGTCTATTTTTCTTGGCTTTTAGAGTAGATAACAGTTATTGCTTATCTTTCTCTTTTGTTTTCTTGAGTTGCACCTTCATGCCTCCACAATGAATTTTTCTTATTTTTTCTTACTTTATGGTTTTCATCTTGCTCCTAAAACTGAAGATTCATATCCTTTTTCAAATCTAATAAATACTCAGCTATCGGTACTGCAAATGTGTTCTTCCCTCCATTCTCTTCAATTTCTCCTTAAACCAAGATAAGATCATCAGAACTTCCAATACTGTTTTATGTTATTTAACCCACTTACTTGAATATTCCATTTTGGGGGGGGGGTAGGGGGTTCTGAATGGGGCAAATATGTCAGGTCCAACTTTCATTTCTGTATTTCTTTGTTCACCCATCTCTAATCTTCTGGTCTAACTCATTCAATAAGCAATTAATTTTGCTTTTTGTACTTTTAACCTCTCATATTTTATGAGTGTGAAGTTAGTGTGTGTGTGTGTGTGTGTGTGTGTGTGTTGGTGCCACCCAGGTCCTGATACATGCTGAGCAAACACTCTAGCACTGAGCTATGCCCCCAGACCCTATAGTTGTTCTAATAGTTTCATTTTGTAATCTGGACAATTTTGCTAGTCTGTTTTTGTTTTTGTTTTTGTTTTTGTTTTTTTAGAGCACACTTTTTTGTATTTCTGGTTGTACACAAAGTATATTCACACTATTCGTGCCTTCATACAGATACTTAGGGAAATGATGTCCATCTCATTCCACCATTCTTTTTTACAACCCTTGCCCCATCTCTTCCCCTTCCCTCGTCTTTGCCCTATCTAGAGTTTGTCTGATCTTCCCATGCTCCCCCTCCCAACTTCACTATGAATCAGCCTCCTGATGTCAGACAAAACATTCAGCATTTGGTTTTTTGGGGATTGGCTAACTTCAGTTAGCATTATATTCCCTCAACTCCATCCATTTACCTGCAAATGTCAGGATTTTATTCTCTTTTATTGCTGAGTAATATTCCATTGTGTATAAATACCACATTTTCTTTCTTCATGCATCTACTGGCAGGCATCTAAGTTGGTTCCACATGAAACTGCCACAGTTTCCTATAGTTTATTCATACTCACCCTCTCCAGGGCAGAGATCCATAGTCTCATCGTTTAGCACCATTTAATGTTATATGTAATGTTAAATAAGGGGAAGGTATTACTATTTCTATATTGCCTTTAATATGGATTAGGATGCAGTTTAAACTTTTAAAATCAAGGAGGTACCAAAAAGAAGCAGGGCTGTGGATGAGATGGGTGAACAGCAACATCATACAAGACTAAGTAGAAGGACAAGTTGAGGCAATGTGTAAGAAGAGAGGTTTTATTGTTTTATTGTTCTCATGTTGCCCAGGCTTGACCCCCAGACTCCTGGGCTCAGAAATCTTAAAATGATCCTCCCACCTCAACTTCTTGAGAAGAGATTTAATGATTAACTTTTGGATTTTCGTTCTTTTTTGCAGGAAGCAGTTGGCTACCTTGGCTGACCTAGTGAAAGATTTACCACTGGAATTTGACTTCCTCTTTTCGCAGTCTCAGGCTGAAGTGATCTCTGAGAAACAGGAAGATACGGTTCTCAAGGAGTGCAGCTGCCTCACTTCTCAGTCACTCATGGCCAAGGCTCTCCTGATGGTGTTTAGGACAGCTTTATACATTTGATGTTTATCTTCCTGTCAAGAATTTTCTTTTTTTTTTAACCATATGATTTTTATTTATTTTTTTTAGTCATGCATGACAGCAGAATGTATTTTGTCATATAATACATACATGCAATGTACATACATCAATCATATTGTCTATTCTATTCTGCTGCCCTTCCTATCCTCCCTATTCCTCCCCTCCTCTCCCATCCTTTCTCTCTATTCAATCTAATGTGACACACTTTTTTTTCTTTTTCTCATCACAACATCATACATGTATTCTGTATAACAATGAGGTTCTCCATCCATCTTCCGTGCAACTCCCCGTCTCCCTCTTTTTCCCTCCCACCTCTCTTCCCTATTTAGTGGTAGTCTTCTTCTCATGCTCTTCCTCCCTATCCCATTTTCAGTCACCCCTCTTATATCAGAGAAGACATTTGGCATTTGTTTTTTAGGGATTGGCTAACTTCACTTAGCATAATTTTCTCTAATGCCATCCATTTCCTGCAAATGCCATGATCTTGTTATTTTTTAGTGCTTAGTAATATTCCATTGTATATAAATGCCACAATTTTTTATTATTTTTTTAATTGGTTTTCAAAACATTACAAAGCTCTTGACATATCATATTTCATACATTAGATTCAAGTGGGTTATGAACTCCCATTTTTACCCCAAATACAGATTGCAGAATCACATCGGTTACACATCCACATTTTTACATAATGCCATATTAGTAACTGTTGTATTCTGCTCCCTTTCCTATTCTCTACTATCCCCCCTCCCATCCCCTCCCATCTTCTCTCTCTACCCCATCTACTGTAATTCATTTCTCTCCTTGTTTTTTTTCCCATTCCCCTCACAACCTCTTATATGTAATTTTGTATAACAATGAGGGTCTCCTTCCATTTCCATGAAATTTCCCTTTTCTCTCCCTTTCCCTCTCACCTCATGTCTCTGTTTAATGTTAATCTTTTCCTCCTGCTCTTCCTCCCTGCTCTATTCTTAGTTGCTCTCATTATATCAAAGAAGACATTTGGCATTTGTTTTTTAGGGATTGGCTAGCTTCACTTAGGATAATCTGCTCTAATACCATCCATTTCCGTGCAAATTCCATGATTTTATCATTTTTTAGTGCTGCGTAATACTCCATTGTGTATAAATGCCACATTTGTTTTATCCATTCATCTATTGAAGGGCATCTAGGTTGGTTCCACAGTCTAGCTATTGTGAATTGTGCTGCTATGAACATCGATGTGACAGTATCCCTGTAGTACGCTCTTTTAAGATCCTCAGGGAATAGTCCGAGAAGGGCAATAGCTGGGTCAAATGGTGATTCCCTTCCCAGCTTTCCCAGGAATCTCCATACTGCTTTCCAAATTGGCCTCACCAATTTGCAGTCCCACCAGCAATGTACAAGTGTACCCTTTTCCCCACATCCTCGCCAGCACTTGTTGTTGTTTGACTTCATAATGGCTGCCAATCTTACTGGAGTGAGATGGTATCTTAGGGTGGTTTTGATTTGCATTTCTCTGACTGCTAGAGATGGTGAGCATTTTTTCATGTACTTGTTGATTGATTGTATGTCCTCCTCTGAGAAGTGTCTGTTCAGGACCTTGGCCCATTTGTTGATTGGGTTATTTGCTATCTTATTGTCTAATTTTTTGAGTTCTTTGTATATTCTGGATATTAGGGCTGTATCTGAAGTGTGAGGAGTAAAAATTTGTTCCCATGATGTAGGCTCCCTATTTACCTCTCTTATTGTTTCTCTTGATGAGAAAAAAACTTTTTAGTTTAAGTAAGTCCCATTTGTTGATTCTTGTTATTAACTCTTGTGCTATGGGCGTCCTATTAAGGAATTTGGAGCCCGACCCCACAATATGTAGATCGGAGCCAAATTTTTCTTCTATCAGATGCAAACTTTTAGTTTTGTCAATTTTTTCAATAGTTTCTTTTGTTTCAATTTCGTTGATTTCCGCTCTGATTTTAATTATTTCTTGCCTTCTACTACATTTGTTATTGTTTTGCTCTTCCTTTTCTAGGGCTTTGAGATGAAGTGTGAGCTCATTTATTTGCTGGTTTTTTCTTTTTTTGAGGAATTAACTCCAGGTGATGAATTTTCCTCTTAAAACTGCTTTCAACCCTTTTGAAAGGACAGAGTTTAGTATCATGTCCTTAGAGTATATTTGCTCTGTAATTTTTGATGAGTTGGTCAAGCAGCTCGACTGATTTTGCAGATCAATTCTATAAAATTTTGTATTGGTGTTGTTGTGGTGATAGTGGGATCAGACACAGGACCCAGCATAGGCTAGCATGACCTACTGGTGAGACAGAGCATAAAACAACATCTGAATAGCCCTTCACCTGACAGTGACGCTCAGAGTGGTCAGTGGAGCCAAATTCCAGGAATTTGATCCCAGCTCAACTGCTTCTTGAGTAGATTTTTCAGGAGATCCAACATGGCGGCGGGCAGAGAGGCAGCATTTTCAATACCCCCCCCCCCCGTGATGGGGTCATAAAGACACATAGAAAACGCTTAGATTCTACCAACGAGAATCTCCTAGCAAAATTCCACTGAAGAGAGACCGGCCGAGAGGCAGAGAGGCAGCATTTTCAATACCCGCCCCCCCAGTGATGGGGTCATAAAGACACATAGAAAACGCTTAGATTCTACCAACGAGAATCTCCTAGCAAAATTCCACTGAAGAGAGACCGGCCGGGAGCTACTAAGCAGGAAGTGTGAATCAGGCAGTATAGCGATACCAGATTTCAAACTATACTACAGAGCAATAGTAACAAAAACAGCATGGTACTGGTACCAAAACAGGCAGGTGGACCAATGGTACAGAATAGAGGACACAGAAACCAATCCACAAAATTACAACTATCTTATATTTGATAAAGGGGCTAAAAGCATGCAATGGAGGAAGGATAGCATCTTCAACAAATGGTGCTGGGAAAACTGGAAATCCATATGCAACAAAATGAAATGGAATCCCTTTCTCTCACCATGCACCAAAGTTAACTCAAAGTGGATCAAAGAGCTTCTTATCAAATCAGAGACTCTGCATCTGATATAAGAAAAAGTTGGCTACAATCTACATACTGTGGGGTCGGGCTCTAAATTCCTTAATAGGACGCCCATAGCACAAGAGTTAATAACAAGAATCAACAAATGGGACTTACATAAACTAAAAAGTTTTTTCTCAGCAAGAGAAATAATAAGAGAGGTAAATAGGGAGCCTACATCATGGGGACAAATTTTTACTCCTCACACTTCAGATACAGCCCTAATATCCAGAATATACAAAGAACTCAAAAAATTAGACAATAAGATAACAAATAACCCAATCAACAAATGGGCCAAGGACCTGAACAGACACTTCTCAGAGAAGGACATACAATCAATCAACAAGTACATGAAAAAATGCTCACCATCTCTAGCAGTCAGAGAAATGCAAATCAAAACCACCCTAAGATACCATCTCACTCCAGTAAGATTGGCAGCCATTATGAAGTCAAACAACAATAAGTGTTGGCGAGGATGTGGGGAAAAGGGTACACTTGTACACTGCTGGTGGGACTACAAATTGGTGCGGCCAATTTGGAAAGCAGTATGGAGATTCCTGGGAAAGCTGGGAATGGATCCACCATTTGACCCAGCTATCGCACTTCTCGGACTATTCCCTGAGGATCTTAAAAGTGGCACAATTCACAATAGCTAGACTGTGGAACCAACCTAGATGCCCTTCAATAGATGAATGGATAAAAAAAAAAATGTGGCATCTATACACAATGGAGTATTATGCAGCACTAAAAAATGACAAAATCATAGAATTTGCAGGGAAATGGATGGCATTAGAACAGATTATGCTAAGTGAAGCTAGCCAATCCTTAAAAAACAAATGCCAAATGTTTTCTTTGATATAAAAAGAGCAACTAAGAACAGAACAGGGAGGAAGAGCAGGAGGAAAAGATTAACATTAAACAGAGACGACTGGGGGGAGAGAAAAGGAGAGAGAAGGGAAAGCATATGGAAATGGTAGGAGACCCTCAATGTTACACAAAATTACATATAAGAGGTTGTGAGGGAAAAGGGAGGGAAACAAGGGAGAGAATTGAATAACAGCAGATGAGGTAGAGAGGGAAGATGGGAGGGGAGGGGAGGGGGGATAGTAGAGGATAGGAAAGGCAGCAGAATACAACAGTAACTAATATGGCATTATGTAAAAATTGTGAATGTGTAACTGATGTGATTCTGCAATTTTTTTTTATTGGTTGTGGATATAAAATCAACACGCATAAATCAAAGGCATTTCTGTATATCAGCGACAAAACTTCTGAATCGGAAATTAGGAAAAACACTCCATTCACAATATCCTCAAAAAAAATAAAATACTTGGGAATCAACCTAACAAAAGAGGTGAAAGACTTATACAATGAAAACTACAGAACCCTAAAGAGAGAAATAGAAGAAGATCTTAGAAGATGGAAAAATATACCCTGTTCATGAATAGGCAGAACTAACATCATCAAAATGGCGATATTACCAAAAGTTCTCTATAGATTTAATGCAATGCCAATCAAAATCCCAATGGCATTTCTTGTAGAAATAGAGAAAGCAGTCAGGAAATTCATATGGAAAAATAAAAGACCCAGAAAGTGATTCTGCAATTTGTATTTGGGGTAAAAATGGGAGTTCATAACTCACTTGAATCAAATGTATGAAAGATGATATGTCATGAGCTTTGTAATGTTTTGATCAACCAATAAAAAAAAAACTGCTTTCATTGTGTCCCATAGATTCCAATATGTTGTGTATGTATTTTCATTTATCTCTAAGAATTTTTTGATTTCCTCCTTTATGTCTTCTGTAACCCATTGATCTTTCAGTAACATATTGTTCATTTCCTATGTGATGTAGGATTTTTCCTTCCTTCTTTTATCATTGATTTCCAGTTTCATTCCATTATGATCAGATAAAATGCATGGTATAATCTCCACCCCTTTATATTTACTGAGGGTTGCCCTATGGCATAACATATGGTCTATTTTTGAGAAGGATCCATGTGCTACTGAGAAAAAAGTATATCCACTTGACGATGGTTGATATATTCTATATATGTCAGTTAAGTCTAGGTTATTGATTGTGATATTGAGTTCTATAGTTTCTTTATTCAACTTTTGTTTGGGGGATCTGTCCAATGGTGAGAGAGGTGTGTTGAAGTCACCCATAATTATTGTGTTGTGGTCTATTTGATTCTTGAACTTGAGGAGAGTTTATTTTATGAACGTCACAGCACCCTTATTTGGTGCATAAATATTGATAATTGTTATGCCTTGTTGGTAAATGGTTCCTTTTAACAGTATATAATGTCCTTCAGTATCCCTTTTGATTAACTTAGTCTTGAAGTCGATTTTATTCAATATGAGGATGGCCACCCCTGCTTGCTTACGAGGACCGTGTGCATGGTATATTTTTTCCCAACCTTTCACCTTCAGCCTGTGTATGTCTTTTCCAATCAGATGTGTCTCCTGGAGGCAGCATATTGTTGGGTTTGTTTTTTTAATCCATGTTACCAGCCTATGTCACTTTATTGGAGAGTTTAAGCCATTAACGTTTAGAGTTAGTATTGATATATTGTTTGTACTTCCAGCCATGTTTGATTATTTATCTTTTTTTTAATATAGTTTGTTTCTCCATGATTAGCTTTCCCCACTCCCTCTGTCTTTACTGAGGTACTTCCCACTGTTGGTTTTGATTATTGTTTTTCATTTCTTCGTCGTGTAATGTTTTGCTCAAGATGCTTTGCAATGCTGGTTTTCTGGCTGCAAATTCTTTTAACTTTTGTTTATCATGAAAGATTTTTATTTCGTTGTCGTACCTGAAGCTTAATTTTGCTGGATACAAAATTCTTGTTTTGCATCCATTGTCTTTCAGTGTTTGAAATACGTTGTTCCAGGATCTTCTCGCTTTCAGCATCTGTGATGAAAAATCCGTTGTTAACCTTATTGGTTTACCCCTGAATGTAATCTGCCTCCTTTCTCTTGTAGCTTTTAATATTTTCTCTTTGTTCTGTATATTGGATATCTTCATAACAATGTGTCTTGGCATTGGTCTACTGTGATTTTGTATGCTCAGTGTCCTGTATGCATCTACAATTTGTACATCCGTTTCCATTTTTATATCTGGGAAGTTTTCTATAATTATTTCATTCAACAGATTGCTCATTCCCTTGGTTTGAACCTATATACCTTTCTCTATCCCGATGACTCTTAAGTTTGTTTTTTTTATGTTATCCCATATCTCTTGGATGTTTTCCTCGTGATTTTTTACCGGCTTTTCTGAGTTGGCTAGACTCTTTTCAAGATGATATATTTTGTCTTCATTATCTGATGTTCTGGCTTCTACTTGCTCCACTCTGTTAGTGATACTCTCATTTGAGTTTTTAATTTGGTTTATAGTTTCTTCATTTCTAGAATTATTGTTTGTTTTTTTATAATCTCTATCTCCTGATAAAGATGCTTAACTTCTTCTTTTATCTGTTTATGTAATTCATTTTCAATGTGTTCTTTCACTGTTTGAATTTGCTGTCTCATATCCTCTTTAAGGTTCCATTCCATCTGTCTAAGGTATTCCTTGAGTTCTTTATTTGGCCATTTTTCTGATGCCTCTAGGTTCTCCTGAATATTTAGGCTGTCCTGCATTGTTTGTACTCCTTTTCTTCCTTGCTTTTTCATGCTGCTCATGTTACTTCTTGTTCTGTTTGACTGTTAAATTACTGTTTACTCCTATAAATTTATTTGATGCTTGGGAGGAAAGGTATTAGAAGGGAAGGGAAGAAGTCACTAAAGAGAATGAGAGTAAGCAGGTAGAATTCAAGGAAGGGGGAATAAGGAAATTGAAAAGAAATGAAAAGACAAAAGAAAAAAATAGAAAAAAAATGGAAAAAAATTTTTTAAAAATAATCCAAAAAATTAAAGTTAAAAAAAATATTAAAAAAATAAAAAACTGAAAATGAAAAAAAAACCCAAATTAAAAAAAAAATTAATAAATGCAGTCTTAGAGTTTGATTAACTTCTCTTCCAGTTGGTGGAGCTGTGCCCACCGGGGCAAGCTTCTCCTCTCAATACATGGGAACCAATCACTGTGCAGCAGCTCCTCCTCCCAGACTGGGCGGGTCTCCAATCCTGAGTGCCTAGGGCCTTCTCTTGTGTCTAGTCACTTCCCCACTTTTCCTCAAGCCAGGCCCTGCTCACCGTTGACGGTCACCACAATACTAGCTACACGCCAGGTCTGCTGCTCCCAGGAGCCCTATTTTCTTGAACGACTGGGCACACTCTCCCTGTTTGCCATTCCCTCAGACCCTAAGTTTGTGGGGCTTGGGGTTGAGAACCCTCAGCAAATTTTGCTTGCCCTCCGGTAGCCACGCCCCCAGTAGCTGGTGCAAGAGACCTCAGTTGTCAGCACTGGTGGGAGCGGTAGCCGGGGGTTCCGCACTGCAAGTCCCACGCCACTCCTGATTCCCTCCGTCTGACTATCGCGCTCAAGGGAGAGCTGGGAGGGGCCCTTAAGGTTTCCCCGCTGTGTGGAGAGGGAAGGCTAGGGGGTTACACACCTGTCGCCACCGGTTTCAATGAAGTTATCTCCTCCGCCGCATTCTGGTGACGTCAGTTCTCAGCCGAGGTGGTATCCCATGCAAATGGCGACAGTTCGTTCCCTTTGCCGGGTGACCAATGCAACGGGTGGGTCCTGACTGGCTCTCCCAAGCCCCGTCTCAATCCTGTGGCCACTGCCTATGAAGGCTCAGTTGGTATTAACATCCACAGG
This sequence comes from Callospermophilus lateralis, assembly GCF_048772815.1. NCBI lineage: Eukaryota > Metazoa > Chordata > Mammalia > Rodentia > Sciuridae > Callospermophilus > Callospermophilus lateralis. The sequence continues at coordinate 122,260,499 of NC_135305.1, read as the reverse complement.
TTCAGAAGGGCCGACCAGTTGTTTCAGCGGGATTGTTTATTGCTGAGTCACAGCGGTTTTCTGCAAGACGCAGGCGAATGGGAGCTTGAATTCAGCCGATCCGGGCTCGGTGTGTGTTCTGTGAGGCCCAGACTGTTCGCCCCAGATCCACGTCAGCTCAGCATTGCCTAGTGATCCTGAGCAAACAGCATTTAGACGGTTTACAACTCCCTATGCCCACGCAGCTGAAGAGGTCAGAGACTTGATCTCTCCGCACCTACCGCCATGTTGGATCTCCCCACAATTTTTTAATCCATTTGTCTATTGAAGGGCATCTAGGTTGGTTCCACATTCTAGCTATTGTGAATTGGGCTGCTATAAACATTGATGTGGCTGTGTCCCTGTAGTATGCTCTTTTTAGGTCTTTTGGGTATAGTCTGAGAAGGGGAATAGCTGGGTCAAATGGTGGTTCCATTCCTAGCTTTCCAAGGAATCGCCATACTGCTTTCCAAATTGGCTGCACCAATTTGCAGTCCCACCAGCAATGTATGAGTGTACCTTTTTCCCCACATCCTCCCCAGCACTTATTGTTGTTTGACTTCATAATGGCTGCCATTATTATTGGAGTGAGATGGTATCTTAGAGTAGTTTTAATTTGCATTTCTCTGATTGCTAGAGATGGTGAGTATTTTTTCATGTATTTGTTGATTGATTGTATATCCTCTTCTGAGAAGTTTCTGTTCAAGTCCTTGGCCCATTTGTTGATTGGGTTATTTGCTTTTTTGTTGTTTAACTTTTTGAGTTCTTTGTATACTCTAGAGATTAGAGCTCTATCTGATGTTTGAGGGGTAAAAATTTGTTCCCAGGATGTAGGCTCCCTATTCACCTTACATATTATTTCTCTTGCTGAGAAAAAAACTTTTTAGTTTAAATTCATCCCATTTGTTGATTCTTGGTTTTAACTCTTGTGCTATAGGTGTCTTATTAAGAAATTTGGGGCCTGCCCCCACGTGATGAAGATTAGGGCCAACTTTATCTTCTATTAGACACAGAGTCTCTGGTCTGATTCCTAACTCCTTGATCCATTTTGAGTTGACTTTTGTGTATGGTGAGAGAAAGGGATTCAATTTCATTTTGTTGCATATGGATTTCCAGTTCTCCTAGCACCATTTGTTGAAGATGCTATCCGTTCTCCATTGCATGGTTTTAGCACCTTTGTCTAACATAAGGTAGTTGTAATTTTGTGGATTTGTCTCTGTGTCCTCTATTCTATACCATTGGTCTACCAGCCTGTTTTGGGCCAGTACCATGCTGTTTTTGTTACTATTGCTCTATAGTATAGTTTAAAATCTGGAATCGCGATACCACCAATTTCACTCTTCCTGCTTAGAATTACTTTAGCTATTCTGGGTCTCTTATTTTTCCAGATGAATTTCATGATTGCTTTTTCTATTTCTGCAAGGAATGTCATTGGGATTTTGATGGGAATTGTATTGAATTTGTAAAGTGCTTTTGGTAATATGGCCATCTTAATAATATTAATTCTACCGATCCATGAGCAAGGTAAATCCTTCCATCTTCTAAGGTCTTCTTCTATTTCTTTCTTCAGGGTTCTGTAGTTTTTATTGTATAGATCTTTCACCTCTTTTGTTAGGTTGATTCCTAGGTAATTTTTTTTGAGGATATTGTGAATGGAGTAGTTGTCCTCATTTGCATTTCAGAGAATTTGTCACTGATATACAGGAATGCCTTTGATTTATTGGTATTAATTTTATATCCTGCCACTTTGCTAAATTCATTTACTAGTTCTAGAAGTTTCTTGGTTGAACTTTTTGGTTCTGCTAGGTATAGGATCATGTCATCGGGAAATAGTGCTAATTTAAGTTCTTCTTTTCCTATATTTATGCCTTTAATTTCTTTCATATGTCTAATTGCTCTGGCCAGTGTTGCAAGAACTATGTTAAATAGAAGTGGTGAGAGAGGGCATTCCTGTCTTATTCCGGATTTTAAGGGGAATGCCTTCAATTTTCTCCATTTAGAATGATGCTGGCCTGAAGCTTAGTGTATATAGATTTTACCATGTTGAGGTAATTTCCTGTTATCCCTAATTTTTCTAGTGTTTTGAACATAAAGGGATGCTGTGTTTTGTTGAATGCTTTTTCAGCATCTATCAAGATGATCATATGGTTCTTATCCTTAAGTCTATTGATGTGGTAAATTACATTTATTGATTTCCGTATATTGAATCAGCCTTGCATCCCATAGTCTGTTATTTTTGGTTTGTTTTTAATTCTACATTTAGTGGTATCTGTGATAATGTTATTAAAATATTATATGATTCTTATAAGTATAGTAACTCAAGCCCATGGATAGCTAACTTAATATATGAGAATTTCTAATGATCTGCAAATCCATGAGTTCTACCTCTCCAGTTATTTGGGTCCTAAATTTAATCAACTCCTATACTTGTTTTCTTCATTTTTTCTATTTTGAAACAGAATTAAATTGAAAATACATATTTTGGAAAAACATATGTCTACTCATATGCAAAGATAGTTATATAGAAGAGAAAAACAAATTATTTGCTTTTGACATAATAACCCGATTAAATTAACTATATATTTTTAAAAATCTAGTCATATGCCAGCATTAATTTTAGGTGACCACATTACATTTCTAAAATAAATTTAGGATCATCTTATTAAGGAAAAATGGAAAATGAAAGAAATAGTAAGCAACCAGAGTCATTTCCACCCTATTATTGAACCCTCACTTTCTAAATGTGAGGATTCCTCAAAAGTGCAATATCCATGCAACAATATACTTGGGTTGACATAATCATTGGAAATTGAAACCTAGTATGTAGATAAGAAGAGCTTACAAAGTTTTTTATCACTGAAAAATATTCCACTTGATACATATGTAAGGTTTGTTGGTATAGTGTCCCCACAGAAGGAGGTCTCATGCTTACAGTTTGGGCAACTATGAGTAAATGGCCTGAAACATTCCTATGTAGGTTTTTATGTGAACACATTTTCATTTTACTGGATAACACCTAGGAATAGGTCAGCTGCTTGTATGGTATGGTTATTTTTACTTTTCTAGGAATTTAGTAGGAATCGCCATTGAAACTGTTTTGACCTGGTGCTATCTTACTTTTAAAAAACATTTTTTTTTAGTTGTAGTCAAACACAATACATTTATTTTTTTAATGTGGTGCTGAGGATCAAACCCAGGGCCTTGCACATTGTAGGTGATATGTTCTACCACTAAGCCACAACCCCAGCCCCTGGTGCGATCTTATTTTGAAGTTATTTATTGATTCAGATAAAGAGCTTTTTGGATTGTCTTCTCCTTGACTAAGCTTTAGTAGTTTCTGCCTTTGGAAGAATTAATCTATTTCCTCCAATCTCTCAAATTTATGTGCAGAAAATTGCTAAAAGGATTTCTTTATTCTCATTTACTATTCATGAAATTAGGAATGATAATTTCATTTTTATAAATTTTTTATATATTTTTAGTTGTAGATGGACTTAGTGCCTTTATTTTTAAAATTTTTATGTGGTGCTGAGGATCGAACCCAGTGCCTTCCACATGCGAGACAAGCACTCTACCACTGAGCCACAACCCCAGCTCCATCTCTTTAATGAATATTATTGGTCCTTCATGTCTTGTCCTTTTCTTTCTGATAACCTGGCTCCAGGGTTACCAATATTGTAATCATTTCAGATAACTGGATTTTGGGTTGTTGAGTCTTTCTGTGGATTTCCCATTTCCCAGTACCTTGATTTCTGTGATGATTCCCTGTTTTCTTTTCCTCTGTCTGCTTTGTCTGACGCTAATTCTTTTTTTTCTTCAGTTTCCTAACATGGAAGCTTAGATTTGCTAAATTTAGTTTATTTACTATAATGTTACATGTAGTGCTACACATTTCCCTCTGAGTATTGCTTTTGGTATATTCCACAAATCTCAAAAGATGTCTATTAATTTCTTTTGCTATAAATATGTACAAATTTCTCTGGAGATTTCTTTTTTAAATATTGATCTTTTAGCTTTAGGCAGACACAATATCTTTATTTTACATTTATGTGGTGCTAAGGATCGAACCCAGTGCCTCGTGCATACTAGGCGAGCACTCTACCACTGAGCCACAACCTCAGTCCCTGGAGGTTTCTTTTTGATCCATGTGTTTTGAAGAGTCTGCTTTTTAATCTCCAAATATTTGGGTGTTTTCCAGATCTTTTTTTTTCTTTTTGAAACCTAGCTTAATTCCATATTGGTATGACAGCATATTTTGTATGATTTTAATCTTTTAAATATGTCAAAGTATGTTTTATGGCCCAAAATATAGTCTATCTTATTGAATTTATCTCATGAATTGAGAAGAAATTGTATTCTGCCATTGTTGTATGGAGTGTTTGTACACATGCCAGTTAGGTCTACCTGATTGATATGTGCTTTTGCTAGTTTCCTAGGATGGCCATGAGCAAGTACCAGCTTGGTTGGCTTGAAACAGTTCGAGTGTGTTCTCCCGGAGTTCTGGAGGCTGGAAATCCCAGATTAAGTTGTAGGGAGGGCAAACTCCCTCTGAATCTGTAGGAAAAAACCTTTCCTGCCCATTCCTAACTTCTACTGGTTTGCTGGCCATTCTTAGATTTCATGACTTTCAACTGCAGCACTTCACTCTCTGCTTTCATCATCATGAGGCATTTGTCCCTCATGGATCTGTCCTCTTTCCATATGAGAATAGAAGTCCTATTTATAGAAGGGATCCACGCTTTTCCAGTATACTAATTTAAATCATTTTATCTACAATGATGACTCTATTTCCAAATAGGTAAAATTTTTAGGGACTGATGTTAGGACTTTAGCATGTATTTGGGTGGAAATAATTTGACCTATAACAGATTTGATTTAACACTATTTTTTTTCTTCCTGATGGATCCGTCAAGTACTTATAAAGAGATGGTGAAATCTTTCACTGTAATAGTGGGCTATTCTATTTCTCATTGTAGTTCCATCCTTTTTGTCTCTGTTTTTCATTTCTTTCTGGTCCACACCTCTTCCTTCTGTCATCCACTAAAGATCATGTTCCAAGAGCAACTGAGTCTGTATGTGTTCCAACAACCACCTCCATCCTCCCTGACCCGATGTTTACACCAAGAAAGCCACCTGAGTAATTCTTCAACAAATCAATATACAGATGGTTAAACTAAATACCCCTAGATTCCAATCAGGTCCTGATGGAGGTGATTTCATGTGATTAGGGAGAAGACAAAACCCAATCTACTGCTGAGGTAAGGTGATCCTTTTTTGATTAAGAAATAAATGTTGAGACCTAAAAATCTGACAGTGTACATTATGAAGGACACATACAATTTCTTTTGTGGATGAATGACAACTCCAAGTCTATTACCAACTGATGCCTGATTCAAGATGGCATTAATGTGTGACAGCAAGAGTTTCAACTGATGGTAGTGAGAATTTTCATCATTAGCACTTTTCCTTGATTGAAAAAAAAATTTTTTGTATGTGCCATTAAAATGTACCTGAGAAATATCCCACGCAAAGCTCATGTCTTTTCCCCTAAACTTTACTTTGTGGCCTTTGTCTCAATCACTGTTTCCCATCAAGTTATCTAATATCACCATAGCTAACAGTAGCATATGCAAGATTCAGAATGATCTCATGTTCATGCTGTCTTCTTTTCTGTAACTGCAGGTAGACTTTGCAGCAAATGAAAACTGTACATATTCTCAACTCCCTCACATGCTGAGGAAAAATCTTAGTACTGAGAAACATTGAACTTTGTGTCTATCTTTGTACAGAAAGTATCAGGATTCCAGATTCCTGTTGGAAACCAGGATTGGGGTGTGGTGAAAAAAAAAGTGATAATCCACTGAAGAATTATAACCATCTACCATAGTCCTGAAGCAACTGTCATTTTGGTGGTGTGGATTTGTGTGCATGAGGGTGGGGAGGTATCTGTGAGTGTATCCATGTATAATGATTACATGTTTGTGAGAGTGTGGGTACTTCCTCATAAAATGTGTTCTAACATACACAAGTGTCAATTTTCTGAAAATAAAATCCCATATTTTTGCACAATTTACATGAACCAATTTCTTCAACCCTCATCACAACAGAAGCTGAAGATTAGTTTACTGTGCCCACTCTGTAGATTGAGATAATATAGAGTCAAATGATCCAGGTTCTTGACTCTGTAAATGGAAGAGGCAAGTAAGAATTCAGGAATGGGGCCCCAGACTTGATGCTCTTGGCAAGAGAACTGTATTCATCATTCAGCCATGTGTCACCATGCCAGATTGCTCCAGTATGTTTATATACTCCTGGAGAATTGTAGCCTACATAAATGTAAAATGCTGTTTACTTTTGTGTTCATTTCTGTGGGATACAACTCCCCTAGGAGTACAAATGTAAAATATACATAGCCCAAATTGTTCTAGTCTAGCTAGAAAGCTAAAAGCTCTGGTTCTTGTTTTGTTCCTGTTCCTCTCTGTGTGATGCATTTTCACCACTGTTCACACCAAGAAATGGCCTGAATAATTCATAAGTAATACCACCAGTGTACTGACAGTCACTCTGTGTCCTCCTAGTTTCCTCAGAGGACTTGGTGGAATCCCTTCTTCATCAAATAGATAGATCAGGAGGGTTCATCAAATGCCGTGGTAAGTTTGTATCTCTTTCTCTGAAATACAAATATTGCTCTTTGGTTTCTTTTTCTGTTGTATTAAGATATGTTAATCTGAATATGTACTTTAAAAATAACATTTCCAATTTTCTCAGTGGGGGGCATCTCAGGCATGAGAGTCTTTGCCAATCAAGAGTCATGGAAGGCAACATTAACAAGTACCAGCATCAGCTACATACTATATGGTAGCAAGCTTTGTCCTCAGGAGCCGTTTGGGAAAACTGGCAAAAAAAAAAAAATTGGAATTTTCAACCAAAATAGACTTGAGACATCCATCTCCCTTGAAAAGTTTGTGTCTTTTTGCAGGAGTAGGTTTGTTCTGTTCTTGCCTTTGAGTTCCCTTGACTTAACTATTCTTTTTCATCTGGTCTTCTAATGTCACCAATTGAATGAAAGACCTATGCACACAGGACACAGCATGGCTTGATCTTCATAGTGACTCCCTTTCTGTAATTACAGGAGGATTCAAGAGGAACCAAAACTAGTATGTATACTGGCCTCACTCTCTTGCTGATGGAAAATGTACATGATGCCAAAAGTGGAACAGACTTCTTTCCTTTAGTGTGCAGAGTCATAGCGATTCCCACTTCCCAATGGAGGATAAGAAGTGTGAGTGTGGGGGTAGAAACTGATTTTCCAGATAAAGAACTATGACCATTCTCTGCAGTCCCTGAAAACAACTGTATTTGCTTTAGACGATATGTGTCTCCAGGAGCATTCATATGGTGTGATTCTGAGTAAGCCTGTGTGTGTTTTTGTACATTTCTGTGTTTCTCTAGACATATATCCCTCTAGTTGCCAGTGTCAACATTCTCAACCCAGAATGTCATCACCATTATAGCATGATTTTGGATATGTATAAATTAATCAAATTGTAAGCTTTACATGTGTTCAGTTCCTTCCCTGCCAAGTACACTTAAATTATCATGGAGAAAATACCCACCAAAACCCAGGCAATGTTCTTAGGGCTCAACAAGGACAAAGATAGGGTTTCATCCATGTAACTACACCATTAACAACTTCATTTAACAATGAGCCTCACCTGTCAGGAGGCCTGTATATTTGCTCATGACATTTGATTGTTCAAGATACATCCCTTTTGACACTTTTCTGATTTATACATCTGTTCTGTCAGAATTCATCTTCCACAACCCATTTTAAGCACCAAGTGCTCGGCAGGCCCCTTCCTCTGCAGACAGTCCCAGGTCCACCAATATGCTGTCCTCACTTCTGGTTGGAGTCTGAGACAGGAAGATGAAATTCAGAGTTAGTCCTGTGACAGTGGTGCCCAGGCCTAAGGTCCCTGAAGCTGGGTAAAGATTGAGGTTGAAAGTTTCAGCTGCTTCTGGAAGCTGCCTTACAATGAATGGGACTCTCACAGGGCCTAGACAGTGCAGCTGCAGCATATCTAGTTGAAAAGCAAGGGACATGGGCTCCAGTGCAGGTTAAGCGCAACACAGTGAAAGGGGACTGATCCCACAGTCCAGGAGGTCCTTGCTACTCATGTATGAGGCCTGAAAGTTAACACTTCAATAGTGTCTCTGAAAGGTCTTCACATTGTTATTCCCAAATGCTATCTGTGTCCTGCCAATCATAGCTCCATGAATATTGCCACTGAATGGTCACTGTGAGGGTAGAGCCTCTGTCCTTCTTATTCCTCCCAACCCCTGAGCTCAGCCCTGGGCAGACTGTCTTGAGTGTGTAAAAAGATTCCTTCCTGCCTGTGTCCAGCCTGTTGTGCCCACTCTGGGCCAAGTACCCACACAGGCTTTGACCAGGGTTTAGGGGAGTTGGAGGGGTATGTGAAGATGACATTATGTTCCCCCTCTGTTCCCACTGTTCTCAAGACAGGGTGTGCTAGACCCTGCCATCTGGGCCTGAATGTTAACCTCCTTGATTTAATGTCCTCAGGGTCTCACAGAGTACTTGGCCCTTGTGCATGTGCCCAGAATCCATTTATAAGTTAGTAAATGGATCAGGTTAGCAAACTCCTCTGCAAGGGAACACCAATGGAAGGAAGGTCATGTCTTCCTCATCTTTGGACTTTAGGTTTCTGCCATCCAAACTGACAGTCACTACATGAATGAGCTGTCTATATTAAATTAATTTGAATTTTAAAAAATTCAGAACCTTATCCCAGTAGCCACATTTCAAGTGCCCAGGAGATATACATGCATAATGCAGAGAGAACATTCCCATTTTCTCATGGACAGCTCCTCTGAGGCTAGCACAGGGTCTGTTCCCCAAATTCATTTCCCTGAAACTGTGCATCACAGCTGCAATTCCAGGTTGATTTCTTTGGAGAGAGCATTAATAGACCAGTAGAGATGAGAAGTTGAAATTTGACTCCTTCACTCCTCTCTCTCACATGAAGGCTTGCAACTGATTATAGTGTCTCACTGGAGGCATCTGACTCCACAGATCCCAGGCTAAGTCTGAGAACACAAAGCACAGATCAGGGTGATCTTGAGTGATCGGCTATATTAGTCTGTTTTTATTTCTATTAAGAAAACAATTGATGATGGTGGAATGTGATGGACATTATTATCCAAAGTACCTGTATAAAGTCATGAATTGTGTGAATATACTTTGTATACAACCAGAGATATGAAAAATTGTGCTCTGTATGTGTAATAAGAATTGTAATGCATTCTGCTGTCATGTATACATAAAAATAATTTTAAAAAATAAAGGAAAAAGAATACATTTGAGGGGGCTGGGGTTGTGGCTCAGTGGTAGAGCACTTGCCTAGTATGTGTGAGGCACTGGGTTGGATCCTCAGTACCACATAAAAATAAATAAAATAAAGGAATAAAAACCAAGATTTGAATTCTTGGATAGAGATCCAAGATAGCAAAATAGAGGAGTTCGTGTTCCTGGCTGCTCCCTGGCATGAGACCAAGAAAACAGATGGGCAGCTTCTCCACATTCTCCACAATGTAGGCAAAAAAAAAAAAAAATAGGGGGGCAGGTTTACTGAAGGCAAAGTGAGGGAAAGTCAGAGCTGACAAATAAAGGCCATCTCTTTATAGCAGAGAGAGGCAAAACAGGCTTGGGTTCTAGAACTTTTATGGGGAAGGCTCAGGAATCAGAGCCAGATAGGTCCTAATGTGGGAAGTTAGGGGTTGGGTTGGTATGAGGGAGTGGTGAGCCTTTCTCAGAAATGCCTTTGGGCAGGAAAGCAAAACTTTTTCCTTAAAATGGTGGCTGTCACTTAAGATGGCCATCCACATATTAAGCAAGAACCTTATAGTTACTTTACTGGAATCTAAAACTGGCCATTCAAAGTAGATCAGGGACACAGGAGGTTAAAAATAATGTAATAAAAAAATCCCCAGCAACATAGCCACTGCCACACCCAGACTGGAAGCTCCAGCCAGAGAGGTTCCTCGTGAGTATAGTAGAGGGACAAGGGAATTAAAGAAACCGAATTTGTGGGAGGCCCGAGGCCTGTTTGCGTATGGAGCATTTAGAAACCAAGGATGATGCCCAACAAATTTGAAGGACATGCGGCACAATATCTGAGTGTGGGAAAAGAAGCCACCATCTCTCCAGGGGTTTGCAGAGGACAAAGGAAGGAAGGAATCATTTTGGAGCTGCAGAGAAGGAGCCAGCAACTGAGGAAGCCAATTCCTGGCAAACCCGAGTTTGGCCCGAAATACAGGCCCAATAAATGCACACTGCACAACATAGAGGGTGCTTAAGTGATCAGAAGAAAATCAAACATGATTTACACAGGGACAATTGGTTGTGGAAACCCACCCAGCTCTGCCCCTCTTCCTCAAATCTGCCTGCTTGCAAGATCCCGTGGTCGGGAGCTCAAAAGGGCAGGGGCAGGAGAAATTGTCTGAAGACTGAACCCAAGACTAGAAAATGTGGGGTCTCCAGGTGACGTAGGGGACTAAGAATTTTCTCCCCCACGACTTGAGTGGAACCCATGGGAGCCCTGGGGTAAAGTCCTCTAGTGTGGACAAGCAAGTACTGGCCCTGGAGATGTGCTGATCCAAAATCTCCAGACCAATTAGCATTCAGCTAAGAGCCTAGAGCCCACCTAAGCCTAAACCCTGCCTCCAGTAATTCCACCTAGATTGCCTCTCTCCCTCCAGCAATCCAGAGGCATCAGACTCCAGAAGACTCCATCTAATAAAACCGCTAAGAGAAGCTGAGAATATTTTGAACTTCAATGGAAAGAATTCTTTAACTTTTCTTCAAGAATTTTTTCTATTCTTTTTTACTGTTGAATTACTGTGACCTTCATGGTACGTGAACATTTATACAGTTTCCTATTTTTTTTCTTATCTCTAGTATTTTTGAAGCCAATTAATTTACATGGATTAGTTTTTTGTGAACTAGGATGTTTGATTAGTATATTTCAGTTTTGTTTTGTATTCTTTTAATTTTATTTTTATTTTTAATTTTTGCTTTGTGTATATTTTTCTCCTACCTGTTTCCCTTGTTTCTTTCTTTTATTCTGCTAACAGCCAATCTCTATTGTTCTCTCGTTCATTCTTCCTTTAATCTTTTACTTCTGTCTTCTCTCCTCCTCCCTCATAATCATCATATCCTGTATCATTTTTGTTCTCTCTCTGTCCACCATTTGAAAATGTAAACCTTTTTGCAAACTTGCTGTTTTTATTATAGGTACAACTGATCATATCATTTCTGTTTATTGTGATAACTAACATTGTAGATGTCATAGTAAAAACTATTTGGTTTAATGCTAAAAAATTGTTTGCACTGGTGGTTGTTATCATTTGTCTCCCCCTACACAGTAAGGTACAGGAAACCTTTAGGGACACTCTAAGTCCACAGGACAGAAACTCTACTGCCTCGGATGCATACTGTTAGATTAACAGACACACCAACTATATGAAAAAGCAAGGGAATAAATCACCCAAAGCAAACCAAGATATTCCAATAACAGAATCCATCATGATACCACAGTAGAAGAAATGTCGGAGAAGGAGTTTAGAATGTACAAACTTAAATTGATCTGCAAAGTAAAGGATGAGGTAAGAGCAAATACAGGTAGCAAAAGATTACTTCAATAAAAAGAGATTCTGAAAAAGAACCAAACAGGAATCCTTGAAATGAAGGAAACACTAAACCAATTGATTTCCCCCGGGGGAAATCAATTCAGATCTCAGCTGATTTATCAACCCAGACCCTCAAAACTAGAAGTCCTGGAATAATATATACCAAGTTCTGAAAAAAAATGGATGCCAACCAAGAATCCTATATCCAGCAAATTTGAGGATAAAATAAAAACCTTCCATGATTAAAAAAAATTAAAAGAATTCACAGCCAGAAAGCCTGCACTTCAGAGTATTTTCAACAAAATATTCCATGAAGATGAAATGAAAAAAGAAGTGAAAAACAGTGAAGGGAGAAACTACACCAAAGGAATAGTCAATCAAAGGAGAAACTAATTCAAATTAAAAACTCAGAATCTAAATCAGGTACCAGATCACAGTGCAGATGCCTCTTCAGTGCTTGTCCTTTCTCACATGGAAATGAGTGTAGATTTAAGTTTACTTTGTTAAATATGTTTAATGTTAGTATTTAATGTTGAATATTTTATATTAAATAATAGTTACTTGCTACCAGCTGCTTTTTAAACACTTTTAAAAAATAAAACACATCATAGAAAAACACACTTAACAGAGGTAGATCTTAATTACAAAGCAGTCACCTTAGCAACCCTCATCACCATCATGCCCTCCCTCCTGCCCTCATATTATTTTGAACACAGTAACCTTAATTTAGCATTCACTATCTGTCCTTATGTCAAAGACTATCTTGAGATTTTTTTTTACTGAATTCAACAATGGGAACAATATTAGCGGAGGTCTTCCATGACTCCTTGAATGTTTGGGAGTTTATTCTTATAAAGAAGCTTGGATGTTATCAAATCCATGGCTCCCCACAGTTCTCCTTGAGACTCTTCAATATTACTGTTTCTCTCAGGCAATGAAGGTTTCTAAGAGGGTAAAAAGATTCTGCTTTACATTTTCTTGTATATCATTTGCTCCTTTATTCTAGATGCAACAAAGGAGTTTTCTTCTTTAAAGTTCAGGATTTCACTTGCTTTTCATCCTTCCAAGTCAGAATATTCTCTTTAAAAAAAAAAAAAAAAAAACAACTCCAAAACATTGTTTTATTTTTGGAAAAAATAATTTGAGTTACAGTTTTTAGTATTTGCTTTGTATCTTTGTTTAGGTTTTTCTCTTTGTTACCTGTCAGATCTCCTGTAGTTATCTTTGGCCTTTGACATTTCTTTTGAGATCTCTTACCACCTCTTGCTCAATTTCTTTTGAAATATTACCCTCTTTCACTTTGTTTCATGTAACACACAGCCCCTCACTGTGTTTCTTCTATTTTACATCTCATTGCTAAAGTGATGTTCCAATATTTGCTTACTCTCTCCTAACTTCTGTCCATCCACTTCAGGGTTTCTCCCATCCTGATTTATTTATGCCCTTTCATGCTTTTACTCATTTTTTTAAAATGACTTTTCCCTCAGATTTGAAAAAGGACATTGCCAGTAAATGTCTCATCAAGACTGAAGATAATTATTATTCTCCCATCACCTCCCTTATATCTATCCATACCTATCCTTCCCTAGTGTGAACCTTCACCTGATTATTGTTCCTCCATGTATGGCCTTTCTCACAAGGAAACAACTGCTACCACACTACCAAAACCTGTAATCATTCTAAGTAGGTGTCCATTTTCTAAACCCTTTAGTATTTAGCTATTGACCATTATAGATCTAAACAATGATTTGCCTTCCAAATTTTTCTTTTCCTTCTCTTCATTGTTTAGTATTTCATTCTTACAATTATTGACTTTTAGTTTCTTCAGGGTTAGTCACAGAATTTCTTTGTCTCAGATATTTACCTTTGAGTCATTTGAATTTTTTTTTTCTTTTTAGATGCATCTATTTTCAGACAGATTTGGTTCGTAGCTGTGGCAATTTATTTTTACCCCTTTAGATTTCCATACATGCATGTGCTGGGTTGTGTCCATTTTGGGTCACACCTGTCTGCAAATGGCTCACATTGATGTCCTATCTATGTCACAGTATCCCCAAGAATTGTCCTTAAAGGTTTACTCATATTATATTGAAAAGACACTCTACTGAAAAACTCTATAGAGAAAAATATTCTTAATTTTCTTGGCATATTTTAAAAATATTTTCCTTGCATACAATAACATGGCAGTCATATTATGCCTAGAAGGTTATTCAGTCCTTTAAATGATGGAAAGCCTATCATTTACAATATTTATGAAACTAGAAGACATTATGCTGAGTAAAATAAGCAGAAAAAGAAGTGATATCCCTCAGATATGGAATCTAAATGAGTTAAACTCATAGAAACAGAATAGGATAGTGGTGACCACGAGCTTGGAGTTTGGAAAATAGGGAGCTGTTGGTCAAGGTTGCCAAGTTTCATGGCTGTGGAATGAATAAGCTCTAGAGAGCTCATCTCCAGCAAGCTTTCTACAGTTAACAATATTGTATTGTATCTGGATATTTGTTTAGAGAGTAAGTCTCACATGTTCTTATCACATACACAGAAGATAAGTACATGAGTTGGAAGATGTATTAATTAGCTCAATTGTGGCAATCATTTCACAATGTATATATACATCTAAATACCATATTGTATGCCTTAAAATATGCAATATTATTTGTGAATTTTACCTCCATAAAGATGAAAAAGAGGTCTCAATAAAAGGAAGACTTTTGCAAAATTGTTTGCAGAATTAAACTGTTTTAGAAAAACTATTCCACAAGAATCATCAGCTATAGGTATAATAAAGTTTATATTTTGATATTGATTATATTTTTATATTATCTAATTGATCAGAAACTTATCTGGTGTTGTTCCAGCCCAGGAAAATCCCTCACAAGCTCGATTCATAGTTAAAGCAACAGAAAAGATCCTCTTCTGAATCATAAATTATTAAACTTATTTGTTATCTTGCGGTTGCCAAAAGTGCCTGATGCTGCTTTCAAGTATATCAGTTAACAAAATTGCTAAAAGTATACATTTTCATGGATATAATTAACAAATATATATAAAAGTAAGCCAAAAAAACTTATATCAAGCTAATATTGGGAAAGTGTTTTTGTAGAATATAAAGGTTGTCACCAAAAATATTATTTATAATGTATAAATTTATGTTACTTCTCATATACCTTCAATACTTGTATTATGTTGTATAAGAAATAAAATGTTTTAAGGGGAAAAGTTTCATAATTCAGTACGTATACTAACAATTTCCTTCAGGTTTTTACATAAGGACTTCTGCATTTTCTCTTTGCTTGGATCTGTGTCTCAGAATGTTTTGTGCATACATAACTGAATACGAGAGACAAGATAATTTATAAAGAAGATAAATTTATTAGTTCAAGAATCAAAAAGATCAATGTGAAGGTACTAGTATCTAGTGAGGCCCTCTCTCCTGTGTCATCTTGTGGCACAAAGCAAGAGGACAAGAGAGGGCTGAATTCACCTTTCTAAGAATCCCAATTCTAGCAATAAACAACCCACTTCCATTAGTAACAGTAGTAACCCCTCATGACTGTAGAGTTGTTTGTTTTTGTTTTTGTTTAGTGGATACAAAACAAATGTGGTGCTGAGGATTGAACCCAGGGCCTCATGCATGCGAGGCAAGCGCTCTACCACTGAGCTACAACCCCAGCCCCATGACTGTAGAGTCTTTATGAGCAAATGGCTTCTGAAGCATCCCATTTCTCAGCCCAGCTGCATTGAGAATTATGTTTCAAATACATGAACTCTAGGACCAATTCAAACCATAGCAGCTTATGGCAAAGTACGCAGCCAGTCCTGCAGTTGTAGGATTTGCCAGTCTTACAGCTTGAGCAGACTCACGAGTGGAACAAGCAGAGGGACCTTTGATCCAGCTTCACAAAGTGCCACAGATTGACCCAATCACCTAAGAGGGGCCCTGCCCTGTAATGCCCTCTCATCTAAGGAGTTCACACAAGGGTACATGAACACATAACAGATAAGTTTTGCAGAAACTATCCCAGGGTTTGACTAGATGCTTTTCATGTCTAAGCAGAAATGGAAATAGGAAATAGAAATTAATGGCAAGTATTGTTAAATGTATACGCCAGAATTTATAGTGCAAAGGAGATACACAGAGACTGGTGGTCTGGTACCTGCCTCCAGGAAATACCCAGCCAAGTGAGCTGAAATGGTCAGCAGATAAGTACAATGTCACTGCATAAAAGAGCAACAATAGGAGGGGTGTGTGTGGGGGGGTGTGTGGGGGTGTGTACAGGGGTTGAGGAGAAAGGGAAGAAATGAAGAAATAGGCTCAGGAGACAGACCATCCCAAATTTTTGCAGCTAACAAATGGCAAGGTTGAAATTCAAACCCAGGTCCTCTTGCCAAATCCGCTACTTTTTCATCTATACCAAGGCATGGTTATCCACATCTATACACACATCTGCCATATATCTTAGTTTGTTTTCTGTTGCCAAAACAAAATACCCAAATTTAGGTAATTTATAAAGAATAAAAGTTTATTTGGCTCCTGGTTCTGGACACTAAGATCCAAGAGCATTATACTAACCTCCTTGCTACATCACAACAGAACAAAGAGCATCATCATATGACAAGACAGAGATAACATGCTAGCTGGGGTCTCACTTCCACCTCTATAAAGTCACCAATGCCATCCTTGGGGCCCCACCCTCATGATCTCATCTAATCCTTAGTACATTCCAAAAGCCCTACCACCCAAATTTTAATGATACTACAAATGAAATTTGGAGGCAGGGGATACATTCAAACCATATCAATGTTTAACCAAATCATCCATTCTCTGCACCTGGGCAGCAGGGACGAAAGGAGGTGGGCAGGTCGGAGAAAAAGTTTGGATGGATAGGTGGGAAAACTGAATGATGATGGAAGAGGAAGACACTGAATTAAGATTCAAGATTCTGGCTAGCAGAAGTGGGTGGGAGGAAGAGGAAGACACTGAATTAAGATTCAAGATTCTGGCTAGCAGAAGTGGGTGGGAGGAAATACCCATCAAAAAGCAAAATGCAGAGGCCAGGTGCACTGTGTAATCCCAGCAGTTTGAAAGGCTAAGGCACAAGAATCAACACTTCAAAGCCATCCTCAACAACTTAGCAAGGCCCTAAGCAACTTAGCAAGAACCCTGCCTCAAAATAAAAAGGGCTATGGATATGGCTCAGTGGTTAAATACCCCTGAATTCAACCCTTGATACCAAAAAAAAAAAAAAAAAAAAAAGGAATGCAAACAAGCAGGAAGCTGGGGCTCATGGGCCAGTGTGTTTGGGATCCAGCTCTGACAGAAAAATGACACAGTATCCTAACTCACCAGCTGCCCATTCTTCTGCCAGATCACTCTCTGTCCCTGTTCTCCTGGATCATCTCTGGAAGAGTGGCAGAAAGTAGGGGCAAATGATAGCCTCATACACTGGATACTGAGGAACACCAGTGGTCATTCTATATGGTGTGAACAGAGCACCAACAGCTGTGCCAGCACTTATCACTCAGGAAGCTGGCTTGAGAGCATGAAGAAGACTCCTATCCAGGAATGTGAGAAGAGCCACCAGAGAGCAAATCACTGTTACTACCTCTCGTTAGTAAATCCTTTCACATCCATCTGTCTTTGGCTCCTCCAACTACCCCAAGATATGGCTTCTTATTTTATAGATGAAAAGACTGATACTTAGAAGCAATGGTTTGTCCAAGAGAAGGAAAGGGGGAAAAAGGCTCCAGGTCAGGAATTAACCACTACATCTTCACATGTATTAACAAAACCGTTCTCTCAAATACGCCTTAGGAGTTGCAAAAAGTTCAGATGGATCTTGTGTGCAAAGGTTCTGAGTTGGTCAAGTCTAAGTTCTAGGGACTGAATAATGGCAAGGATGGCTCTAGAAATAGCCCAGAGAGCAGGTTGGGCAGGCCAAATTCTTGTTTTGGGCAGTGCTAGGGATCAAACCCAAGGCCTAGAACATGCTAGGCAAGCAAGCACTTTACCACTAAGCTACATCCATAGACTGAATCTATGGTTTTTGAAGTTCAAGTCATCAAAGAATTCTAAAATAAGTGGCAGACAAAATTGGAGTGGTTTTTAAAAAAAATGCCCCCTACACTTCCTAGTAAAAAATGATCAGAAGCAAAAGCAGAGGCAAGTTAAGTTTTCCTAGGAATGCAAGATAAAGGCAAAGGAGGCCTGGATTTCAAAGGCCTGGGAAGAAATGGATGGATTTGTAAGGTATCGAGGAGGTAAATAAACAGGGCATGTGATTAACTCCAGGTGGAGAGATGGAAGAGGAAGAAGTGGCTACCATCGTCCCTCTCACCTGTGAGACCCCCAAACCCCACACGGCAGCCCCCCAGCCCATCATTTGAGGCACGATGCTGAGTCATGTCCTGTTAAATAGTAGGACCCAAAATGAAGTTGAATTAAATAGAGGCATTTAGACATTTTTTCAGAATGCCATGATGTCTGCATGCCAGAATGGGGCATACTCAGCAAGATCCATCTTCAATAGCAAAAGTGTACAGTTAGTTACCTATTGTATGGTACTATCTGCTCACTAGTCTTGATCAGAAGCAACTTTACTTCTGCCCAAGGGTCTATGAAAACAAATCTTTTAGTTAACTCACAGCCCCTCTCTGAGGAAGTACATTCTGAAGTCTTCATCATCTGTGGTTACTGCACAGACCAGGCACAACTTCCCACTCCATGTGGGGTTGTTGCTGCCAGGAATGAGCCTGACAATAGAGATGCTGCATGTGGAGCTTTATTTCCTTTGGATATGTACAGGTATATACAGTTGGCTTGAGTCTATGGTACATTATTTCACAGAATTCTCTTACACACAGTGCATACTCCTGGGCAGGAAGCACAGATTCTGTTCCAATTGTCCATGGATGGTGGAGAAAAATGATACTAACAGAAGCACCCCTTCTCCAAAGACATTCATAGGGACTGTTTGCACCCTTTGCCAGATACTAAAGTCCTCCCATGGACAATCTGTGCCTCCCACCTGCTTTGGGCACTTATTGATGGGAGCTGGGTGGTGGTGGCAGCAGCAGCTACTGCCCAAGTCTTTCTCCTCTAGAATAGAATACTTGTGGGAGTCCAAAAAAGTTAGGGCCCCTACACACCAGCAGAGGCAAATTGACACCTGACACCCAGAGCCTGACCTGAACCCTTGGCCCCCAGCATGTGCACAGCCTTCTGAGCCCTGTATGGCCTGGCTTCATGGGGCGCTGGCATGCATCTTCTCCAGGCAACTCGTCCAGAACATAACCAGTCGGTTGTCACGGTTGATGCAGAAATCTGTGAAGTCTTTCAGCAGCCTATCTGCAAACTTCTCATCCCCTGTGGCACTAGAGCGCCAAGTCTTGGTAAGCATGGTGTTGTAGGCCCAGTTATAGCCAACCCGTTCCTCACAGAACATGTTTTGGTTGGTGGAGCTGGTGGAGTTCCGCCGCCGCCTCTGCTGCCCTGAGAACTTGCGCTTGGAGTAGGGCAGCTGCAGAAACACTGTTCCTGTAGGGAAAAGGCAGGGCCTGTACAGTGTCCACCAGGAAGGCACCTGGAGATGGCTGAGGTGCTTCTGCCACCACAGGTTCAGAACAGGGAAAGGGATCTCTAAACAGGCCCAGGCCCCTCAGGGCTCATGCACCTGCCAGAGTCCTCCCTAATCAACCTTTTTGCTCATAGTTCCTCACCTGTAACATGGATATACTGAGGCTTGTTCTCAGCAGGGAAGTTAAATGCAGAGGCAGAATATTTATCTTGTACAAATCCAAACCTAAGGGAAGGACAGGAAAGTATACTGGTTAAGGTCTCCTTAGCTAGAGGGACAAGGGGAAAGAGTGGCTAATAAGACTAACTGCTTGAGATAAAGGTATATGAAAACATCTCATTCAAGGTGAATCAGGCAGGCTGCTTTATTTCACCCTCTCTACTCCCCAACCTCCACCCCTACTCATAAAGCAGCTCTCCAGCTCTCCTGTGCCCCAACACCTTTCATCTCCTGGGTCAACCATATGATTTCAATGAATGAAAGCCCCTCTACCTGATGCACTCTTCATAAAGCCAACCCTCTCTCCTGCCACATCCCCAGCTATCCCAGTAGCCCTCCCCACTGTAGGTTTCCCCATCTCATCCTATGTCTTCCCTCTGCCTCTTGCTGGAATTTATCCCAGGTGCTAATTGGCTGCAACACCCACCCACATACATTCCCCATCTTAATTTACCTTAGTCACACTTCTCCCCCCCCCCTTCCCCACTGTTCTCAGGCTAAGCATCTAGAAAGTACTCAATAAAGGCCTTGAATTGAAATAGAATGAAATATCTCAATTGAAATTCTTTCTTTAAAAGTGAGGAACAACAACCTGGGACTCTCTGCTTTGCTGCACTCTGGAAATGGGCAGGAGGAGCCATTATTCATCTATAACTTGTTCTATTTCTGGTTCTTCTATTTCCATAAAGCACATTTATTATAGCCCTAACTGCTAAGAGCTATAAAGGACGTGCTAACAGATGTGGTGCCTGCCCTCTAAGCCTGAGAGGTTTACGTAACAAAGGCAGTGATGTAGGCAGAGCTAAGGAGATAAACTTCCTGTCTCCTATTCTGCGCTGAGCTCCCCAGGAGGGGTTACAAGCCTTTATCCAAGAAGCTGGCATTACTCTGGTATTCCTTAAGAATTTACAAAAAAAATATAGGAAATCAAATGTGCAAATTAAATGGATAGGCAAATATGCACTGCAAGCTTTTTCATCTACAAACTGAATCTATCATATGTAAGAATGGTCTGGATTTTGCCTTTGCTTCCTCTCTACTTTCTAATCAAGTTCAATGATTTACTCAGCATGAATCAGCCTGACCAGAGTATTCTTGCTTCATTTCTTTCTTAAGTTACCAGGAACATCTTTTATTTAAAAAAAAAAAAAATTAATCACACAGCACAAGTCCCTGGCTATTTCACTGCCCACCTGGGGAGAATGTAAGGCAGGACTACAGTGAAGGCGAGGAGCTCCTATCACAGGGAAGGGGCTGTACTAATCTCACCCAACTACCCAGATGAAGTTAAAGGAGATAGGAGTCAGAGCAGAGGGGATCCAAGGAATATGGACACTTTTCATAGCTTTTTTTGAGACGGACCTTGTAAATGGGCTAAACATATCATTTCAGAGCCACATTCCCCTTAGAATTTCACTCCATGGAAAAATGGCAAGAAAAACAGCCAGTTTGGGCAAGGCACTGTGCTAGGCATAGTGAAAGGGAAAAATGCATACCTTTGCTCTCCAGGGCTCCCAAATCATTGTAACAGATTGATACAGTGTTCAGGAGAAAAGGATGGAGTAATTAGAGTAGAAAGACCTGGGAATCCCTGGTAGGGGAGGTATATTTCACATGACACTGAACAAGATGTAGCAAGAAGTTTAATGAAACAAAATAGGAAGTCTGGTTTTCACCATGATTAACATGAAGTAGCAGTTGGACACCAACTTAGTGATACTGAGACAGTGTGGTTGCTGGTCTAGTCTGGGGGAGACAGCTAAGCCTAGGGAAGGCTTTCCCTAGCACACATATTAGGTGTCAAGAAATATTTATAAGCTCATCTATTGTTTTTTAACCATTCATTGTCTTTTCAACATGTGTTAAGGGTCTCAAATTTTACATATTTCCATTTTGTGTTATCTTCTAAATAGCTTGACTGAGGCTCTCACTGGAGGCTGGGGAGAGAGCTCTAAAATCTTCCCTCAACTGAAAGAAGGCAATGAGGTCTGAAAAAAAAAAAAACAGGAACTGGCAGGGTAGTGCTTATCTCAGAAAGAGTCTTGTTGTCATTAGTGGAAGAGATCCCTTTCCCCAGGAACAAAACAAACTGGGTTTCACTTTGCTAATTGCTATTGGAGATAAATACTGGTTCCTTCCTACTAATGCCTCTTGCTAAGGGACAAACCTGTGTGCAATGGCTTCCTGAAAAAGATGCATTCGATCCCAATATGTTTCTGGTTCAAAGCCTGTAAGACAAAAGATTCTATGTTGATTTGTGATCACAGATTTTGCCTGCATTTGGGTTTCTGCGCCCTTCATTACTCTCAGCAGTTATTGCTCATTGAGCATAAGCTGCTTTTCCACACAACCTCTTTTGGGAAGATCATCCTCCATCCCAAGGTCAAAGAAAGGACACGTATGTGTTCACCATGTCCTCCCCTGAGCTACAGCAGGATCCAGTAAAGTGATGAATCCTCAGGAGCCAGTGTGAACTGCTTAATAATAAGATTCATTCTAATGATATCTCATGTCAAAAGCTGAAAAGAGCATTTTAAATACAAAAACAAGACAAACCTTAAATGCATATTAGCTACTTCTAAAAAACAACAACAACAACCAAAAAAAAAAACATGTTTTTATGTTACCAATCTTCCATTTCCCTAGAGGGAAAGAAAATATTACAAGCTCCATGTTAGGGATAAGAGAATTGAAACAAATAAACATAAAAATGAATTTCTGAAAGGAAATTAGGGTGGTGGGGAGAAACAGAGCACTTGGTACCCTCACTATCAGCCACTGCATTATCCAGCCTCACTCCTGCAAGGCTGCTGCTGTGGACCAAGAGCTGAGTGAGGTGGGAGAGCTGAACAGGCTGTCACATAGCACCAGGCGGCAGAGCCTGGGCTGCTCTTGGGGTGAAGGTGTTGAGGGCTGGGGCAGCCATTGCACAGTCAACCCAAAAATAGGGATGCCTATGGTGGCTTCGTTATTCTTCCATATTTGGAACTTTCTACCTAAGGAAAATTTGAGGATTCTGAACAATAGGGAAAAAAATAAAATGGTTTTGGCTTTAATGGGAAAACACACAAAGACAGCACATGCTTGTCAGATTTTTAAGATTCTGAATTCACTGTTAGCAAAAGCAGAGATAACAGAAGTGAAGCCAGATTTAAAGTTAAGTAGTCAGTGTAGTTAGGTAAATCGGGTCTAATATCGAGTAAGATCCAAAATGGAGGCCATGTTAAGAATGAATTCCGGGAAAAGCAGAACAACTCTTGGAATGTTAAAGAAGTCCGGGAAAAGCCCAAGACCCAGAGCCCATCCCAAAGAAATGTTAATAAAGATTACTTCTTTGCCCCACCTGTGACCCACCCTTCGGGCCTTCCCACCTAAGTTCCATCACTGAAAGAACTATAAAAAGGGAAAACAACCACACTTCCACGGATTCCATCTCTTGGGTTCCCTTCTTCCTCCCGGAGAAGTCTTTTCTGCTGTCCTTTAATAAAGCCTCTACTTTCCACTCTAACCTTGCCTCAGCGTGCTTCTCTGGTGTTATTCTTCAACATCGGGGAAGCAAGGACTCGTCACCGGTCAACAGCAGTACCAGAAGGAGGCCCAGAAGCAGGAAAATTGATTCTTAAATTTGAGGCTTTACTCCCTTAAACCAGGACTCTATGTTGGCAACAAACCGAGGATGCTGGTCTTAAAGACTGGGTAACAACTGGCCAGAAAAACCATCGACTTGCACAAAAATATCCTCTAATGCTGGCACGTGAGCTATTCTGTGCTGTTTCAGTAAGGGTGAAGGGTGGAGACTCTGTAAACTCTATGTATCTCAGAGTCCATGACTTCTGGCAGGAAGGGGCTCACCTGGCACATTAAAAAAAGTCTTCAAAATAGTTTAAAAAAAAAAAAACATAGATAGGCCTCTAGAAGGTTGTATGCTCAAAAGAGCTGCCTCTCACATGAAAAGCTCAGGAACATGAACTTGGCCTGCTCCACCTGGCAAAACCTCCTCACCCTCTGGGCTGGTTTTCTGCTGCCAGCCATGCTATAAACTTATAAGAGCGCAACAAGAAAGCATCTCCCTTACATTCAAGTTACTTCTTTCCCATTCATAATCTTTATATCCCAGGACTCCTGACATATTGGCATCAACTCTAGCTTTTCATATTAAAAACAACATCTGTGAACTCATGGGAAGATTTGTAGGAGCTATACAAATAAGTTCATCTGCAATGAATGCATGGTAATAAAGAATGATGTACTGTATAAAGTAGAGCTCATCCTTTAATCTGTCATAAACCTAATGGAGTGTGGTCAAATGGTAGGTCAGAGTGGGTCCCATGTGCTTCCTTTCTGACTGATGACCCTCTTCCTGGGAGAAAGGCTCTGAACTGATGAGTACTACTGTCTTTCTTGAGACTGCTTGTCTTCCTTGAGATGCAGGACTTGAGCCACATTCAAGGCTCCAAGGGCTGACACACTGCAGCTTTGTCCAATAAAACTTGTTTCCTATTTTGCTTTCAATACCCCTCTTTTGGATTTTTTTTTACACAGAACAGCATATATAAGCCTCCCACAAGGTTCAAATCCCTGAAACCCAAGCCAGCTAGGCTGGAGCAAATGAAAGGGGGGTGTGGGAGGACAGTAGTACTGCTAGAGTGTTACAGGGCATGATGCCCTCTCCCACCAGGGTTTCAGGTCTTAAGACAGCCTTTGGGATTGGCAAGGCAGCTCTGGTCAATCCTGTTTTAGGAATAAGGGATTTGAGTCTCAGAGATATTAAGTGATTTATCCAGGGTTACCCAGTTGCTAAATGAGGAATGAGATAGAAATCCAGATCCTTTTGGGTCCTTGTAGAAAGGCTCTCCCTTTTCACTAGCCTGTGATGATTAGATAGCCAGAAAGGTGTCCTTGAGGAGAGATGCCTTACTCATCGAGATGACATTCAGAGGGAAGTAGCTCTTACTATCAAACAGGTGTTCACTGCCCTCCTTGAGTAAGCAGCTGATATTGAGCGGGATGAAGAGCTGGGCTCGCAGGGGATCGCCATACAAGTAGCTGGGAAGTGCAAAAGGACCTTCCAATACTGGTACCAACAAAAAGCCACAGGAGGTAGCTTTTCGATGCCAACCTTGGACCTAGCAGAAAGTACAGAAAAAAGAGTGTCATCTCCATGTTCTTGCTGACAAGAGAAATACTTCCCAAGGAGCAAACCTGCCAGAGCTGTGGCATGATTGGTATGTTCATTTACACATGTCCCCTGGTTACAAACAGGCCTATGACAAAAAAAAAAAAAAAAAAAAAAACAGTCCAATTTCACTTCCTTGATATATACTCAAAAAAACTGTGATGTAAACAAAAGTTCCTTTTCATGGCCCATGGTTTTATAACATCAGAGTTTTCTTTGAAAAAAAACAGCCTGGACAGAACTAAAACCCTTCTTATTCTGTGGTAATTTACTGGAGGAAGGTCACAGGATATAGGTTAAGTCCTGCTAAATTACCCTGTATCAGGAATTTAATAAGTACAAAGCATCAAATAGGAAAAAAAAATCCACTTAAACTGGCTGAGAGGAATATGACAGAGGGTAGAGAGGACTCTGGTGACCTCTGTCAAAAGTGATCAGCACTGACATGTAGAATCAGAACGACTCTCTGGGAAATTCCCCAAAGCCATGTGATGGAAGACCAAAAATGAGAATTACTGGGACAGAAAGACATACTTCTTCCCATCAATAACATTTTCCTATATGGAACAATTTTTGAGCTTTTGTGATACTTTTATTAACCATAAAACCAATGTGTACTTTTAAAAGGAAAAAAAAAAAAGCTGAAATTGGAAATGTATGTTTCAGTGGTAGAGTGCTTGCCTAGCATCAATGAGGTCCTGGGTTCAATACTTAGCCATTAAAAAAAGCTGATAGATGAGGCTCTGGGATACAGATGAGATCTGTGTCAAATATTATTTTATTTACTTTTTTTTTTTTTTTTTTTTTTCCAAACAGGGTCCTGGGATGTTACTCAGTCTGGTCTTGAACTTGTGGGCTCAGATGATACTCTCACCTCAGCCTCTCAGCTACAGGTTAAAAATTATTTAGACACTGTGGCGAGTGACTACAATCCCAGCTAGACCTGGCCAAAAAAAATAAAATAAAATAAACCAGTATGGGCCATACCTTGACTTACACAAATACAATTATGTTAAAAGTTGAAGGGAATTATTCTTAGATCTTTTCCCAGGAACTCTCGTAACAACAGAACCAAGATCTCTGGTTTGATCAAATTAATTCCTAAGACTGAGTCAACAACATTTTTATTTTAGGTAATATTTATCCTTATAAAATCTCACAACAAATGTGAACATTGCCTTAAGGTAAAAATTCACCTAAAGCATTAGCAGCATTGAGTGGATTTGACATGTATAGATATGAAATGTATACTTTTTAAAGATAGTTGCTAAACTCCTTGGAGGAAAAAAAACATGTTTTTTTCTGCCCAACTGTGTGTGTATATGTGACTACTATGGTCTTGTTGTTTTCAGATAGGGTCATTAGGTAGGTCACCCAAGGAAAATGCTGATGCCTAGTGGGTCAGGGGTTAATTTTGCCTGGAGGGAGCATCATCCTGGTGTCAACCAGCTAAGGAGAGGCTGGTGTCCTTGTAAGCTGTGCAGGATGAGCCTAGCTTGACTTGGGTCTTTAGGATACTTCCTGGGTGAGTCTTTCTGAGGGTAGGGTCTTAAAGATGATAACACCATATATTGAGGCTAACTGTGCCAGGCAGACAAGACCCACACAAAACTCTGCCCCAGGAAACAGTATCCTATGGGACAAACCAAGACTACAATAAAACTTTCCAGTCAGTGCTGTGCTCATTCCTCTTAGGTCATCTTTCATCTTTCAGTGAACTCTCTTTTTAAATTTTTTTTGGTTTGTTTGTTTGTTTTTGCATTACAATTCTTAACACACCATTATACAATAATTTATCATATCTCTGATTATATATAAGGTATGTCTTTTTTTAACTTCACAGATGTTCTCAGCTGTGTAATGAAATGCTTAGGCTGTTGTTAGAGTGGAGTCAGGCTCAGCTTACCCACAGAAAAATATTCTTGAAGGGTAAATCAGAGTGTATAATAGGAGTAGCACACTGTGATGATGATTGAGGAAGGCTCCAGGAAGATACTGGCAGCCTGGATAAGGAGTGTTTATTCTAAAAGGCACTGTACCAGGATGGGCAATGGCCAGGGATGACTTATTTCTTAGCGTGGAAGGAGTAAATGTCCTGATTAGAGACTCGGGCCAGGACAGAACAGAGGGAGGAAAGACAGGCAAAAAGACTAGTTAAAATAAGGCTTCTTAGCCTTGGAATTTGTGACACCTTGGACCAGTTAATTCTTTGTTTATGGGCTGTCCTATGTTTTTTAGGATAATGAGCAGCAACCCTGGTCTCTACTCACTAGATGCTAGTAGTACTCCTACCCTCACTATGTTTGATAAGTAAAAAGGTCTGCAGATATTGTCAAATGCCCCTGAGAAGCAAAATCACCCTTGTTTGAGAACTGACATATTAACAGCAGTTATGCTCATTAACAAGGAATTGGTTACATAAATTATGGAATAACCCAAAATTCTGTAGCCCTTAAAAACAAAATAAAGGGGTTGGGGACATAGCTCAGTTGATACAGTGCTTGCCTTGCATGCATAACGCCCTGGGTTCAATCCCTAGCACCACCACCAAAAAAAAAAAAAAAAAAAAAGCAATGATTTTTTAAAAACCCAAACAAAAAATAAGGCAGATATATTTGTGCTGATATGGAAGACATACAGGTCCTGGGTGGAAAAAGCATGCATCCTACATTACCATCCCAATTAAAAAAACAAGAAGCAAAATTTTGTCTATGCAGAGAATCTCCTTAGGAGTACACTAAACTAAATGGTAGTTGTGGTTACTCTTAGATGGAAGTCCCAGAGCACATGGTGAAATAGAGACTTGCTTTTCACTCCAGACCCCTGATTCTTAACTGGAGGCAATACTTCCCCTTCCCTAGGAACATGTGCTGATTTCTGGAGACATTTCTGGTTATCACTGTGGAAGTGTGCTACTGGCATTTAGTGGATAAAGGCCAGATGCTGTTCAACATCCTACAATGCACAACAGAAATGCACCTTACAGCACCCCACAACAGAGAATTATCTGGCACCAGATGTTAGTAGTGCCAAGGTTGAGAAACTTTAACCCGTACCCCGTTTGAATTTTTTACTGTTTAATTTTCTTAAGGCTATTACAATAGGATGAAAAGGTAATAGAAGCCTGAACCAAATAATTAAAGAGATATCTACTAAGAGCCCCCTTCCCCTCTGAGAAGTGAACAAAACAAGGCCCTAATCAAATGCATGAAGTTCTCACCATCTCAAACAGCACAGCAGCAGTCACTGCCATCCAGTGTAGCTTGATCTCAAAGGCTGCATTCAAGGAGAAGTTACCATGGTAGTAACAGCTGCACCACTCCAGCCGGTCTGTACGGTTGTTCACGTCAACATCCAGGGTCACAGTCCTCTGCTCTGGGACAGTGGCAGCTGTGTCAGCACATAAAAGAGGCCAAAGTAAGAGGAGTGGGATGGGGAAGAAATATAAACAACTGAGCATACAGATGTGAAATTGCAGAACTGCCTAATAGAAAATCAGAGACTTGAGCTGGGGCTGTAGCTCAGTGGTAGAGCGCTTGCCTAGCATGTTTGAGGCACTGGGTTCAATCCTTAGCACCACATAAAAATAAATAGCTAAAATAAAGGTATCAAAAATACAAACTATTTTTTTAAAAATCAGAGACTCTAGAAATTTTCTGGAAATCATCTAGTCCCAGCGTCCCCAAATTTTTTCTGTTTGTGAATAGATAATAAATTATTTTAGGTTTTACAGGGCATATAGTTTCTGTCTCAACTACTCAATATAGTGCAAAAGTAAACACAGACATTGCATTAAAGAACGGGCTTTCTTTATGCTGGGCATAGCGACACACACCTGTGTCACAGCAATTCCAGAGGCTAAGGCAGGAGAATCCTAAATTCAAGGCCAGCCTAAACAACTTAGCAAAAACATTTCTCAACATAAAATAAAAAGGGCTGGGGCAACAGTTTAGTGGCAGAGCACTTGCCTACTGTGCACAAGGCCCTGGGTTCAATCTCCAGTATTACAAAGATAAAAAAGGAAAAAAAAAAAAAAAACTTATTTATAAAAACAGATAGCTTTTAAACTCAGAAGGTCAAGGATTGCATGTTTCCTCTCATATGTGGAAGTAGAGAGGAAAAAGGAGGGATTAGGGAAGTCCCATGAAAATCAAAGGGCAATCAATAGACTAGATAGAGAAATGGAACTAGGGAAAAGAAGGAAATACTGAGGAATGATGTCAGTCAAATTATATTGTTCTATTGTGCACATTTACAAATACGAAACAACAAATCTACCATTATGTACAATTATAATAAAAAATATGTGAAAAAATCAATTGGTTTTTTAGGGCAGTTAAACTATCTGTATGATACAATAATGGTAGATACATGTCATTATATGTTTTTCCAAAACCATAGATTGTACACCATGAATGAATCCTATATTATCACCCATGAACTTTTTTTTTTTTTTAAATTTTAATATTTATTTATTTTTTAGTTTTCAGCAGACACAACATCTTTGTTTGTATGTGGTGCTGAGGATCGAACCCGGGCCGCACGCATGCCAGGCAAGTGCGCTACCGCTTGAGCCACATCCCCAGCCCAACCCATGAACTTTGGGTGATAATAGTATATCAACATAGATTTCATGAATTTTAAGGAATGTCACTCTGGTGGGAGATGTTGATATTGGGAAGACTAGGTATATTTGCGGTCAAGGGATATATATAAACTTTTGGCACCAATTTTCTTGTGACCCTAAAATTCTTCTTCAAAAAATGGGCAATTATAAAACAAGCAAAGAAATCATAAACTAGAGGGCCACTTAAACTACAGTTTGCCTCTCCTTAATCAAATCCAACCCTTTCATTTACAGGACAGAAACCAAAGTTCAAGAAGGAAGATTCCTTGGCTAAAATTATGGAGTCAGAACCTCAGGCAGGCTGAACCCAAGATTATCTGATTTCAGTGATCCACAAAGGGATATAAGGAGAAGCAGCCCAGACCAGAGTAAGGAGGAAGTCTTCCTTTTCTGGTTTCAATCCAGGAAGGCATTAGTTCTATAATCTTTTCTCAATAAATAAAACCTCATGATAAAGTTTAACACTCTGTTCCATCATCCTTTGGTGGAAGACTGGCTCAGTGCCAAACTTGCTTATCCTCTGGCATCCTTGTTCAGAAAACCTACTCAATCCAAGACAGTAATATATTAGAGAGGTGTCAGAAAATCAAGTTCCTTACTAGATAAAGGATTGAAATAGGCTCAGAAATTTTAAAAGGTCAAGGCTCTGTTCTGCCTGCCTTGGATACTGTCACACCTAAGGTTTCCATAAATTATGGTCTGCCCTTCATTTGTCACCCACCCCCATGAGTTCAATGATTTCTATTTATCTTAAGTACTCAACTTAGTCCTGGGTCTGCAGGTAGAAGCATTGAATTGTATTATCTCTGACAAGGATAAAATGGCTCCTAAGTCAGCAGTTTTACTGAGCTGCTAACAGGAGGCAGGGAAGAGTTAGCTAGGGCACTGAATGGCACCCAGGTAAACTGACTTTTAGCTGCCAGGTGTACCACTTATTTTTCTCTCAAAACTAAAACATACAAAAGATCTGGATTTGGAGTTGGAAGACCTAAGTTCTCCCATTTACTAGTAAGTGTTTCTGAGAATATAGCTCTGGTTTAGTTCTTTGTCTCCAAACTGAGAGGTGGCAGCTTAGCTGTTTCACAGAGGAGGGGTGAGGAACAAGTGAACATAGCAGAGAAAGGTTTACAGACTCCCTTTTGCCTTCTCCTCAAGTCTCCTCATTTCTATCTCCCCTCCTCTCCCTCTGCTCTCCATTTAAGCCAGGAGCTCACCAAATCTCAAGGTGAGACCTGGGCATAACTCCATAAACACTGTCCATTATGCTTAAGGTACTTGGTACCTTAACTTGACCACTCTGTTCCTAAAGCTGCACCTCTGTCTCTGCTTCATGTTTCTGATTCATGACACCGACAGACTGACCCTGTACTTCACAGACCAAATCAAAGAAAGTTTTGCTCTCTACTCTTAAACACTGTATTCCTCCCCCTCAAGTAAAAAACACCCAGCAAAAATAAGGTCACTCCATAAACATCAACAGTGACCACATACATCTCTTCTTTCCCATCTGGAATATTAAGTTCAACACAGACTGGTCTAGAGAAGCCCAAAGGAACTGTTCTGCCAAGTGGTTGTATCCCTGGTTTCGGAGACAGATACAAGATGGTGGACTGGAAGAAGACCTCATTTCTTGTGGCTCTGTGACTCAGGATTCAAGCAGAAGAAATACTGTTTCTCTGCAAGGCAGCTATTGCTGCCCACTGATCCCCTGCTATTCCACAATAGCCTGATAGCTGGCTGTCTACCAGCATACTGTCTGCCATTTGTCCATTTGCCTGCCTCTTGCCTGCCCATCCACTGCTGCCTGACATCCACCTGCAGATTGCCTGCCACTAGCCTACAGACTGGCAGCAGACCACCAGTGGATTGTTGGCTGCCCGCTTCCCCCTGCTGCTTGGAAGTCCACTGTCACAGTACCCGCAGGTTTGGTTACATGCAGCCGCCACCATCTTGGGACACTAGTCAGGGCCCACAGGTTTGCAATTGCCACTGCTGCCATCTTGGGACATGGCTGCCTCAGTCTAGGGATACCAGCCAGAGCCTGAAGATATATTGTCGGGGTACCTGCAGGTCTGGTTGCACCTGAGGTCTTTATGCTGGGTGTGCTAGTGGCCACCATCTGGCTGTCTCTTTGTAGGGTCTCTCCTTTGTGTGAGCACATCCCTGGTGGTTTCCCCTCAAGTTGAAATGGTATTGAATCTTGGGAGTGCAGCAAGGCAGAGCCTTGGGAATCTGAAGCCAGGTCCATAAGACTGCAGCTTGGCTTGTATGAGCCAGTCTGGTTCTAGCAAGCTGTGGGAAGTCAGAGACTAGGGGCAGTTCCCCAAAGGGAGCTCCGTTGGAGAAACTGGAGGAAACCAGGCTCTCTTCAGCTCATGGGGATGAAATGGGTGGGAAGACTGGAAGAGGGTGTGAGAACATCTTGCTGGCACCCACGGGACTGGCGCTACCATTAAACTTCGGACAACCCCACCTATCAGCAGAGAGTGGAAGTTAAGAAATTTTTTGAAAGCCAGCGGAAACTATTGTTCAATTTTCATTGAGACTTTCCTTTTTTTTTTTTTTTTTATTATTTCTTTTGCCCTTTCCCTCATATCTCTACCATCTTTTAATCCAAATATTTTTCATGCAACAATTTATTGAGGAATGGGATGTCTGAATAGTACATTACAGTTTTGTTGTATATCCTTATATTTATACTTTATTTTAATCTGTATAAATTTTTTTTCCTCACCTACCTGTCTCCCTAGATTCTCTTTCTCACTTCTCGCATACTAACAGCCAACCTCTATTAATCCCTCTCTCTCTCTTACTTTAAATTTTTTCCTCTATCTTCTCTCCTCTCTCATAAACATCATATCTCACACTAATTCTGTTCCCTTATTGTCTATCATTAGAAATGGTAAACCCTTTCAGCAAACTTTATATTTGTTTATATTGTAGACAATAATTGAACACATCATTTCTGTTTATTGTGACAAAACTATAGATACCTTAATAGGAGATATTTGGTTTAAAGGTGTATATTATTTGCATTGGGTGCAAAGATGAAACTAAATCAAGCTAAAAACCAAAAATAAACCAAAATGACCAGGAATACAAATCATATCCCAATAATAATCCTGAATGTTAATGGCCTAAACTCATCAATCCAAAGACATAAACTAGAAGATTGGATTTTTAAAAAGACCCAACAATATGCTGTCTTCAAGAGACTCAAATCCTAGGAAAAGACACCCACAGACTGAAGTTAAAAGGTTAGGAAAAAACACATCACTCACACGGACTATGTAAACAAGCAAGGGGTTCCATCCTCATACCATAAAAAGTGGACTTCAAACCAAACTTAGTCAGAAGGGATAAAGAAGGACATTTCATGCTGGTTAAGGGAATCATACATCAACAAGATATAACAATATTTAGTATTGCTATAGTAAATATTTATGCCCCAAACAATGGAGCATCTACATACATCAAACAAACCCTCTCAATTTCAAGAATCAAATAGATAACAACACAATAATACTGGATAATTTTAACACACCTCTCTCACCACTGGATAGATCTTCCAAACAAAAACCAAACAAAGAACTTTAACACACCTCTCTCACCACTGGATAGATCTTCCAAACAAAAACCAAACAAAGAAACTACAGAACTACATATTACAATCGATGATTTAGACTTAATGGGCATATAAAAACTACTTCATCACCATCGAGCGAATTACCTTCTTCTCAGCAGCACATGGATCCTTCTCTACAACAGACCATATGTTTTGCCACAAAGCAACTCTCAGTAAATACAAAAGAGAGAGAGAGAGAGAGAGAGAGAGAGAGAGATACTGCCCTGCATTCTATCAGATCATAATGGAATAAAATAGAAATCAATGATAAAATTAAAAAATATAAAAGGTATGGTCAAGAGCTTTGTAATGTTTTGAACAACTAATAAATAAATAAATAAAAGCTATGGATAGCAGAAGACTTCAGAGAGGAGATAAAAAATTCTTAGAGGTAAATGAGAACACCAATACAACATATCAAAATCTCTGGGACCCTAGGAAGGCAATGCTAAGAGGAAAGTTCATTGCATTGAGCTCATTCATTAAAAGAATAAAAAGTCAACAAATAAATGACCTAACATTACATCTCAAAGCCCTAGAAAAGAATAAATCAATACCAAAAAGACCAAAAATAATTAAAATCAGAGCTGAAATCAATGAAACTGAAACAAAAGAAAAATTGAAACAAAAAGTTGGTTCCTTAAAAAAATAAATAAAATTGATAAACCCTTAATCAACCTAATGAAGAGAAGGAGAGAGAAAACTCAAATTATTAAAATTCATGATGAAAAAGGAAATATCATGATAAACACTATTGAAATACAGAAGATACTTAAAAACAATTATGAAAATGCATACTCTAATAAAATAGAAAATCTTGAAGACATCAACAAATTTCTAGAGATATATGACCTACCCAAAGTGAATCAGGAGGACATACACAATTTAAACAGATCAATTTCAAGCAACGAAATAGAAGATACGATCAAAAGCCTACCAACCAAGAAAAGCCCAGGACCAGACAGATAGTCAGACAAGTTCTACAGGACCTTCAAAGAAAAAGTTATACCAATACTCCTCAAATTATTCCATGAAATAGAAAAGGAGAGAACCCTTCTAAACTCATTCTATGAGGCCAGTATCACCCTGAAACCAAAACCAGACAAAGACACATCAAGGAAAGAAAACTTCAGACCAATATCCCTGATGAACATAGATACAAAAATTCTCAATAAAATTCTGGCAAATTGCATACAAAAGTATTAAAAAGATAGTGCACCACGATCAAGTGGGATTCATTCCAGGGATGCAAGATTGGTTCAACATACAGAAATCAATAAATATAATTCATCACATCAATAAAGAATCATGGATTACATCAAATGATGGAGAAAGCATTTGAAAAATACAGTACCCCTTCATGTGCAAAACACTAGAAAAACTCGGGATAGAAGGAACAAACCTCAACATTGTAAAAACTATCTATGCTAAACCCAAGGCCAACATCATTCTAAATGGAAAAAAACTGGAAGCATTCCCTCTAAAAACTGGAACAAAACAAGAATGCCTTCTTTCACCACTTCTATTCAATGTAGTCCTCGAAACTCTAGCCAGAAAAATTAGATGAAAGAAATTAAAGGAATATGGATAGGAAAAGAAGAATTCGAACTATTATTATTTGCTGATGACATGATTTATACTTAGAGGATCCAAAAACCTCCACCAGAACTTTTCCAGGATTAATTAATAAATTCAGCAAAATAGGATATAAAATCAATACCCGTAAATCAAATGCATTTCTAAACATCAATGATGAATCCTCTGAAATCAGAGAAATTAGAAAAACTACACCATTCAAAATAACCTAAAAAAAAAAAAAAAATACTTGGGAATCAACTTAACAAAAGAGATGGAAGACCTGCACAAGGAAAACCACAGAATACTAAAGGAAGAAACTGAAGAAGACCATAGAAGACAAAAAGATCTCCCATGCTCTTGGATAGACAAAATAAATAATGTCAAAATGGCCACACTACCCAAAAAGCTATACAGATTCAATGGGATTCCAATTAAAATACCAATGTCATTCCTTATAGAAATAGAAAAGGCAATCATGAAAATCATTTGGAAAAATAAGATACCCAGAATAGCCAAAGCAATCCTTAGCAAGAATAGTGAAGCAGGAGGCATCACAATACCAGGCCTTAAACTGTACTACCAAAGCTATAACAACAAAAATGCCATGGTATTGGCACTAAAAGAGACATGTAGACCAATGGTACAGAATAGAAGACATAGAGACAAACCTACATAAATACAGTTATCTCATACTACACAAAGGCACCAAAAACACACACTGAAGAAAAGATAGCCTCTTCAACAAATGGTGCTGGGAGAACTGGAAATTCACATGTAGCAAAATGAAAATAAACCCCAATCTCTCACAATGCACAAAACACAACTCAAAGTGGATCAAGGACCTAGGAATTAGTCCAGAGACCTTGTATCTAATAGTGAATAAAGTAGGCCCAAATCTTAACCATGTCAGATTAGGCCCCAACTTCCTTAACAAGACTACTAAAGCGCAAGAAATAAAATCAAGAATTAATAAATGCAATGGACTCAAACTAAAAAGTTTCTCCTCAGCAAAAGAAACAATCAATGAGGTGAACAGAGACCTACAGAATGGGAAAAAAATCTTTACCATACACACCTCAGATAGAGCACTAATCTCCAGGATATATAAAGAACTCAAAAAACTAAACACCAAAAACACAAATAACCCTATCAATAAATGGGTTAAGAAACTGAACAGACACTTCACAAAACAAGAAATACAAACAATCAACAAATATATGGAAAAAAATGTTCATCATTTCTAGCAATTAGAAAAATGCAAATCAAAATTACTCTAAGATTTTATCTCACTCCAGTCATAATGACAATTATCAAGAATACAAGCAATAATAAGTGTTGACGAGGATACGGGGGAAAAGGCACACTCATACATTGCTGGTGGAACTGCAAATTGGTGTAACCACTTTAGAAAGCAGTATAGAGATTCCTCAGAAAATTTGGAATGGAACCACGATTTGACCCAGCTATCCCACTCCTTGGTTTATACCCAAGGACTTAAAATCAGCATACTACAGTGATGCAGCCACATAAATGTTTATAGTAGCTCAATTCACAATAGCTAAACTATGGAACCAACCTAGATGCCCTTCAACAGATGAATGAATAAAGAAAATGTGTTACATATACACAATGGAACATTACTCAGTCTAAAGAAAAATGAAATTATGGTATTTGCTGGTAAATGGATGGAACTAGAGAACATCATGCTAAGTGAAATAAGCCAATCCCAAAATACCAAAGGCCCAATGTTTTCTCTGATAAGGGATGCTGATCCATAGTAGGCTGGGGGACAGGGGGTGGTAGGGAAGAATGAAGGAACTTTGGATTGTGCAGAGGGAAGGGGTACAGCTGTGGGGATATAAAGGACAGTAGAATGAGACAAACATTATTACCTAATATACATGTATGATTACACTACTGGTGTGACTCTGTACCATGTACAACCAGAGGATTGAGAAGTTGTGCTCCCTTTGTGTATAAATTGTCAAAATGCATTCTACTGTCATATACAACTAATTAGAACAAATTTTAAAAAAAGAAGGGAGGCCAGTAGAATAGAAGGGATCAAGGGGAAGGAAGATGGAGGTTCTGGGGAATGAAACTGATCAAATTATACTGTTTTATTGTGTGCAAAATCCCAAGATGGGGAAAAAAAATGTTTCATTGGTTTTATACTTCAGGGTTGACCTATAGATGCTTCCAGCAGGGTTAAAGTGTTGACAAAGGTACAAGCCAAGCCAAAATACCACTTTCAGTAAAGTCATTCCTTGTGTTCCATGGGAACCAACTTATTCACCTTTTGGGGACATAGAGATATATGGAATCCAATAAATATATACAAACCCAGGGGAAGATCAGACTTAGCATCCTTCACCCAGGTCACAGCAAGGGTGCCATTAATGACACAGGGAAGGGATCAGTGTCACTAGAGTAAAATGAACACAATCCCACAAAGGGAACTGAAACTCAGCAAAACAACTAGAGCTGCCACAGAATGAAGTGAGGGTTATTAGTAGTGAGTGCCACATCAAAAGGATTTTCAAAAAGGAGTTGGCTCCCACCAACCAGGAATGCTATGGAAAAGGTACAAGTGATAGGGTTTGAACACAGGTAGTCTATAAGCCCTCCTGACCCTGAGATCCAGCAGGCCATCAAGAAAAGATTGAGAGAACTGGGCACAGTGGCACATGCCTCTAATCCCAGCAATTTGGGAGGCTGAGGTAAGAGGTAAGACCAGCATTAGCAATTTTGTGAGGGCCTTAGCAACTCAACAAGAATCTGTCTCAAATTAAAAAAAATTTAAAAGGACTGAGGATATAACTCAGTGGTAAAACACCCCCTAGTGTTTAAAGGAAGGAAGGAAGGGAGGGAGGGAGGGAGGGAGGAAGGAAGGAAGAAGGAAGGAAGGAAGGGAGGGAGGGAGGGAGAAAAAAACTGCCAGGCGCAGTGGCACACACCTATAATCCCAGTGGTTTGGGAGGCTGAGGCAGGAGGATTCAGAATTCAAAGCCAGCCTCAGAAAAAGCAAGGTGCTAAGCAACTCAGTGAGACCCTGTCTCTAAATAAAATACAAAATGGGGCTGGGGATGTGGCTCAGTAGTCAAGTGCCCCTGAGTCCAATCCCTTGTACCCCCAAAAAAGAAAAAGCTGACAAGATTCTCAGATGCCCCTGTAGCTTCCCAACTCAGCAACACAGGGAAGTGAAACCTACCATGAGTGAATCCAGATAGGACCATTTGCCAATGTCAAGGATTTCAAAATAATTTCGAATTACTAAGGGCCAATTGAGAATCAGAAGTATTTAAAAAGGAACATGTCAAAAGAAACACACAAAAAGCAAATGGAAAAGAAACAGGTCACATATAATATATAGGCCTTTCTTCCATTATGAGTGATAATATTTTTTTTCTGAAGAAAAATCCAAACATTGATGATGACCCAATTTAAAGACAATAGTTTGGGGTAGAGATGTAGCTCAGTGGAAAAGCACTTACCTAGCATATGTGAAGCACTGGGTTCCCTTCCCAGCACCTCAATAATTTAATAAACACAATAGATCTTTGTTACTTAAATAAATGACACAAGCCAGGCATGGTGGCACACGCCTCTAATCCCAGCAGCTCAGAGGCTGAAGGATTGTAAATTCAAAGCCAGCCTCAGCAAAAGCAAGGTGCTAAGCAACTCAGTGAGTCCCTGTCTCTAAATAAAATATAAAAATAGGGTTGGGGATGTGGCTCAGTAGTGGAGTATCCTTGAGTTCAATCCCCAGTATCCAAGAAAATAAATAAAGAAATGACACAGTAAAAGTCTATATTCTAACCTGGAAAAATGCTGCAGTGAAACATCTCATATCTTAACAGAAAGGTCTGAGAGCTGTCACTAGATAGAACTAGCTATCAGATTTAAAAGGAAAAGAAAACCACTTTCTATGGAGAAGTGATAGGCAAAGAGGCTGAAAGAATAAAATCCCACTATAACAACCATGAGAGCTACTTTTGCTAATAAAAGGATGTTTCCCCAGAAAGCATACATGCAAAATTCTGCCTAGTTTCAGATTCACTAAGGCCCATACACAGACCCCAGATAGCAAATACCAGTCCAATCAACTTCCTGCCCTGGACATAAACCCTATCTTCCTCTCTACTCTCCTTTTTTTGGGAGCACATGACTTTATTTTTCTATAGACTGCTCTTTTTAAGCACTAAGAACCAAAGCTAAACTGAGATAATCTGAATCCCATCTTGAGCAAAAGACTATGTCAGTCAGGAGAGGATTTTACCAGCCTATAGAAGAAGACTTCAGAAAGGAGGATATTTGAATACACATTGTCAACAGAGCTTCCAGAAACTAAGTATGTCAAGATGACAACACTGGTAGCATTTTCCAGAAGTAGTAACTGCACAAGTAGTAAGTGCAGCAAGAGGTTTGGGACCATGCACACATCTCCTTGTCTTTTCACAGGGGAAGGACCATGCATACAAGAAAGGGGATGGGCAGCTTGTCAACAGAATGAACAGCAGAACTATTACTATTTTTCTGACAATTCAGCAACTAATTGCTCAGGTTTGACAATTCCAGATCTAATGTTCCAAATTCATTTTCCCCAAATTCTGCCAAACTACATTAATATTTTTTCATATATTCAAAAAGTATTAACAGAAACCAACTATGTATTAAGTAGGAGTGAGGACAGTCAGTTAACAAAAAGAAGTTCATTACACACCTTAAGTCCTTGGAAGGACTTAAATCCTTGGAAGGACTCACAAGCTGTACACACACACACACACTGTCCAGAGGTGATAAGAGCAAAGCAGACAAAGGTTGGGTGTTAGGGGCCCAGAGACTGTAGGGGGATCAGGGAAGACCTCAATCACGTGTGACCTTGAAGGAGAAACTTGAAGGGAAGAATTCCTGAGGCTATCTGAGCAATGGTGCCTCAGGTAGAAGGAAAAAGCCAGAAGCAGAAATATGCTTGGCATGTTGAGCTACGTGCACAGAAGCCAATGTGGGTCAGCAAAGTGCATAGGACCACCACAGAAGATAGGGCAGAGTAAGAAGCTCACATCAGGGAGAGCCTGAGAGGCTAAAGACTGGCTTTTAATTCCAGTGAGATGAAAGTCACAAGAGAATGCTGCCTAGGAAAAAAACATGATCCTACTTACATCTGAAGTGGTCTCTCTGTATTCTGTGTGGAAAACAGATAATGGGGGGGGGGAGGTCAAGAGGTGATTACAGTATCACACACAGGAGATGACAGTGGCTTAGAATACTGAAGGTAGATAAAAGGAAGACAGAACTTGCTGATGGACTAGATGTAGAGTGGGAAAGAAAGAACAGGAAAGTGACTGAGATTCCTGCCTGGCCTAAGTAACCAAAATGACAAGGAAAGACTAAAGGAGAAGGAGATGATGGTGGCAAGGGAGTGGGAAGGTAGAGCTCTAAACAATGTACTTTAGCCATCTGATTGACAGTCAAGGAGATGAATGGATGAGTCTCAAACTGGAAAGCATGGTGTGGGATAGAGATGAAAATTTAGCAGTGATTAGACCTTGGGATAATGAAAGACACTGACTGACCTTCACGAGATGCTTTAAGACATAAAGATAGGACCCAGAGAAGGCTCTACCAGCCTATGAAAGAGGCCTACCTGATACAATGTTGAAAGATCAGATTGCTGAAGAGATATCAGCAAAGGAGACTAACAAAAATAGGAGAGCTGAGAGGTACACTGTAGCAATGTCAGGAGACATTCTGCCATATTGTACCAATTACCTTAGGAACCAATAAAGAAAACCATTTAAAGGAGTCAGAGATTATCAAACAAATGCTACTGGTGGCAAAAGGACTAGGCCACTTTATTAAGCAATGTGGTGCTCCTTGGTAAGCTTGAGAAGGGTTGTTCCAGAGGAAAGGACAAAGGAAAATCTGATACAAGCTTCCCATTGTTTTGTTTTGTTTTGTTTTGTTTTGATTGGCTTTTGCAACAGGACAGAGTCTACCTGTTGGAGATTGGCAGAGATGCTTGATGAAGATGCTTTACTAGAGAGGAAGAGTTCAGAGAGAGGCAATGCCTGTTAAAATCAGTCCAAGTACTATAAGCAGGGGTATTGAGCACAAGTGGAGATATTGTCCTTAGATTGGAGCAAGGGTGGCTCATCCACCCAGATCTAAGCAAATCTGAGGATCTGTGATGGCTATTAACCTTTCCATTCTACCAGCCAGATCAGAATTCTAATTAGCTGAGCTTTTACAGGCAAAGAAGAATGTAACATTTCACTGGAGTTTGGTCTATTATGGCTCTTCCTTTCTTCCAAAGGTTTTCAGGATCTCTGCAATCTGACCCAGAGATAAATTCTGTGGTGCTTCACCCAGGGCATGTATTCTCTAAACAATCCACAGGGCCTCTCCTCCAGAGCAGAGGTCTCCATTTCCTATCAGAGGTCACCATCTTTTGATAA
Organism: Callospermophilus lateralis; assembly: GCF_048772815.1. Classification (NCBI taxonomy): domain Eukaryota; kingdom Metazoa; phylum Chordata; class Mammalia; order Rodentia; family Sciuridae; genus Callospermophilus; species Callospermophilus lateralis. The sequence continues at coordinate 122,219,509 of NC_135305.1, read as the reverse complement.
ACAGGTATTTACTGCTATCTTAAGAGCTGTAGGAATTATGGAAAGGGAATAAGAGTTCCAATTTATATCTTTGAGTGTGGTAAGTATATTTGGGGAAGAAGGAATGAGGGAAGATTCATGATCAGCTGAAGTGTCTTGAATGGATAACCTTTCAGGTTTCTTCCTATTCTGAGATCCTAGGATCTCAAGGCCTCAGACAGGAACTAAACCTGCGGTGAGCACCAGCTTATATTCCCTGTATCCTGAGGGCTCTCACCAAAAGTGGCCACATTTTCTATTCCCTCCTATAAATGCACATTTGGCACCATGCTCTGATTTGAGAGGTGCTAAATACTATCTATTGCTTGGGAAAAAATCAAACTGGATCCGCTCAGCACAGTGTCAACAGACACAGTGGAAAGTATTGGAGTAACAAAAGGTCTAATTCTGGTTCACGTGGTATCATTCCCTGGTTGGCTGCTACCCTTTCCCAGGCACCTGCCAATACATCCCCACATCCAGCTAGATCAAGCATTTACCTAAAAGTGCAGCTGCCTGGCTCCGTCCTCCAAAACTGCGGCTAAAGGAGCTATGCCTGCTAGCATAGGAGGCTGGCCGGCTGGGCAGCCAGGGTAGGAGAAAGGCAGGAATCTCAGAGTGCAAGAGCTCTTCTGCCACAAAGGCAACCTCAAACCACTTGCGCTGGAAACTGGCAAAGTCATCCATGCCTACAGTGTGCCAGGTGGCAGTGGGTTGCTGCATGGCCACTGAAAAAAAGCAGAAGGGAGAGAAGGATACCTCAGTACAAATGCTTATTTTCTCACTGATGCATGCTACAACATGGATGAACCTTGAAAACATATGCTAGAAATTGGACATAAAAACCACATATTGTATGACTCCATTTATAAAATTTGTCCAAAATAGGAAAATCTTTAGACAGTAATGAAAATAGTCTGGGACTAGTCAGAGGTGGTGGTTGCACAAGTACTAAATGCCCTTAAAATGGTTAATTATATGTTATATGAACTTCATTGGAACAAGTAATTTATAATATTCAATTTATACCCATAATTTCAGAGCATATACTGGTAAACCCCCACCCCTTCAATTTGAAGGCAAAAAATAAGTGTTTACTTATTTACTTAAAAATAATTATTTAAGAAAAAAAGTGACAATGGACATACTAGTGGCTACAAGGGAAAAGTTCCCACTTCTGTCACATCCTTGGACAATATAGCACAGTGAGTGTCACCAGCTGCATCAATTCATGTATGATTTTTAGACCTAAAGGTGGAGAAACTATCTGTCTGCAGGATGGGAGTCACTTCCAGCCAAGGTCCACACATGTGCTGCATGTACAAGAGAGGCTGGTCTGAGTCCTGGGTGCCTCCAGAACTAAACAAGTCAGCTTTCACCATGGCCACATGAGAAACTGCTTCTCTCTGGGGATTATTTTTCCTTATATATGTTTTTTTTTTTTTTTTTTAAAGGCTGGGGGTGTGGATCAGTCGTAGTGTACTTGCCTAGCATGCATAAGAACATAGGTTTATCCCCAGCACCATAAAAAGTAAATAAATAAACAAAAATAAATAAACAAATCTGCTTCCTGGATGCATGAGTTCTGCACCCACAGACTTAATCAATCACATATTCAAAATATTCAGAAAAAAAAACTGCTTCTATACTAAACCTACACATTTTTCTTTTCATTATTCTTAGATAATATAGTACAATATAGCAATTACATTGTATTAAGTATTATAAGTCATCTAAAGATGATTTAAAGTGTATAGGAGGATATAGACACATTATATGCAAATACTATGCATTGATATAAAAGTCTTAAGCATCCACAGATGTTTGTATCCTGGAGAAAATGGGTCCTGGAACCAATATCACTCTAATACCAAAGGATGACTATACTTAAAACATATCCTGAAAAACTTGTAAGGAATTGACAGACTTCCTGGGAGAATATATGGAGCCTGGAAACCCAAGAAGTAAAAAGTGCTATAAATCACAGATTGGAGACCATTTTGTCATCATCAAAACCACCTGCACCAGGTGGGAGTGGAGAGGTAGGGTGCTATATTTAAAATCAGCTACCAAAAAATGCTGTGAGAATTCTCATACCAGGTCCTTTGGCCTCTTTTAGGTTTATCTTCCACCTACATTGTCCTCAACAAGAACATACTATAGCTTAAGAAACTTTTCTCTCTGGTTATGCTTAAATACAAACGCTCAAATGTCAACTTAGAATATAAAGTCACATATGGAGCTCAAAACGCTGTCAAGTGAAACAGTAGGTCACCAGAAAAACACCCACTCCTGTGGGCCACTGCATTTGCCTTGCTTCTGACCTCGGTCGGGCTCTTTGTCCATTACTATCTTGTAGAAATAGAAACCGTAGATGAAGGTCCGCCAGGCTTCACCAGATGCATGCATGATGAGCTGTTCTTCCAGCATTTTCTAGGAGAGACAATGAAACTCTGAAGTTCCTGCAAAGGGACTTCTCAGAGTGGATAGTCCCCAGTTGTGCACTAGAGTCAAGGGAGTAATAGGAGCACTAAGGCGACCCTATCTTCAAACTACCCACTAGACATAAAGATTGTACTGTGCTAAATATTATCCTGGTATAAGTCATATCATTACATGTATATCATCAAATATTTCAAACATACAGAAAAACGTAGAAAAAAAATCCATGTAGACCACCATTCAGCTCTATCAAATTTAACATTTTGCTATACAGTAGCCCCACTTTTTCTGAGAGGGATATGTTCTAAGACCCCCTCCAAAGGATGCTTGAAAAGACAGGTAATACTGAACCCTAGATATTCAATCAGCTCTCTGAATCTGTGGATTCAACCTACTTTGGATCAAAAATATTTGGAAAAAAGTTCCATCTTTATGATCATGTATGAACTTTTTCTTGTCATTATTCCCTAAACAATACAGCACAAATATTTGCATTGTATTAGGTATCATAAGTAATCCATAGAGGATTTAAATATATGAGAAGATATACAAAGATTGAGCATCTACAGATTTTGGTACCCATAGGGGTCCTAGAAACAATCCACAGATACTAGAGGACAACCATATAATTTTTTCCTATACATATCTATGTAAAAGTTTAACATATAAATTAGGCACAGTAAGTGATTAACAATAATGATAAAACAGAACAATTATAACAATTTACCATAATAAAACTCAAATTATTTGTTTCTGGAATTTTTCATTTATATTTTTTGACCACAACTGACCACAGTTAACCAAAACCTTGGAAAATGAAACTGGGATAAGGGGGTGAAGGAGCATTACTGTACTGACTTCAGTTCTTTTCACTTTAAAAAAAAAAAAAAAAAAAAAAAACCTATGGACCGCTCTTTCCTCAGAAATAAATGATAAGAGCAATATTCTCAAGCAAGTTTTTTAAAATGCTATTATATGGATATGTATTGACATGACAGTGAGGTGTTCTTGTGAGATTTTATTTTATTTTTTAATTTCACTGATTGATTGATTGATTATGTTACTGTCGATTAAACCCTGGGCTACTCTACCACTGAGCTACATCCCCAATCCTTTTTTTAACTGTATTTTGAGACAAGGTTTCACCAAGCTGCCCAAACTGGCCTTGAACTTATGAACCTCTTGCCTCCTGAGTAGATGGGATTATAGGCGTGCACCACTGAACCCAGCTGAAATTTTAAATTTTAAATAAAGGATATAATACTATATCATTTTATAAATTAGTTTTCATCAACATCATGCTTCTGACATTTATCCATGTTGATACATATACTTCTAGTTCATTTTGTTTTAACTGCTATAGTAACATTCATTCTATGAAAAAAGAAATAGTATTCTCAGAGTGATGGAAGTATATAAAGTTTTTAGGGAAAGACTATGAAAAATAGCACATTGAGACCCTCAAAGGAAGAGCTGAGGATCACATGCTAATTCAAATCATTTATTGACAATCCAGTTGCTTAACAAACCACCAATTTCTAGTAGGGACCTCTATATGAACAGGAAACTGTGGGCTTGAGGTCAGGAGAATATTCTCCAAAAATCTTTCACAGAGATTACTAGATTCAAAAATGCAGATTCCTCTCTGAATGTTTCAGTTAAAGTAATAAATAATTGCCAGATTTTTAAGTTGAGATAAAAAGTATATTTCAAAGCAAAACCTGTCCTTTCATCAACTCCATATATGCCTTACACTTACTAAAAACAGATTTCACCCAACCTGCCAATGGGACCGAACAGACAGTTCTATGGGACCTGTCTTGATATTTTACCTGCATGATGTCAATGGCCATTGCCTGCGTCTGGACCCCATCCACATTGTTCATCAACCAGTGCACCACCTCAGCACTGATAAAGCAGCATGGCGAGAGGCCCTTCTGTTCAGAGAGCAACTGAACTCCTGTCCTGGGTTCCAATGCAGTCAGCATGTATGTGTGTCCAGTGGCAACAAGCAGAAAGAGAAGATGAGAAGTCAGAAAAAGCATTTACTATATGAAATGAGAACCCCCATAAATCAATTTCTTTATGTAATTCCTAGACCGAGAGAAATCCCAACAAGACAACAAAAGGTGTTGTGGGGAAAAAGATAAAAGGGAAGAAGGGAAGTGACATTTAAAGAACATCTTACTTATCAGGCATTACACTATGTCACATAACTATTCCATTTAATCCTTCCAACAATGTGCTTAACCACTCTTTTTGAAACTCCACTTATACGTAAGCTCAGAGAAGTCAAGTAACTTGCCCATGGTTTCAAAGTTGTTAAGCAGAAGATTCAGGTATAAATCCACCCAACTACAATGCCTGAGCATTGCCATGGCATAGGCCTTCAGGAACCTCCTGCCCCCACACCACATATATGATGAGCCACTTACGAGGGATGCTTCATGGCTTCCAGGATCTCTGCCAGGGTGGAAGACGATGTCAAGGAGCTTGCTGCCTGCTGCTGAGAACTGTAACACAGAGCATAACAAAGCAAGAGGGCACACACATGAGCAAAAGCACAAATATTAGAAACATGGTCTACTTTTTAAAGTGCTGAAAACTAGGGAAATCTTGACAATGGAAGGCATTCAAGCAAATTCTGAACAGCAGTATCCTGGGGATATCTCATAGAGGTTTTCCTACTTCCTGACTATACTCACTAAAAAAAAAATAAATAAAAGGAATTCAAAGTGGTCTTATGTATTAATAAATATCTCCCCATTTAATAATATGTTTCAAGCCCAACCATTTCCAAGAAATCTCCTTGGACTGGTCTAGTTTTGTCCAAAAAGCCTTTTACATGTCACTTTATCTCATCCTGACCACAGTGCTAGTTATGGTCAGAGCATGGGGTCTATGCTCTATTCTAACCAGAATCCCAGTATCATCCCAGCTATAGGACCTCTGGCTTTTCTTGACTTTAGTTTCCTAATCTGAAAAACAGCAATAATACTATTCCTGCCTTTCAGGGTAGCTGTGAGGCTAATATATGTATATTACTGAATACAGGACTGATATATGTGAAGCCCCAATATGGAAAACAATACTAAACAAAATAATGATAACTTCAACACTTTGAAACTTAGATTGGTTGCAGGAACTGGTGAAAGTCAAAGAGCTGAGAAGCCCCAGAGTCTGGATCTGAATCCAGGTCAATCATATTCCAAAATCCAGATTCTTTCTTTAACCTGCTGCCACAGCTGGGGCTGTGGCTTTGTGTACAGTGTTCACCTGGCTTGTTTGAGGCACTGGGTTTGATCCTTGGCACCACATAAAAATAAATAAATAAAATAAAGTTATTTTTTAAAAAAGAAACAACATCCAGTTTCTATAACCTGCTATCCATGCTCTCCCTAATAGTATGACAGTTCCTGAAAACATGCTTCATACTCAGCAACTGAACAGTTTCCAATCATAGGAAAATGGGTCATGTCTAGAACTTAGGTGAATGCTTATTCAAGTTTCTTAAACCTCTCTTTTTCCTCTGATCCATACTCCTCTGCTTGCCAATTTGAAAGTTTAAGACTTACTGTAGCATTCCAAAATCTCAGGTTTAGAAAAAAGTCTTTTAAAAAAACTTCAGAATTTTCTTCTGATCCTGAAGAGTCCAAGAATCTGGACAAGTAGTTGTCCTCCCTGCAAGAACACCTTCAAAGGCAGAGGACTAAGCTCCTCCATGCAGCAGTTGCTGCACTGACTTCCTTCCCATGAAATGGAATCTGTTATCTGTAATTTTCAATCATTAGTCCTGATTCTGCCTGCTGTGTCATTTTTGTTCTTCTCACCTCCAATGTAAACATCCCTAATTCCTCTTTTCTTCTAAAAGCAGAAGCAAACCTGCCACTCTACCCTCATACACAATGAGGTAGATGGAGGTATTCCCTGTGCACTGGGCAGCTCTTCCAATCTCGCCCATGGACACAGTCAAAAAGCCAGCCTGGTTTTGCCAGGGATATGGGCCTGGGAGAAGACAGAGAGTAAAGAAGTCCAGGACTGAACTGATCATCACCTCTACTGGCCAGAATGAAAGTAGTGCAGTGGATGAGGCAGAGGTGAAACCAGCACAGAATTTATGACATTAAGAAAACAGTGACTGCTGGCGGGAGCCAGTCAAATAAACACTACAGAGAACCTTCTGCTATTAGGGAAGGGGTATAAAAGTCAAATTTTCTTAGATCATTAATTCAAAGACCACACAGTCAGTATAGTGAGGCAACAAGAACAGCTTGGGCAGAATTATTATAAAACAAACATAGCTGGGAAGGAAATAAGAAATTTATCAAAAATTGAAAAAAGCATTAAAATCCAGGGCACATTACCCCATAAATATGTAAACTTATCATACATTGATTAATTTTTAAAAATATTTTAAGCAAGGTACATTGGCACATGCCTGTAATACCAGCTAGTCAAGAAGGCTTGAAGCAGGAAGACTCCAAATGACAACTTAGCAAACCCTGTCACAAAATTAAAAGGGCTGGGGATGTAACTCAGCGGTAGAGTGTTCACCTAGCATGCAGGATGCACTGGGATCAATCCCAAGCATTGCAAATACACAAACATACATATATACATAAATAATTCATTTTTTTTAAAGCAGGGGTACTTGCTCAAGCAAATAAGATACAGAAAGCTGCTTCTTATTCTTCTGGATACTCAGGAATAGGAAAAAAACAGCCATGTTTGGCCACAATGAGTGACTCACTCATTGTTCATTCATTTTCTTACTGACTACATGTTATCTCATGCACAGTATCATGCCACCAGGGCAGTGGTGACCAAGAGATTTGTCTAGACCCCCTTCCTCAAGCCCTGTACTCTTGCATAATGTCTGACACATTTCTATGTCTCTGAGGGAACTATCCTGGGAGAAAGGCAGGGCATAGATCATTAGCCCCATCACACAGGTATGGTTAAGCAATGACTTATGAGCATCTCATTTGATTTGTGACAGTCAGAACCTGGCCCTGGCTGAATCTGTAGTTCAGTGGTAGAGAGTACACCTGCCATGCATAAAGTGAGTATGATTCCCCACACCCCCACTGCCACCACCACCACCAAAAAAAAGATCTTGGCCCAAAGCTTTAGAATCCCATCCTCCATAGTCCTTAAGAATAAGGTTAGACTGTCCTCATCCCACAAGGAGAACAAGTTCGGCCGTTCTGAATCTCACCTGCTGTCACTAGAGTTTGCAGATGGAAAGGCCTGTTCTCCTATGTTCTGAGTGTTCCCAAAGGTCTGGCTGTTGCCTCTGTCCACAGATTGACCTGTGCTTACCCCCAAACTGGTGTTATCCAACACCGGAATGACAGTTTGTTCCAGAGATACCTATAGAAGATTTAAAAATTAATACTGGAATCCACAAAAAATCAACAGGTAAACTTAGTAAATAAGCTGGCTGATTCATTCAATAAGCATTTATATACATACATGCACACATACATATACACAAAAATAAAATCAATAACTACCACCACCACCTATGCAATCATTAAAGCTACTTACATACATGGTCTTCCATTCCTCTCACTCCCAGTCCCCACAGGGACCTGATAGAAGAGTGAAAGCAGTCTAGAGACCAGACCTAGTGCTGTGTGCCCTGCCTTCTGCTACAGCAAATGGAAATTCCCACTCTCCAAATCCTCAGAACCAAAGAAATTACTTCAGCACCCAACTCAGACAAGATTTACACTAAAGAAACCCTCCCTCCATATAGACAGAAGAGAAGTAAGAATCATTCCTTATAACACTTGAAGGAGGGGAAGAAAAAACATTTAAAGACAAATGGGTGAATCTCTCCATCTACTGACTCCCCCATTACACCCCAGTCCTTTCCTGTATCTGTAGCAATACACTCAGCCTTCTGATTGCCCAGGTTCAAACCTAAGAGGCATCTGACAGCTCCCTTCTTCCCTTTATAGATTCGCATGCACTTCTAAATCAGGCTCACCCTTCCTCTGATCAGGGAGGGCTGGACCAGTCTCTTAACTAGCTCCACAATTTCAGCCTTTCCCCTGAAAACTCTTAACTGGAAGCCACTTTCATTTGAATCTTCTGTAAGAACAGAATCCACCTCATTATTTTATTACTCTAAAATTTTGTTTCTCTCTATGAGCTAAACCATTGAGAACCAACTCCTAGGCCATTGAGGGTTCTGCACATTTGCCTGACCTGTGACCTTGCCATACCACCTGACATCTACATTTCCAGCCAAATCAGAATCTGCTTATATAATCCTGTATGTGTGTTCTGTTACCCTGAGATTCCTCTCTCCACAACCACTAGCTAAAAGCCCATCATCTTGAAAGGCCATTTTAAATGCTGAGCCCTTAGTAAATTATTTCATGATTCATTCCACCCCAGGCTGAAGCACTCCACCTCTATGAATCTCTTCTGATAGCTGCCAGGTTTTGCTTCACACAGTAACATTATACCTATCTCACCTCCTTTAAAGGTCCTACAGCACACATCTATGCCCTGCTCACCTAGAATCCCTACAACATTCATCAAAGGTTGCATCCCATAGCAAATGTAATAAATAAGCCTTCCAGGGCACTCTGGAAAAGTATAAGGTTCTTAATTTGTGATTCTTGGGTACTACTTCCAGAATGGAGCTACATCACCAGCCCTTTCTATTTGTTATTTTGAAATGGTCTTGCTAAATTGCTAAGTCTGGCCTCCAACTTGTGGTCCTCCTTTCTCAGCCTCCCTGGGATTACAAGAGTGCACCACTGTGCCCAGCTGCATATTTTGTTAGATGATATAAATATCGCTCTTCCTAATAAAGGGCTTCTCAATCTCAATCTCAGCACTATTGTCGTTTGGAATCAAATAAGACTGAGGTGGGGGGGGGTGCTGTCTATACACTGTAGATCTTGAGCAGCATGTCAGAAATACCTCATCCATCTTTTCCCATCTCCTAGATATGATAGAAATATCTCTAGATATTACCAAATGTCCCTTGGGGGGTAAAACTGTCCCTGGTTCTGAAAGAATCACTGGGCTCTCCTACAGCAGTGAATGATTTAAAAGAAAACCAAATAAAACACATAGTCTTTGCTGGTACCATAAACACCTAGAGCAGTACAAAAATAAGCATCCTGCAATTATCAGCCACCATCAGCCCATAACCAATAAGGCTTAGGAATAGGCATAATACCAAAATTAAATTACAACAAGCTAACTGAGGGAGACTAGAACTAACTCTAATGCACATAATAAGACTGGCTCATAGGCCCTTTTGGGCCCCTCTAGTGCATCCTAAGAATTGCTCTACCAGCCTAAACTGAGGGATACTGCCACAAATGTACATGATTCTTTATTCTGGTAGAGATGTGGTTAAAGAGTTATTCTCTAAATCGTAAGTTGGCAAACATAAGGACCAGATAGTAAACATACTAGGTTTTGAGGGCCACCTGGTCTCTCATACAACTATTCAACTTTGCACAAGCACCAAAGCAATCACAGATGATATGTAAATGAATGGGCATGGCTCCATTCCAATAAAACTTTATTTACAAAAGCAAGATGGTGGGCCAAATTTGCCCTATAGTTGCCTGATCCCTGTTCTGCATCACACACAATCTGCCTTTAATGAAGCTGCATATTTTCCTCAGATCTTAATAAGAGGAAAAGTTATGCTTCTCCTGAAGAATTGGTTTGTCTTTATCTTCTGACCACTCAGGCACAGTGACACACGCCTATAATCCCAGAGGCTTGGGAGGCTGAGGCAGGAGGATAGCAATTTTCAAAGCCAGTCTCAGCAACTTAATGTGACTCTGTCACAAAATTATAAAAATGAAAAAAAAGGGAGTGGGGAGCAGAGGCTGGGGATGTGGTTCAGTGGTTAAGTGCTGGGTTCAATCCCTAGTTCCAAAAAATAAAAGTTCAGAGCTAAATGTAACATAAAGTGCTAATTACAAGTCCTTATATTGAATCCTATCTTATTTTTTGATTTCCTGAATTTTCCCCATGTAGGCACATTTTTATTCTGGAGGTTGCATTTAGTTCCACAATCCACATGGAGTAAATTTTTGAAATAAGACAATGGTAAACAAAAAGAAAAGGCAGGATGAACAGAATGGTAGTCACCACAGGTAGAAACCTAGCAAACAGTCAAAAAGGATGATATTAATTTATGATGTGTTTCATCTTAATATCCCCACCCAAAATCTTCCTTACAGAGGTTCCATTTAACATATGTAGATATTCCCCTTATCTTCTTTACTGTTAGCTAAATTTAGTGACTTGCTTGCAAAGAGTAGAGCATAAAAGAGGGAAAAAGTAAATTCACAGTGGAGATAGCTGGCAAATACAACATGACCAAATGATGAAGGTTACCATCACAGGCATGTCCTGCAGGTCTCATCTATCCCAATATGACATAATGAGAAGGGCAACTCACCTCTGAGGTACCACTCCATTGTAACCATGAGAAAAAATACCAGTCAAACCCAAATCTGAGGACATTTTACAGGATACCCTGGCCAGGACTCCTCAAGACTATTAAGGTCATAAAAAAAAAAAAAAAAAAAAAAAACAAGGAAATGAGGTTGGGTACAGCACATACTTAATACATATGAGACCCTAGGTTCAAACACTAACACACACACACACACAAAAAAAAAAAAAAAAAAAAAAAAAAAAACCCACAAAACAAAGAAAGACTAAGAAATGGTCACAGACCAGAGGAGACAGGAAAAACATGACAACTAACAAGTACACAAAAGATTCTAAACCCGTATGTCAAAGAGATATCTGAACACTCATGTTCATTGCAACATTATTCACAATGGGGTGCCTGGATTGGATCCTGCCTGGAACAGAAAAGAAGACATCAATAGAAAAAATGGTGAAATCTACACAGTCTGGTGTGTGCGCTTTCTCTCTCTCTCTCTCATACGCACAACCATCAGCAGCAGCACCAACTGCCAGTCTCTTCCCTACTTCCTAGCACTCCAAAAGCTATGGAAAATGGTAAAGAGAGAGCCCTGTCAGGGATGCCTCTGAGATTAGCATCAATCATAATAGGTGCCTTGACAGGCCTTTTACCACCTCCACCTGTCACATTCCTGCTTTCTCAGGCTAAAGAATAATCAGTCACCAGTAAGCAGTCAGATCTGCCCAACCAGTTCCCAACTGTGCCCGGAGGCTATTGGGAGACAGCACTCTACTCTCTCTTACCTAGAGACAAATGGGCTAAGTGGTACTTCTTCCTTCCAGACACCCAGCTCCTTCAGGTCAGGCAGAGGTACCAAAAACAGACCCTTGACAGAATCCTATATACTGAAGAGCAGGTGGGAAGGACTGGGAATAAACTCCCAGACCCATAGCCGGGTGTTCTGCAAGGTTTATGACACCAGGGAAGAAAGAAATATCATCCCAAATGAAAATACTCCCCCTGCCCTCACGAACTTACCATCTGGGGATAGGAAGGGGATGACACACATTAAGTAATATTTGTAAAGGGTTTTTCATTCTGTACCTCCCATAGTATTTGACACAGACCACAGACCTATATCCAGCAGTGCTTGGTATATACTATCTCAACTGAACTGAACTTTCTCTGCAGGTATTGGTCCCTTTCCACATGTTCATCCTAAAACCTCTTCATGAATATTTATTTGTGCTTTTACATCTCACATAACTCCACAAAACATGAGGCTATTATAAATACACATATAATAAGATAAAATAAATACATGAGAAAACCCAATAAAGAGAAAAAGCATGTAGGAAAAGTGTGAAATTTTAGTATAATCAAGTAATTTTTGATTTACAATAAGATTTTTAACATTTAGAATTGGACTATGCAATACAGTAGCTACTAGCTAAATGTGGCTCTTTAAAATATAAATTAACAAAAATTAAATTAAATATTCAGTTCCTAGATCACATTAGCCACACTGCAAGCCCCTCAATAACTATATATGAGCAGGGGCTACTATGTTGAACAGTACAAAAATACAATATTTCCATCACTGTAGAAGCAAAGAAGCAAAAACTGCAAACAAAAAATGTGTGTCGGTTTAGAGGTATTGTTCAGTAGTATAGCATTTGCCTAGCATGCACAAGTCTTAGGTTCAATCCCCAACACTAAAAAAAAAAAAAAAAGAAAGAAACAAAACTTGGGCTGTAGAAAACATATTGAAGCACATCTGGCTGAGTTTTGGAGGTTTGGGGTTGTTGTTTTTCTTTTTTTTTTTTTTTCTTTTTTTTTTTTGCAGTACTAGGGATTGAACCCAAGGACTCCTGCATGCTAGAGCAACATTCCCAGCCCTTTTTAAACTACATTGTGAGATGGGGTCTCACTAAGTTGGCAGGCTAGCCTTGAACTTGTAGTCCTCCTGCTTCCGCCTCCACCTCCACCTCCACCTCTCAAGTAGTAGGCATGTACCACAGTGACAAGGGCTGAGTACTTGTTTTTAAAAACAGGAAGGGCTGCACGCTGCTTGGTAGACATGTGATTTTTGCTAGATAGGAAACCAGACTTAGTGTCTAGCTTATTTACATGCAAGACAGAAACTTGGATTTTTGTATGAAATCTCCTTTTAAGCATTTCCAATCAATTCAAATTTAAAGCGAGGAGAAAAAAATAGCAAGGCCAGATACATTTTGGGGACATTTGAACATCCTGATTCTTTGCGGAAGCCCTGCACAAAGACTTCAGGTAAGAACCTGGCTAGTGTTGAGGGTTTAGGTTAGGGTAAAGTTGGTTAGTAGGTCCCAGAGATCCTCAGGAGGGATTGAGTCCTTGGATATATGAGCCTTCTATTCATATATGTCTCAGAAGAAAGAACGCTGAGCAAAAGGCACTTTTGGACACATCACAATCTTAAGACTCTCCAGAAACTTTTGTCCATGAACACACTAAAAACTGCTGCCCTAACAGATGTGGTCCCAAAGTTCTACAGAACCCAGCATTTCTGGGGACATCACAGGGTACAATTGTCTGGGGCTACGTGTCATCACAGGCTCCTCCTCTTACATACTTAAACCAGAATTTGACTTGGATTTCAGGGTTTTTTATAAATTGTCAATGGGACAAATAGGGAATCCTATTATTTTAAACAAAAAGGGCCCCATTGTTTTCTGTGCCTGTCTTCCCTACCAACATCTCAGAGATGATATTTCCTGAGCACCTCCTATGAGCCAGGAACTGGATTAGGAGCTGAAGAATTAACAGTGAACAGAACAGACATTATAGTTGTCCCCTTGGAGCTTAGTTGGATGTGGAAGGTGAGTACAAAATTCCAGTCATACAAATGTGAAGTGGTGAGAGAAATGAGATGCTGAAAAAAGAATTATTCAAGTGCCTGATATGGGATCTGTCTCAAGGAGGAATTAACCAGACATAGTCAGGGAAAGCACATGCCAGGGCATAGCAGCAGAAGGAAATCTGGTGCTTAAAGCGGTCACTGGAGTATAAGAGTGAGGATGAGAATGAGGAAGAAAATGAGACTGGAAAGTTTGGGGCCCCAATTGTGCAGGACCTTTCATGCATAATAAGCATTTCGGGGCTGGGGATGTGGCTCAAGCGGTAGCGCGCTCGCCTGGCATGCATGCGGCCCGGGTTCAATCCTCAGCACCACATACAAAGATGTCGTATCCGCCAAGAACCAAAAAATAAATAAATATTAAAAAAATAAATAAAAATAAGCATTTCAATCTTTATCCCAAAGGAAAGAAAGGCTTGGAAAGGTTAATGATGGATGATATAATCAGACTTCATTTCAGAAAATAACCCTGGAGGCAGGATAGAAAACAGATTGGAAAGGATCTGGATGGCAGCAGAAGACCACACAGGAGGCTGCTACAGGGTATATTGGGAGGAGTGTGTCCATGGACATGGAGATAACTGAACAAAGTGACTCCAGAAACATTTACTATGCAAATCCAACCTGTTATGCTGGGCTGGGCTGGGCTGCTGGGACCTAAGCCTCCTTATGAGAGTATCTGCTGGGGATCAAAGAGTCAAGAAAGGGAAGATGCCCTAATACTGACTAAGGTCTCATGTGTCAGGGCCTCTCTTGATCACCACGTCCTTTTAGGCTCTGAACTGTAGACAGAAGACATCATGAGGTTAACTCCTAAGAAAAAAAATTACCTGATCAAGTGTTTCTCATGCCCTCCAAATTCTTATGTTTAATTATGTTTGTTTGTGATGACAAAAGTCAATTTCTAGAGAACAGGAAAACTGCAACTCTACTCTAGCTATCAAACAAAGAGTGGCAAATTCATCACAGTCAAAATGATTAACTGGTGGCATAAGGGACCACCAACTGTGGCACACAACTCTGTTACTTGGAACCCCCTGTGTACTATTGTCAGCTTTAGTTTTACAGGTAATTTTTTTTACCTTAGTAAAGTTGGATTGCAGTGATAGCTCCTCCCCCCAGCTTAACTAACAATAATCTCTTCTCAGTAAAGACCTACTCTGAGGGACAAAAAACCATGGCATCACCTTTGCAACTCAGCAAGAACTGAGGACTTTATATTCCAAGATCCAGCAGGGTCATCATAGAGCTAGAAAGGGTGGAAAAGGCCACCCAGTTGAAGCCCATTTTTAGACACATTGAGAAAATTGCTGATTAGTTCAATCAAGCTCATTCACTGATTTATATTCCTGTGCTCCCTCCCACTCCAGACTCCCTCAACCATACACAGATCCACTATAAAAAATGACTGTGAGGGGCTGTGGTTGGAGTTCAGTGGTAGAGCACTTGCTTAGCATGTGTGAGGCACTGGGTCAGCACCACATATACATATAAATAAATGAATAAAATAAAGGTCCATCAATATCTTTTAAAAAAAGGAATGACTGTGAGCCGGGTCTGAGCTAACCACAGAGATGCTTCATCTCATTTCACTCTCATAGCAACCCTATGAAAAGAGCAGAATTATTAGTCCCATTCTGCAGATAAAAAAACCCAAGGTTGGGGGAGGTTAGTGCAGTTGGCAAAGAGAAAGGTTTGCACCAGTTCATGGAGTGATAGGCAGCTTGACACCAGAGCCTAAAAGCTGATAGTCTTTTAACATGTAGCTCCTTTCTTTTAAGGGGCTAACTACACATTTGATATTTTCTGGTCCTGGATTAGGGTGGAAAGAAAAAGCAGAGAGGGACTAGTCCTTAATAAGCAGAGATGCATTAAATTGAGATTATAATCTGGCAACACGGTAACAATCACCCTTCAGTATCTGCAGGGAATTGGTTCCAGGACACCAGGACCCCCAGGATATTTAAATCCAAGGACGCCAAGCAAGTGGTACATGTTCATAACATCAGCTACTCAGAAGGCTGAGGTAGGAGGATGGCAAGTTCAAGGGCAGCCTCGTTAAAGACCTTCAACAACTTGACGAGACCCTGTTTTAAGACCAAAATAAAAAAACAGAAGGACTGATATGGCTCGGTGACAAAATACCCCTGGATTCAATCCCCAATTTTAAAAAGATTAAAAAAAAAAAGCCAGGTGTGATGGTGCATGCCTGTAATCTCAGCAGCTCAGGGGGATGAGGCAGAGAATTGCAAGTTCAAAGCCAGCCTCAGCAAAAGTAAGCCGATAAGCAACTCAGTGAGACACAATAAAAAACAAAATAGGGCTGGGGATGTGGCTCAGTGGTGAAGTGCCCGTGAGTTCAATCCCCAATAAACCCCACCCCACCCCACCCCCATGCACACACACAAAAAAAAAAGTCCTTTATATAAAAAAAAAGGCATACTATTTACATATAACCTGTACACATCCACCCATATACTTCAAATTATCTCTAGATTATGTATAATACCTAATACAGTACAAGTGCTGTACAAACAGTTGTCATACTGTATTGCTTAGGGTTTTTTGTTTTAGTTTTGTTTTTAGTTTTTCGTCTTTTCTTTTTTGTAACTGGGGATCAAACCCAAGCCTTAATGCATGTGAGGCAAGTGTTTTATCAGAGTTACATCCCAGTCCTGTATTGCTTAAGGAATAATGATGACAATAAAAAGTCTGTACATGTAAAGTATAGATGCATTTTTTTCCTGAATATTTTTGATACACAATTGGTTGAATCTGTGGATGGACATAGAAAGATGACTATACTAATCCTAATCATTATTGACAACATGCCCATCACATACCCAGCTCAATGTTAGGTATTTATATCATACCTGCCACATTAATTAGAAGTATGTTACTTTGCCAAGCATGGTGGCACAAGCCTTAATCCCACATGCTCAGGAGGTTGAGGTGCAAGAATCCAGAATTCAAAGCCAGCCTCAGCAATTTAGCAAGACCCTAAGCAACACAGCAAGATTTTGTCTCAAAAATAAAAAATAAAAATGCACTAGGGATGTGCCTCAGTGGTTAAGCACACCTAGGTTCATCCCTGGTACCAACAAAAAAAAAAAAAAAGAAAAAGAAAAGAAAAAGAAGTATGTTATTTTATTTTAAAATATATGGGGGTTTTCTATTATCAGTATTTCATTGACATGTAACTTAATTGCACTATCATCAGAAATAGGCTCCTTATGATTCCATTCCATTGAAATTTGTTGAAAAGAATATATTATTTCTAATACTCAAAAGGACATGGGGCAAAATCCTAGAAACTCAGGATGCTAAGGCCAGTCTGGGCAACTTAGTGAGATCCTGTCTCAAAATAAAAACTGAAAAAGGCTGGGTCCAATTCCCATACCAAAAAAAAAAGAAAGTGAACATAAAACAATTAAAAATGTACAATTTAATTTTGTATATATGTAGGGAGCTCCCTTACTACCTCTAATATGAGTTAATTTTGTAAACAATTTACACATTTTTTAACAATACACCTGGTGGGTAATATAAACTTTATGTGCTTCTCCCAAAATCTGATCTTTATGTACTATTCCCAATTGTAAAGAATCACACTTTAAAAAAAAAAAAAAAAAAAAAAAGAATCACACTTTTGTCCTACAGGTGAATTCTACCACATGAAGTGTATGGATTATCAGGTTATTATTAAATAACTCTCTTGCAGCCCTATTGGTTTTTATTATGTTAAATTCTAATCTAAGTCCAAAACTGTTCACAAGGGCATGTCTTAGGTAGAAAGCAAAAGACAATATGGTTTGATGCAAGCCTGTTTTAAACAAAAAAATCAAGTGTGCCTCCCACATTCAGACATGAGAAAGGTTTGGATTAGGACATGGAGGTCCTGAGACGCTTTTACTCAGGGTCATGAACTCATGAGAACAGGTAGATACAGACATCTAAAGACCTGCACAACAAGAATGGCAATATCTGATCTCCTATTAAAGGGGAGACTCCAATGTTAACCAAATCCACAGTGTAAGGGCTTAACCACTCACTAGTTGAGTGCTCTATGATCAGCTAGCTTCATTAAGACTTGATGTTTTCATCTGGAAGAAGGATTGATAATAACTTCACCTTATAGGTTGAACTAAAGATTGTTTACAAAGCACCAGCAGAGTGGGCACACAATAAATGATGCTTTTGAAATCTATTAAATAAGAAATATGAACCGCCCAATTCCATCCTCTTTACATTGCCTCATTCAGCATGAACCCTGTTTACTGGATTCTCTATAACTAAAGTCAATTTCCTATACTACTTAGAGGCCTCAGTAAAGGAAAGAACACTATTTCCCTTCACCAGGGACCTATTAAAACAGTTATTGTTAATTATAAAGCAAGTCTCAAGTCAAGGCTATGTGTCCTGTATTTAAATCGCAGCTCTACCCTATGCTGTATAAAGCAACTTCATCCCACAATTTCTCCATTTCTGTAATTCTGTAATTAATTCTGTAATTAACTTTTAGGTTATATTGTAAGTTGAAATACTTAAGAAAAGTGAAGAATTTTAAGGGCTTGAAAGCCCTTAAAAATCTAGTCTAAATCTTTTATTTGACAAATGAGTTGAGTGAAGCCCAGAGGGTAGGCAAACTACCCAGGGTCAGACACCATTAACCCAAAACACAGAGCATACATATTTGTAAATGTTGGCTTTGTTTATTCACCACTTCTTGCCATATATTAAAAATCCATCTAGTACTAGAAGGAAAATAATGAATGTCCAGTCCTTGAGTATGCATATTTCTTTTTCTTCTTTGTAAAGGGTATTGAACCCATTACCACTGACTGTAGGTATCGGCCCTCTTACTTTTTATTCTGAGACAGGGTCATTGCTAAATTCGAGGCTGGCCTCGAATTTGGGAAACTCCTGCCTCAACTTCCCCAGTAGCTGAAATTACAGGCAGGCACCACCACATCCCAGCTAAGTGTACATATTTAATGTTGCTTATAAAAGTTAAAAGGGAAGATAATGCAATGTGAGGACATCCATAGCACCCATGTGAACTAGTCAGGCAGCAATGAGGAAAATTGATTACATCAGGAGGATCACGCGTCCCTCTTACATGAATCTCTTCTATTCTACCATCACTGCAAACATGGAAGAGATGATACCTCAGAGATCAAATTCAAATTTTGACTGCAACTCAAACTCAGATTCAGTCAATTCCATCTGCTCGGAGCTGAACAGAAGGCTAGCTCATGGCTTTTGCTGATGGGCAGGCATGCAAGGGCTGCAGAGCCCTGGAGTTGAACTAACCTGAGGGTAGAAGGCAGATGATGCTGTGCGTGGACTGCGGACAAACTCCATAAAGAAGGCCCCATCCTGAAGTCAGAGGAGGAGGAAGCAGCAACAACAGCAGCAGGTGCAAGAGAGTGAAGAAATGGAGTGTGTACCAGCGGTTAACCATGTGGGGAAGAAGAAGGAGATGAAACATAAAATATAAAAATAAAAACAAGAAGAGAAGGAGAAAAACAAGGACCCATGAGGGAAATGGGGTAAAAAAATACAAAATAAAAAAGAAGAAGAAAGAGATAAGGCGAGAGAGCCACCCAGAAAGATAATATCCACATGCAGAGTATGAGCAAGAACTCACACCTTCCTGGGCAGAATATCCCATCTGTGTGGGAGAAAGCACCTGGGTTAGAAGGTGTGTCCAAGCTCCCTCAGGTCTGCCAAGAGTGTGGCTTGGATGCTTTTGCCCTCCCACATAGCTCTGAAATTCCTTCAGACCTATGGCAAGGAAGAGGGAAAGGCCACAGCTTTGGGGGATGACAGGGCAAAGGCTATAGTAGCAACATCCTGGCCTCCCGCCTGGCTGGGTGACAAGAAACATACTGAGATATCAGGTTTCTTCTGCCTGTTATTGAACATGGCAGCCAGATGGGAGAAGAGGATTCAATGCAGGAAGAAGTCTCTATTAATCGTCTAAGCACACAGCAGTACAGAAGCAGCCATACCTTCTCCTCCACTGGTTGTGTAATCATCAAGAAGCTAAGATACATAGAATGTCAGATACACAAGCACTCATTTGAGGGGTTTTCTGAAGCTGTCTACCCCCAGTCTAATCATATGGGGTGAAAATGGTCATGTACTTGAAACAAAAATGACATAGAAGATTTTTCCAAACAGCCTCTGTCCCTTCAAAATCTTTTTATTTTTATGCTGATTACAACTAAAATTCAGAAGTGGCTCCTGATCAATGTCTCTACTTTCCTAAACAATTTTTCTTCAACTCAAATGTAGAATAATTTTACAATTATTGAAATTTCTGAATATTCTTTTTAGCGATATTACTGCTATTTCCCATTAGCCACTGAAAACAATATTGCTGCTACTCCCCATTAGCCACTGCAAACAAACCTTGGAAAGTTGAGGCTATGGAGAAACACAGGCAGGTACTGCTCATGCAGCCAACACAAAATGATACCTAAAGACATGGCTGAGAATTTCTGAGGATATCAGCAGGACATCTCATAGCAGTTTTCCTTCCACTTCTCTAAACTTGGGAGTCTATGTCCAGCAATAGTAACAGTTACTATGCTGGATTTAAATGTTCAATTGGAAGGATCAGGAGAACGTTCTAAATAGCAACCTAATCATTTGGTGTTTGGTATATTTTAATCTAAATGTTTGTGATTCTACAATTTCTCTATCATATCCTTGGCACTTTTTAAAATCCTCAAAGATGACAATAAACAAATGTTTAAAACAAACAACTAAAAAAGCTAGTGGGCAGCACACAAGGGACTTTTGTACCTCATTATTCCATTCCTGACTCTTCTCTGCCAGAACATATATTGGCAGAAGTGCTGATGATGCTAAGATTCATGTACACATGAGAACAGGTTAAAAAAAAAAAAAAAAAAAAAAAAAACTTTTTCTATAGAACATTCTTTGCACACCAGTTCTTCTTGGAACCTAAAGTTACTCCCTAGAGCAGCAATCAATAAACTATAGCTTGTAGTCCAAATCTGGCAAATTACTGTCTTTTTACAGTCTGAGAGAGATAAACTGCTTTATAATGTTAAATGTTTATAGAAGTACCTATGTAATAGCTTTATTTTGTTTTTTGGCCCAAAAGCCTAATGTATATATTTAGGTTTGCTGGCCACTGGTCCATATAGACTATAACTTGCCTAGAGCTTCAGATGGCATTTTTGTCTCATTATTTTTTAATATGAGCACCTGACACATATAAGGCAAGTGCTCTACCACTAAGCTATAACCCCAGCCCCACAAGTCTCATATATTAATCCCTCCATCTGAGTAATTCCAGTAATATAATTCTAGTAACTTATGCTAAGGAAATAATCAGAGATATGCTCAAAATATTATTGTGAGGAAGGTCATTGTAACGTTATTTAT
Organism: Callospermophilus lateralis; assembly: GCF_048772815.1. NCBI lineage: Eukaryota > Metazoa > Chordata > Mammalia > Rodentia > Sciuridae > Callospermophilus > Callospermophilus lateralis. The sequence continues at coordinate 122,198,306 of NC_135305.1, read as the reverse complement.
AATTGTGATGTATCACAGATTATAACTTATAGAATAATTAACAAAATTTATCTCAAAATTAGAAATCATCTATAATTCTAATTTTAAAATGTCCAAATGAAGTTACATTCCTATGATTAAATATTATATGGCTTTCTTCTTTTTTTGTACCAGGGACTGAACTGAGGGGCACTTAACCATTGAGCCACATCTCCAGCCCTTTTTATCTTTTATTTTGAAACAGATGCTCAGGGCCTCACTAAGTTGCTGAGGCTGGCCTCAAAATTGTGATCCTCAGCCTTTCAAGCTGCTGGGATTATAGGCAAACACCACCATGCCTGACTATATGGCTTTTGTGTGTGTGTGGTGCCGGGGAAACAAACACACGGCCTCGTGCATACTAACTACATAACTATATACACTACCACTAAACTATACCTCAGCTCATAGCTATTTTTACAAATCATTTTGAGGCTGGAGGTATGACTTGGTGGTACAGTGCCTGATTCCTGGTAAGGAAAAAAAAATCATACTTTTGAAAAATATTGAATGACATGAAATATTTTTATGACATGGAGATAAAATGATAGCCTGGAGAGATCAAATATAATCACTGAATCTCTTTCATCTCCCAGATAAGAGAAGTACATTCAGCTCATCCTACCACAGCAGAATAATCTCAGATTTTGAATTTCTCAGGAGATAAGATAACAAAGTCAAGTCTATTGGTCTTAAAAGATAAAAAACCTCACCTATAGAGTTTTCTGCCCTTCTACTGCACTTGCTATTCCTTGTAGAGGTATAAAATCTTGGAATTTTTTATTTTTGTTCTACTCTCTCCAGAACGCTTCTGTCTGATTATATTTCTCAGGAGTCTAAGAAAACTGATAGTAATTCCATTAGTAAAGAACAATGAAACCTTTTAGAAGGTTCTTCAGAAGCACTGTAGTCCTGACTGGGAAAACTAACAATGATGCTAAAATAAAACCAGATGGCCAATTTCAAAACTCAAGTCAGATCTCAGGACTGAACCAATAGAGTTCAGTTTTACTTTCTTTTATAACTGCACTTAACTAGAATTTATCTTCCTTACAACTTGAATATGAAAGTTTGTGAATAAAGATTGTAAAAGTAATAGAACCTTAAAAGAGTGTGGGAAGAATTCATCCAAAGTTTTAGCACATTCAATCCTGGATTGGAAGGGTTATCCATTCTGCCCTACACATTGGGTCTCTACGAGCATTCGGCAATTCCCCACAGGAGTGGCCTCCTTTACCTTTCGTGGGCTGTCCACATAGGTGGGAGTCATTGCAACACTGCTGCTCTCAGCTGATTGGGTAGAGCTTTTTCCACTGTGCAGAGCTGCCTGCTGTTCTCCCAGACACCTAAAAGGAGAAAAAATATATGACTGCAGCTTGCGTAAAGAAGGATCCACATTAGCCAAAATGAAGATTGCTCTGTTACTGGTATCTTCAAAACACACACACAAGCTTCTGCCTTATTTCTTCTTCAGGTCCTACCTGGTACACTTAACTTCATTAAACTGTCCTAAACAGTCACCAGTCCTCCACAATAAATCAGAAAACAGCACAATTTAAAGATCATTCTGGGCTGGGTGTGGTGGTGCATGCCTATAGTCCCACTACTCAAGAGACTGAGGCAGGAGGATACCTGAGTCCAGGAGTTTGAAGCCAGCCAGGACAATACAGCAAAACATTGACTAAATAAAAGCTTATTATTACTTTTAAAGGGCACCTAATTGGTCCCTACTTCCTGGAATTGATCACCATTTTTTTAGTCCTCTGGGAAGACTTTTTCTCATTCTTATTAAACATATCAACAAAAGCATATTTTGAAAATTAGGGCTGCATTCATATATGACACAAATTAAAAGGGGGGAAATGTTTAACTCTATATATTTTGAAGGAATTTATGTTATTCTTTCAAACATATTTAATACCCATCCCCCTCAAAATATGCACCCAGATCTAACAGACACTATCTCATGAAAAAGACAAATGTGGTTTTCTTATGTCATTTCATCTTATTTCAGTTTTGATATACATAAATAATACCTTCATGATCATTTTCAAATCCTTTTCCATACTAAAATTAATCGTGACCTATTTTAGCTTAAATTACTTTGTTCTACTATATCACTGTATTCTTATTAGGTAAGATTCAGAAGGCTCATACTGTAGTCTTAAATGTTTCATTATTATTGTAATATATGTAGAATTCACATTGGTATCTTCTGGGCATCAGTTCTAGTACCCCATTGTGGACATGAAAACCTGTGAATACTCAAATCCCTTATATACAACAGCATAGTATTTAAATAAAACCACAAACCTTTTCCCACACACTTTATATTACTGATACAATCTAACACATAATAATATTACTGATACAATCTAACACATAATAAATGATATGCAAATAGCTATTATACAGTATTATTTGGAGAATAATACCTAAAAATAAAGTCAGCATAATACCTAGAACTAAAGTTCAGCACAGATGAAAATTTTTTTCAGAATGTTTTTAATTCATGATTGGTGGAATCCACAAATACAACACCCATAGATGTGGAATATCAACTATATCATTGCAGTGGACACTGTGAGGCACCACCTAGATCCCTCTGCTATGGCCTTGTTGCCTCAATAACTGGGAACACTGTCCAAGTAGCTCAGGGGTCAGTGCATTAAGGGACAGTCCCAGCTGCAGAGCAGCCTCCTCTGAGCTCCCCAACCCACAGGATGTCACAGCCAATTAATGATCAGTGTGTGTGTGTGAGACAGCGTAAATGTGGTGTGTATGTGTATGTGTTTGTGAAGGTGTTGAGAGCCACAGCCGAAGGGGCCCCAGCAAACTTTCAGACTGCCAGCTGATGAGCTGAAGGGGCCCCAGCAAACTTTCAGACTGCCAGCTGATGATTGGCTCACAGTGGCCCCAGCAACATCTAGCTGATTGGCTCCTCTGCGGTGATGCTCATTGGGCTGTTTCCCTGCCCTTTCAGACCACGGAGCTGCTCATTGGGGGACTTTTTTGGCTCCACCCATGCGACCCAGCCAATCGGCCTCAAGAGCAGGAGGATTGTGGGAGGAAGAGGTTTTTGGGGTGTGTGGCATGTGGGAAGCCGGTGGTGGCAGTTGGGCTCTGAGGGTTTTTTCCTGAGGAGCTGTTTTGTTTATCTTGTGTGGTTCTAAAAATAAAGTTAGTTTCTTTTGACAAGTGGCTCCTGAATTGTGCCCAGCCAGACTGCGGCATTTGGTGGCTCGCACGGGGAGCGACTGAGGGTAAGTAAACCGCTCGCCCCTGAGGGCAGGGTGAGAGGATGGGGAGCCATTTTAAGATTCCTCTTTTGTTTTGCTTCATTTTTGTTTTAAGTTGCCTGTCCCTGGAGATGAGTGAGACGGAAGAAAAACCGCTCACTTCTGAGGAAAAACTATTTACGTCTGAGGAACAGATAGGGAGAAAGGACGGATGCACATGTAAGGAGGATAGAAAGGCTATAATGAATTTTTGTTGTTCCATTTTTATTTCATTCTGTCTCGGTTTTGTTTGGCGTCATCTTGTTGGGTTGTATTATAGTAGAAATACGGGATCAGAAACTAGTAAAAAACAAACTGAAAGACTGTTAAGTAAATTGTTAGAGGAGGAAGGCATCTCAGTAAAATCAAGAACAGTCAGGGCATACGTTGATACAATGCAAAAATGTAGCCCATGGCTTTTTAAGGAGGAGTTGTTAAATATATCACAATGGAACCATCATGGTGAAGATTTAAAAAGAATAGAAAAGAACAGCCCAGGAACTCTGCCAGCTGGCACATTGGCATTGTGGGCGTTGGTATCTGGTTTTCTTAGTCCAAAACCTTCAATTCAGACAAAGGTAGAGGAAGGAGAAGACATATTGATTCAAGTAAATGAGGAGGTCTCTCAAGTTAGTCAGAAAGAGGAAAAGATTCAAGGAAAAGAGAAGGTCTTTCGAGCTAATCAGACAGAGAAAGAAAGTTTAGAGCAGAAAAAGCCATCAGGGGGAAAGTTACAAAAGGAGACTGCTACTAAAACCTTTCTATCACCAGAGGGCTTAAGTGTCCAACCAACAGCACCACCTCTACAGGAGACTGCTACTAACACCTTTCTATCACCAGAGGACGTAAGTGTCCAACTGACAAGGCCACCTTCATATGCTCAGAGGCCCCCAACCCCCGCAGTGGATAGTTCAGATCCTGAGACAGGATCTCAAGTATTAACATGCCCTGTATTTGAGGTAGGAGGGCAGCGAATTTACCATACTTTAAATTTCAAAACAGTGAAGCAGCTAAAAGAGGCTGTAACAACCTATGGTCCTCAAGCACCCTTCACTGTAAGCTTGGTCGAATCCATTAACAACTTGAACATGACGCCAGCAGATTGGGCTAATATGTGTAAAGCTGTGCTAAATGGAGGACAATACCTGTTATGGAAGGTTGCCAATGAGGAATTTTGCAAGGAGACGGCTAGGCGAAATGCAGCAGCTGGTTATCCTCAGAGAAATCTAGATATGTTGTTAGGAAAGGGACCTTATGAGGATCAGCAGCAACAAATTGCATATGATCCTGGTGTATATTTACAAATTGCTGTAGATGCAGTTAAGGCATGGAAGACTTTACAAGGACATGGAGGTTTACAAGGTCAATTATCTAAGATAATACAAGGAACTAATGAATCTTATGCTGAATTTGTAGATAGGCTTATTCAAACAGCTACCAGAGTTTTTGGGAATACAGAACAAGCAATGCCATTAATAAAACAACTGGCTTATGACCAAGCGAATCGTTGGTGCAGAGATATCATTAGACCATGGAAACATGAAGATTTAAACACATATATTAAATTATGTAGAGACATTAATGAACAAGAGCAAGTCATGGCAGCTGCAGTAAAACAGGCTTTAGATGCCAGAGACATTAATGAACAAGGGAAAATTGTGGCAGCTGCAGTAAAACAGGCTTTAGATGCCAGAGACATTAATGAACAAGGGCAAATTGTGGCAGCTGCAGTAAAACAGGCTTTAGATTCCAGGCCAAGAACATGCTACAATTGTGAACAAACAGGACATTTTAAAAGGAATTGCCCCATAGGAGGAGGGTTTAACAAAACTAGGTATCAAAGGAGTAGAATACCGGGTATTTGCCCACGATGCCGTAGAGGGAGACATTGGGCTAATGAATGCCGTTCTCAAACCATCATAGAGGGTACTCCATTATCAAAAAACGAACAAGGACCAAGTGTTTATCCACGATATCGTGGAGAAAGGCATTGGGCTCCATTGCCAAAAAATGGACAGGTGGGCCCAATGCTCCGGGGCCCAAACCCACAAATATACGGAGCACTGGAGGAACCCAGCAACCCTATCAGGGTAGTGCCCAGGACACATTGTCCATCAGATCCCTCATCAGACAAACCAGAGGGAGCGCAGGGTTGGACATCTGCGCCTCCGCCAGATCAGTACTAACTCCGGAGATGGGAGTTCAAATCATTCCCACAGGGGTGAAAGGACCTCTTCCCAAAGGAACAGTAGGCTTATTATTGGGACGCAGCTCTTCTACTCTAAAAGGACTTATGATAAGTCCTGGGGTAATTGATCCCGATTATGAAGGTGAAATAAAAATTATAGCCAGTTCTCCAAATGGTATATCAGTAATTTCACCAGGAGATAGAATAGCACAGTTACTAATAATACCAAGCCTACATGATAAATTTTCCAGTCGTGCTATAGAAAGAGGTTCCAAGGGATTAGGCTCCACAGGTGTAGATTGGGCTATGCTGTCTTTAAATTTAGATTCTCGCCCCATGCTAAAACTAAATATTCAAGGACATGAATTTAATGGGCTACTGGATACAGGTGCAGACCTTAGCATCATCTCTCGTCAAGAATGGCCAAAACATTGGCCATTACAACAAGCCACTCAAACGCTTCGAGGCCTAGGAGTGGCGACTAATCCCCATAGAAGTGCAATGGTATTAGATTGGAAGGATCCTGAAGGATGTGAAGGAACTATACAGCCATATGTATTGGATCATCTTCCTATAAATTTATGGGGACGAGATGTCCTAGATCAATTAGGTTTGACATTAACAAATAACATCAACCAAAATGCACCCACTATTATGACTAGACAAGGTTTTAGGAAAGGAAAAAGATTAGGAAAACAAGAACAAGGTATAGCAGCACCAATACAAATAGATCAAGGAACAGACAGACATGGGTTGGATTTTCAGAAAGGGCCACTGAGACAATAAAAATTACTTGGAAATCAGAAAGACCAGTATGGGTTCCTCAGTGGCCCCTGACTAAAGAAAAGATACTAGCAGCCCATGATCTGGTCAAACAACAATTAGCAGAAGGACATATACAACCTTCTGTATCTCCCCATAATACTCCCATTTTTGTCATCAAAAAGAAATCTGGTAAATGGAGATTATTGCAAGATTTAAGAGCCATTAATAATGAGATGGTTATTATGGGACCTGCTCAATCGGGGATTCCTCAATTGTCTGCTTTGCCAAAAACTTGGTATGTTTTAGTTATAGATATTAAAGATTGTTTTTTTTCAATTCCAATTCATCCTGAGGATAGTCCACGTTTTGCATTTACTATCCCTGCACTGAATCATGAAGGTCCTGATCAGAGATATGAATGGAAAGTACTCCCTCAAGGGATGGCTAACAGCCCAACTATGTGTCAAATTTATGTTAACAAAGCAATCCAGCCACTTAGAAATCAAAATCCTGAACTACAAATATTTCACTATATGGATGATGTATTATTAGCACACAAAGCTAAAAACACATTGCTAGACTGTTATGCCACACTTACAAACTTATTAAAAAATTATAATCTAGAGATAGCAATAGATAAAGTACAATTAAATTTTCCAATTAATTATTTAGGAGTTCTATTATCCTCAACCATGGTCCATCCACCAAAAATTCAAATACGAGTAGATCAACTCAAATCACTTAATGACTTTCAAAAGTTATTAGGAGACATAAATTGGATAAGGCCTTATCTAGGTATACCAACAGGAGAGTTGGGACCTTTATTTGATATCCTAAAAGGTCCATCAGATCCAAATTCACCCCGAATGTTAACGCCTGAAGCAAGAAAGGCATTAAAAATCATTGAAACATATATGGAAAATATGCATTTGGATAGAATTGATATAAGTTTGCCTTTATTATTTATTGTACTACCAACAAAAAATATTCCTACAGGAGTATTTTGGCAAGAAGGCCCATTATTATGGATACATTTATCTTATTCTCCTAACACTATTCTTACTAGGTATCCTGAGGCTGTAGGACAATTAATACTCAAAGGAATAAAAGCAGCAAATGGAGTGTTTGGAATTTCTCCCAATAAAATTATTACTCCATATACTATGAATCAAATTGATGAGTTAGCTAATGAGTTAAATACTTGGGCAATAATCATGTGCAAATCTAATGTTTCATTTGATAACCACTTACCATCTAATCCTTTATTGTCTTTTTGGTCATCGCATCCTGTAATTTTTCCAAAAATGACAAGAAAAACACCTATCGGGAATGCTCCAAATATATTCACTGATGGATCAAATAATGGTACAGCAGCAATAGTTACACCTAATCAAACTTTTACATTTTTAGTACCCAAACAATCAGCTCAAAAGGTAGAGCTTAAGGCAGTATTACAGGCTTTTGTGATGTTTAAAAATTCTGTATTTAATTTATTTTCCGATAGTCAGTATATAGTTAATGCTATAGTATCCCTTGAAGATGCTGGTAGGATTTCCCCTTCCTCTACTATTTTCTTTTTGCTTTCCACTATACAAAGTCTAATCTGGGACAGAAAAGATCCATTCTTTATAGGACATATCAGGGCACATACAGGATTGCCTGGAGCCCTTAGTTTGGGCAATGATTTAGCAGATAAAACTACACATGACATACATATTTTCTCTACACTAGAAGAAGCTATAAATTTTCATAAAAAGTTCCATGTCAATGCTAATACTTTACAAAAGCGTTATAAAATAACTAAGGAACAAGCTAGACAAATAATAAAACAATGTCAAAATTGTGTGACCTTTTTACCACAAGTTAATCTTGGAGTCAATCCTATTTGCATGTTACAGTTGACACTTCTTCTGGATTTTTGATGGGCTCCCTTCATGCCGGAGAAAAAACTAAAGATGTTATAGCTCATTGCTTACAAAATTTTGCCACTGTGGGCGTTCCAAAACAGTTAAAAACAGATAATGCCCCTGGTTATACTTCTACCTGTTTTAAACAATTTTGCTCATCATTTGGCATTACTCATATAACAGGAATCCCATACAATCCACAGGGACAAGGCATAGTTGAAAGAGCTCATCAAACTATTAAAACGTACTTATTAAAGCAAAAAGAAGGAATTGGGAAGGGGTATATATTCCCCAAAGATAAACTTAAAATAACCCTTTTTACTCTAAACTTTTTAAATTTGGATTCATCAGGGCTTAGTGCTGCGGAAAGGCATATGTGTCCAAAAAATGTATATAAGCCCAAGGTACTTTGGAAGGATATTCTAACAGGACAATGGAAAGGTCCTGACCCAGTAATTGTCTGGAGTCGGGGGTCTGTTTGTGTGTTTCCACTGGGAGAACAGCAACCGATTTGGATTCCAGAGAGATTAACTAAGGTCCTGACCCAGTGATTGCCTGGAGTCGGGGGTCTGTTTATGTGTTCCACAGGGAAAACAGCAGCTGATTTGGATTCCAAACAGATTAACTAAAGCGATTTCTACAGACCAAAAAGAAGATGTGATATCCAGAACTCCAGTTTGGTTATTCTTACATCTGCGACAGAACCAGAATGCTTTTTTCAATATCTATTTTATTATTGCCCTTTCCCATATTTTTTTTTTTTTTGAGCTCATACAGACCTAGGTTAATGTTTTGCTGATCAGTTCTATTTTTTGACTATAGAGTTTTTAAACATTGCAATGGAGATTTCACCTGTAAAAAGTTATAAGGACTTTACTATTATGTTATGTGTCGTATGTATTATGTGTGCACACTTGTGTTTTGTGTTTGAATGTACGTATGTCCATATGTCATATATGATTAGCGCTCATGAAAAAATGGATCGAAATAATTTTTTTTTTATTCACGTGATTTAAATGGTTTAATTTAAATTGGGTAAACAGCTGTTGAAGATTGTTTTAAAATGTGTACAAAAAAGGAGGTTAACAGATCTGTTTGTTTACTTTCACCTTTCCTTTTCATTATATTTAATAATTCTCTTAAAGATAATGTAAATTGTTAAGAAAATTGTTTTCTTTTAATGCCTTCTGGAACGTTACATAATTTTTTCTTTAGCCATTATTGCCAAAATTTCTATCTTCATCCCAGTGCCGGTGAAGACAATGTAAATTGTTAAGAAAATTGTTTTCTTTTAGTGCCTTCTGGAATGTCACGTAATTTTTTCTTTAGCCATTATTGCCAGAATTCCTATCTTCAGTGAAAACAATGTAAATTGTTAAGAAAATTATTTTCTTTTAGTGCCTTCTGGAATGTTATATAATGTTATATAATTTTTCTTTAGCCATTATTGCCAGAATTCCTATCTTCATCCCAGTGCATGAAGACAAAGATAAACCCAATCTACAGCTTCTGCAATAGCCATCACTGAACTGCTTGCAGAACTTGCCTGGACTATGTATCACTTATATGCATTGTGAACTCACTTGTATGCATTGTGAACTATCTGTTGGTGCAGCAACTTCTGGTAGTGTTGGGGTATTTATGCTGATGGTGTCATCGGTGGTACAATTTTTCCAAAAGGAGCCGTCAGCTGGCTTGGTGTATCTTCCTCCCTTCTGTTTGTCATGATCGTTCAGCTAAAATTTGGGGGACAACAGAGGTGAGGCAAAGAACCTCACCCCCCCGCTGGTACGAAGACCTCTACACAGGTGTGGCTGTATACTGGACTGGTAGTCAATGACGGGTAAGATCCAATTACTATGGTACCAACCTAAGACAGGAGGCTGACGCCTTGAGGTCAGCTCATCCGATAACGGGTAAGGACCATATGTACTATTGGACAACCTAAGGCAGACACGGTCCCTAAGCCACATGCTTGTTGTTTAAACAGAGAGGGGGAGATGTTGAGAGCCACAGCCGAAGGGGCCCCAGCAAACTTTCAGACTGCCAGCTGATGAGCTGAAGGGGCCCCAGCAAACTTTCAGACTGCCAGCTGATGATTGGCTCACAGTGGCCCCAGCAACATCTAGCTGATTGGCTCCTCTGCGGTGATGCTCATTGAGCTGTTTCCCTGCCCTTTCAGACCACGGAGCTGCTCATTGGGGGACTTTTTTGGCTCCACCCATGCGACCCAGCCAATCGGCCTCAAGAGCAGGAGGATTGTGGGAGGAAGAGGTTGTTGGGGTGTGTGGCGTGTGGGAAGCCGGTGGTGGCAGTTGGGCTCTGAGGGTTTTTTCCTGAGGAGCTGTTTTGTTTATCTTGTGTGGTTCTAAAAATAAAGTTAGTTTCTTTTGACAAGTGGCTCCTGAATTGTGCCCAGCCAGACTGCGGCATGAAGGCCTGACAATATTGGCCCAACCCAGCTAATCTCTGAAGGCTATGCCAGATCCTGTGTTCAGACAGGGTCACCCAAGGCTGTCACCAGATGCTGCAGATAAGTGTACCCATTCTTGTTTCTTCCCACTCCCTCTCAAAGGTGTTAAGCTCACGGACTCTCCTTAATAAACAGCCTATATGCTAAATTTCCAATTGGTCTGTTCTCCCAGGCATGCAATTTGCAACACTTTTCATCTTAAAATTCTGATTTTTTCTCTGTATGTGGTCCTGAAAATAGAATCCAGGACTTCACTCATGCTAGGCAAAGTTCTATTAGTGAACCACACACCTCAGGCCAAATTCTGATATTTGTGTTACTGATCACAAAGTAATCTCACACCAGCAATTAAAATCTGTCTCCACAGTAACCAGAAACACTCTCTTTTAAAATATTTTGTTATAGAAAAACTCAAACATATGCAAAAGTAAAGAATGTAAGAAATCCTTACATATCCAGCCATCAAAATGATAACACTTGGAGATCATCTTGTTCCATCTATATCTCCCTCCTTCCCACACCAAATCATTTGAAGCAAAACTTACATATGGTATTATTTTTCCATATACATTGCATTGTTTCTAAAAGGAAATAATTTTTTTTAAGGTGGACACAATATCTTTACTTTTATGTGGTGCTGAGGATCGAACCCAGTGCCCCACGCATGCCAGGCAAGCCTGCTACCACTTGAGTCATATCCCCAGCCCTAAAAAGGGAATAATTTTTAAAAACACAGCCACAATTAATTTTTTTTTTTTACTTTTATAATATCAATTTCTCCAACTATCTCAAAAAAACCTTAACAGTTTGTTTGATTTAAAACAGAATTCAGGGGCTGGGGCTGTAGCTCAGTGACAGAACATTTGCCTAGCACTTGTGAGGCACTGGGTTCAATCCTTAGCACATGAATATAAACAAATAAAATAAAGGCATGTTGTCCATCTACAACTACGAAAAAAATTATTTTTAAATCAAATAAGGTCCCTACTTTACAATTAGTTATGTCCCTTAAGCATCTTTTAAGGTATAAGCTCCTCTTCATCCCTTCTTGCAATTCATTTACTGAAGAAAGTAGCTCATCTGTTCTGCAAATGTACAGTCTAAATGTGTTGATTTCATTTCTTTATTGTTTAACATGTTCCTCTGTGCCCTGCACTTCCTAAGAACTAGAAGTTATACCTAGAGGTTTGGGTAGAGTTAGGCGCAATTTGGGGTAAGAATGCTTCCCAAGTGGAGCTGTACACTTCTATCTGGAGGCCCATAGTGGCTTGCTGCCTCTCTCTGGTGGTATTAGCTGCTACTGATGATCTTTGATAGATTCTTAATTCTTTAGAGACTATACATAATGATATTCTGTCATTCCTTCTCTCTTTATTGGCTGGAATATATTAAGAGAGAAACTTCCATATCAACTTGGAAACTCTGAGGTATAATTAATAGGGGAATAGCAGAATAAATGTATTTTCCCCTCATCCACGGATATCACATTGAATGTCTATCTATCTGTCTTCTTCTTCCACAGTGCAGCCATGTTTTCCTGAGCCACATACACAAATACACACCCGGATATTCTTTGGTACTTCCTGAGGGCAACAGCAGCGGCAAGAATTCTCAGTTACTCCCATTACCCCTCCAGATACACTGATATATATAACAATCTACATTGACTGAATTGTCTTTCATGTACTGACCCACAGACTAGGTCAGAGATTCAGACATTAGAAAGACCCTCTCCTTGACCTTAGAGGCTCCTTGTCTAACAGTTCAGGGAGGAGACTGGCACAAAATGATGAGCACCAAGGTATACATATGAGAAGATATACAAGGACACACTGTATTCTGACAAAAGACAGGCAGACAAGCCTCCACAGATGCAGTGCCATATGCATTGGGTGGGCCTGAAAGGATGAACTGAAGAAAGACGGCCTACACAGAAGCAGAAAGACAAAGGACAGAGATGCCCTTCACATGCCTTGGTAAGTAGACAGTATGCTATATCACGTGGTTGGTCTGCTTTCAGCATGGAACCCAAAGCAACAAGCACACATAAGAGGCACCCTGAATAGGATGAGAACATTCCGACTGTTTGAAGTGTCTGTCTGTCTGTGTTGCCCTCCCCCAACTTGGCTGTCACCAAGCTTTACTATTCTAATAGAAGTAGAGGAGCCTGCTGGCCAATACCTGTTATCTTAAGTTGATTCCGCTGCTGTTAATCAGCAAACACATAAGACTTCACAGGCATCTGCCTTCCAAGAGAGACTGACAAAATGTCTGTGCCTACAGATAAAAACTGGAAGGAACTAGAAGAAATGAAGACAAGCTAGGAATGGTGGCACATGCCTGCAATCCTACCTACTTAGAAGACTGAAGCAGGAGGATCCCAAGTTTGAGACCAGCCTAAGCAACTTAGCAAGACAGTCCCCAAAATAATATTTTTTTTAAATGACTTCGGATAATATATGTCAGTGGTAGAATACCCCTGGGTTCAATCTCCAGCACCATAAAGAAAAAAACATAGTTACATTATGGTAACACAACAAGAATATAGATGAAAAATTTTTAAAGCTGCTTTACATGCTGCTGTAACACTGTTATACATTGAATCTGCTTGGTGCAACAGAAGAATAAGAGAAACACATTTAAAAAATGCTCTATGGAGGGGCTAGGGTTGTGGCTCAAGTGCAGAGTGCTCTGCTTAGTAAGTGTGAGGCACTGGGCTCGATCCTCAGCATCATATAAAAATAAATAAATAAAATAGAGATATTGTGTCCATCTACAACTTAAAAAAGAAAATGCTATGTGAACAAATGTTATATAAAAAAGTCTGGCTCTTTCTACTCTATGTCCATTCTTAAGAAAACACAGCATGTCCCCCTGAAGCAGTCATCTGGGAACAAGAAATAAGCCTTAGGTCTCTTTGTCCTGCCTCCTGCCATAGGGTTAACTGATTCTCACCCTTCACATGAAGGGATACTACTACCCCAAGAGAGCCTTCTTCTCCTGGTCTGAGTGGAAAGAAGCCCTTGGTGTCTACTCAGTGATGACTCATGGAAAAAATAAAATAAGATACCTCACCCCTAGTTTCACACCCTCCAGCTTTACATCCTTCCCAGTAACATACAGTTCTTATTCTCTCTTTCAAGGATTAGTTATAGGGAGAAGCTGCCAAGCAAAGTTCTAGGGCCTTTCCTAGGTCAGAGACATTTTTGGAAGAAGACACAGAGCTATCAGTAATAAGCCCAACCTACCCACTTTCCTTCTCTCATTGCCATCTTCTGGGCAATCTACTGGGTTCCTCTGTTCTCCTGCCATATCCCATCTTTTCCATTTCATCATCACCCTCCTCCACCTAGTCTCTGTCTCCTAGCACCCACCTGCCAAGCATTCCTATCTCTAGGCTTATCCCTGAAGAAACCACTTCTACCAAAAATACAGACTAGATATTTTATGATATAAGAAATGTAATGGCCAGGAATGGTAATACTTTCCTATAACCGCAGCAACTCAGGAGGCTGAGGCAGGAGAATCAAGTTTAAAGTCAGCCTCAGCAACTTTTGAGACCCTGTCTCAAAAAATAAAAAAGAATTGGGGTTATGGCTCAGTGGTTAAGGGCCTCTGGGTCAATCCCAGGTATTTAAAAAAAAAAAAAAAAAAAAAAAAAGCCTTAATTTTTAGGTAAATTATACTATTGTAGTTTGGAATTTTTTTTTAAAAAAAAAGAGGACATATCTTTCAGAGAAACATTCTGAAATAATACAGATGAGAGGTATTTTTGACCAGGATTTAAGAAAAAAAATAAAAGGAAAGATGAACACTAGTGGAATATAAATGAAACAAGACTTGCCAGGAGTCAATGATCATTGCAGCTTGGTGATCAGTAAAGCAAGATTTATTTATTTAAAACAGAAAAATTTTCAAGCTGGGGATTTTGCCTACCATATGCAAGGCTCTGGATTCAATCCCCAGCACCGCAAAAATAAAATAATTTTCAAAGGATTCCTCCTGGTATGAGATCACATGACGATGTACTACATCCAGTTTCCCATGCTATCTTGTCAATTGCACCTCCCAGTATACCTCATACTCTCTCATGCATTTCATTGTTGCTTTCTGAAAGTGTAATGTGTGCTGGCTCCTGCTGGGAACAATACCCAATTCTGGCCATCACACCCAAAACAAAATGTCCAATCCCCTAACACACTTGCCCCACATATATACAGAGAGATGCTCAGCATCCTATCTTCCACTATTCCATAAATATCCACGGCATACCTACTATGTCCTGGGCAGACTCACAACCTCTGCCCTCAAAGCAGTCACGATAGAGGAAAGAAGAGTGAACAGATTTCTGAGGCGCTCTGACAAGTGCTCTAATGAACACAGGCCCAGGATGCAGGCAAACACTGCGTCAAGAACCTGATCTTGGGATGGGGATGTGGCTCAGTGGTTAAGTGCTCCTGAGTTCATTCCCCAGTACCAAAAAAAAAAGGAAGAAAGAAAAAGAATCCAATCTTACTGGGGGGATGAGAAAGCTGCCCAAGGCAAGTTCTACCTATGCATAGCAATGTTGTCTTTTCCCCCCAAGTCCCACCTCCCCTTGATGTAAATCCTTTGATGCCTACGTGACCAAATTAAATCCCACCTCTTGGAACACTCTCCCTGCCCTCCCAAACAAGGTATCATCCAGCTGGTATCCTGTCAACTATATTAACATTCCCAAATGCCTAGAGAAACCAGCCAGGTAACATAACTGAGGATGCAAGACAAGTCCAAGACCAGAGTAAGAACCATAGGCCCTTCTAAAGTGTAGCCTGGGCTGGGATTGTGGCTCAGCGGTAGAGCACTGGCCTAGCATGCTCGGGGCCCTGGTTCAATCCTCAGCACCACATAAAAATAAATGAATGGAATAAAGGTATTGTGTCCAACTAATAAATATTAAAAAATAAATAAATAAAATAAAGTGTAGCCAATGTGGCAGGCTACAAATGTAGACTACTTAAAGCAAAACAAACTGAAGAAGGAGGACTGTGAGTTTGAAGCCAGCCTGAGCAATGCAGTAAGACACTATCTCAAAAAATAATAATAATAATAAAGGAAAGCTGACTCTATATATTATCTATAACTTTATATTATATTATACAATCCATACTACATAATTTTTATGCTGTATAATAGAATCATAGATCATCTTACATTTATTTTTCATATAAAAATTCATATAAAATCAAGAATTTTATGTGAAATCTTCAAAATAGAAAATTTGGGATAAAGTATTCATTTTTTAGAGGGGTATGAAGTATTCCTTTATTTATTTATTTATTTTGTAGTTGTAGATGGACAGAATGCCTTTATTTCATTTGTTTACTTTTATGTGGTGCTAAGGATCGAATCCAGTGCCTCATACATGCTAGGCAAGCACTCTGACACTAAGCTAGAGCCCTAGCCCTTGGATGAAGTATTCTTAAAATGCTTTGTGAACTAGATGCAATAGCACATACCTACAATCCCAGAATCTCAGGAGGCTAGGGCAGGAGGATTGCAAGTTCAAGGCAGCTTCAGCAATTTACTAAGTCCCTAAACAACTTAGCCAGACCCTGTCTCAAAAAGTAAAAAGGGCTAGGGATATTGCTCAGTGGTAGAGCATCCCTGGGATCAATACCCCGTACCAAACACTTAAAAATTTTAAAAATAAAAATGCTTTGAGAGCTGAGTGCAGTGGTATATGCCTAGCTATTCAGGAGGCTGAGACATGAAGATCACTTGAGCCCAGGAATTCAAGACTAGCCTGGGCAACATAGAAAGAATTTATCAAAAATATAAATATGTGGGCTGGGGATGTGGCTCAAGCGGTAGCGCACTTGCCTGGCATGCGCGGGGCACTGGGTTCGATCCTCAGCACCACATAAAAATAAAATAAAGATGTTGTGTTCACCAAAAACTAAAAAATAAATATTAAATATATATAAATATGTAAAAAATGTTCTGTAGGACAAACAAAATGTGTCTGAAGTTCAAATTAAGCCCCAGGCTGAAAGTTTATAATTGCTGCCCTATTTCATATTATTCAACACTTACCAGGTACTAGCCTTGTTTTCTTTTCATGTAAACATCTTCTTTCCTACAAGCTCCTTACAGATTTTACCCCACCCAGAGGAGTGGAGCACTGAAAACCCTTGGGGTCTCCAGGGTGGGGCAGGTCCCTCTTGAACCAGGCACTTACTTCTGACTGGCCTCCATCTCTAGCAGGGCAGACAGAGCTGAGGTTTTCTTCCCAGCAGTGGGACCTGTAGACTCAAGGGAGTGTGTGGAAATGGGCCCAGTCATCTGCAAGCCTTTCATGGCAGTTCCTTTCTAAAGCAGAAAAGAAGAGATGAAGCTCAAAAGGGCTTTTGCAATAGACCCCACTCATACACCAGCATAAACCTCTTCATCTTCAAGCCCTGGGAATTCAACTAACACAGTAGAGGAATACTGATTCTTCGTGTTCGGAAATGATAGAAGAAACTGAGGCTCAGAAAGGTTAAGTAATTTATTCCAAATTGCACTGGAGATGAAATTCAAACTTCAGATGCCTCAATTCAAAACCAAAGCTCTTCCCAGTATAGGTTCCTAATCATAAGTGAGGCTGCATATAAAAGCAGCTGATGTGGAAGGAAGATTAAAGAAGCTGTTTTTGGTTAAAAAAAAAAAAAAAAAAATGATGATGGAACACTACCAAGCAATTAAAAAGAATAAACTACTGATTCTTAGAACAATTTGGATAAATCCCAAAGCATAATGCTAACTGAAAGAAGGCAGTCTCAAAAGGTTTCATATTGTATAATTCCATTTTTGTGATATTTAGAAAAGATAAAAGAATCATGATGGTCAACAGGCCAGTGGTTGCTAGGAGACAGAGAGGCAGGAGAATATGACTAAAAACAGTAGCATAATGGAGCATTTTTTAAGTGATGAAATTATTCTGTAGCTGATCATGGTGGTGGCTGCCTGAATCTATACATTTGTAAAAATTCATAGATTGTGTGCAAGTGTGTATGCCCCCCCAACATACACACACACACACACACACACACACACACACACACACAGAGCCAGGTCAATTATAAGTATGTTAATTTAAATAAAACAAAACAGTTGAATCCTATATCTGCCCTTTATTGGCAAAGTGCCTTAGATATATCCCATAACAGTAGCCTCAGTTTTCCCATTGGGTAGCAGTGTGTGATTGAAATGAAGAAACAAGGGTGCTAAAAACTCTTAAAGTGATATAAGAGTAAGAAAAGACTGTTTCTGTTAACCTCCTAAACGTCTGCATTCACCACCACATCACATAGGCAGCTGTTTCAAAACTGGGCCACTTGGAGAGCAGATAAAGGCTCTATATCCTCAGGGGAACAGCTCCAGTCATGGGACATTGCCCAATCATTGTCTGTACCCTATAACCCCCCTTCTTCACCCTACAATGGATAACAACACAGTTTGGGGTTAAAAATAAACATTAGACAGCTATAAGGCTTAAAAAAAAAAAAAAAAAAAAAACTAGCCAATGGGAGGCTCCTGAGAGGTAGGAGGTGACAGATCCTGTATACCATACTAGGTACAGTCCCTAAGGAACCCAGGAGTCCTCACCCGCATCATGCGATCTGAGCGATGCCGCCTGCGGATCCGGTTCAAACCCTCCACAAAGCGGATAAAGCCATCCAGGAGCTGCCACTCATCCTCATCAGCACGGGGTCTATCCCCATAGATGTCACAGTGGACCTCCCCCTCTGTGATGCGCTTGGTGGCAGTGACACAGGCCGGCAAAAGCAGGAAGCGGGTCCTCCAGAACTTCAGAGATTCAATTAAGCTACAGAGGATCAAGGAAAACACAAAGTAGTGGTAAGAAAAATTAGATACTCAAAGTGGTCCAAGTGATCTCTCTCTGATTGGTGTGCAAGGTTCCACCTCCCCACATGTGTGCTGTCATTTGATGATACAGCGCATGGCTTCATTTCAGACACAAGCTCAAAAGGAAGACTACAAAACTCAGTATTATTTTAATCCAAAAGAAGTCAAAACATTTATGTGCACCCAGGCCCAACAAAGTTGTAGTTTTGCATCATCATTATCATAAATTGTACATAAAAATAAAAATTTAAACATGAGATAGCACAAAGCTACCAACCAGCCAGGTAGTCAAGAAAATATTCAGAACATGATCTGCACTGACACTTGCACCAAAGGGCATATTACCACTGAATCCAGTATTTTTTTGGTGGTGGTGCTAGGGATTGAACCCAGGGCCATGTGCATGCGAGGCAAGCACTCTGCCAACTGAGCTATATCCCAGCTCCCAGTATTGGGGAGTGTTGGTTTGTTTTTATTTTGTTGTTGTTGTTGTTGTTGTTGTTTAATTGTAGTAAACTACACATAATAGAATGTACCACTTCAACCAATTTTGAGTATATAAATCAGTGACAGGTGCATCCATATTGTTGTGTAACCATCTCCCTATCCACCTCATAACTATTTTTCAACCCATGCAGATGTACTTTTATTCTTCCAATTATTTCTGAAAGACATAACAGATACCATTTTGTCATCAGAAAAAAGACAGAAACATTAAAGTATGCGTACACCCAAGCAGCAAAGATGAAAAGACACTCTCAGACCTGAAATCCTCAGAGCCCGCAGAACAAATATACTGATCTAAGTAATTCCACTTGTACTCCTCTAGCCGCTCATGAGAGAATTCCACCCAACAGGAAACAAACTCTGAGTCTGAGTGTGAAGGACACAGGCTGTAAGTATAGTGGATCTGGGCAGATTCATAAGGATACCTGAAAAATAAAGAACATGCCTAGACATTCAAATGATCATTCCTCCCAATTCTTCTCTCTCTTTTCTGTCTAATGCACTTAGCACTATTCTTGGCAACCAACCCTCAAATACAGCAGCCAACTCATCTCATCCCAAGGGACTGTTACGGAAATTTCCCAGATCTTAAATTTTCCATTCTTCTCTCTTCACATTCTTTTTTTGTTTGTTTGTTTGTTTGTTTTGCGGTGCTAGGGATTGAACCCAGGGCCTTGGGCTTGCAAGGCAAGCACTCTACCAACTGAGCTATATCCCCAGCTCCCTCACATTCTTCATTTTTAATTGGTTCAATAGTAATCATGCTAAACATAAGCTGAATCAAATTTGGAAGTAAGCTATAACCTTAAAATCATCTCAGGATTATTTTAAAACAAAGAAAAGACTAACAACTCAACTTCCATTGTTTGAACTAAGAACTATACACGATTAGCAAGCAGACATAATCCAGAACAGTAGCTAAAGACTTTAAATACCCAAGAACTCACTTGGGAAGGTATCGAGTTACTGTGATCATCTTGTCCTTCAGTGTCACTTTGTGGAAAGTTCTGCCCATACTCAACCAATACTGGTCCTCCTCCTCAGGGCGATTTCGGGACACAAGGCCTAATGGGAAAAATAATAAGACTTCCTCCAACTGTCTGAGGTTCATTCCTACAACAGGCAATTGCTTTTCATACATATAGATACAGAAAAAGAGAAACAAAAGAGGCAATTACCACTGAGCTATATTGCCAGATCTTTTTTTAATTTTTATTTTGAGACAGGATCTCCCTAAGTTGCCAAGGCTGACCTCAAACTGCAATTCTCCTGCCTCAGCCTCCCAAGTAACTGGGACTGTAGGCATGGGTCACCACACCCAATTCTCACATTCTTTTATAAAAGATACAAGGAGCCAGAAGGAGCATTGCACACTTATAGTCCCAACTACATGGGAGGCTGACACCAGAAGACTGCCTGAGCATAGGAGTTCAAAGCCAGCCTGGGCAACATGTGAGACCCCACCTCAAAAAAATAACTTCATTTAATTAAACTCAAATTTAAAAATAATATAAAAGTACCAGGAAGCCAAGGTCAAATGTTCATTCTCATATTTTCAGTAGCACTAAATAAAGTGCCATGGCCAGAATAGATATTTAAAACATCAGTTAAGGGCAGGGATGTATCTCAGAGGTAGAATACTTGCCCAGCATGTGCAAGGCTCTTGGTTCAACCGCCTGTACTGAAAAAACTAAAATAACAAAAAAATTTTTTGTTGAACCAAACACAGCAAAAAGGGAAACAGTGAAGAATCCAGACAACAAGAAGTATTCAAGAGAGTAAAACTTGAGCTCCTGAGAACAACAAAGCCAAGGCAAGATTCTCTTGATTTGGAAATAAAACAATGCCATCATTCAACTCTGAGACAGCCACATAACGGCAGGCAGCAGAGAAGTGGTCAGGAGAAGAGGAGAGCAGAGGCTGAAAGGATCTTCACTGTGAATGGGGAAAATTCCCAGGTGATGCACAGAGAGTGGCAAACCAGCTTCACATGAGAAAGAGGCTAGACTTCAACTCAGGACACCCATGGTTATACCTCAACTCTTCCATTTGGCTGCTGTATGATCTCAAGGACCAAATCTCTATCAGTCTCATGTTCTGCAACTAGAAAGAGAACTTGCCTCATCAAGGAATTCATGCACTTATGCTACAAACACCCTGTGGGCTGCCAGGAAAAAAGTGTTATGGAGTAAGGTTCATGAGACTCTAAGAGGGTACCCTGATATCTCATTCTAAATTAGATTACCCCATTAATGCCTGTTTTTATCCTGCATAGGTCTCTGATTAAATATATATTTGTGGCTTATTAATTTAATGGCTGTCCCCCACCCAGTAAACTCTGTAATTTTCAAGGGCAAGGTCAATGCTGTTCTATTCTCTACTGGAACAGAGCATAGCTCACTTTTCATAATCAATAAACCCGTGACAGTGAGCAGCACAAGCACTATGATGGCAATGTTTCTAGTAATTACAATAATAATGAAACCATTTCTGTTTTCATAGAAATAAGAGATTAAATTTATCAAAGGAGAAAATAACTAGAAAGTGTAAAGCCAGGCCAAGTAGCTTCTGGTCAACTAGCCATGAATCAGCCAGGATCAGCACTGGACACAAAAGAATTACAGACCCATGAGGGACATCAACCAGCTATTTGAGAGAGCAGAAAGTAGACAGCCTAGATGGGGCCAGTAACACAAGTGAATTCATTCCACTGTTCATGAGTTAGAGAACAGAATCCTACCCAGGCTCCTGTGAGGCCTGAATATCCTGACACCTCTGGCTGCACCTCCAGTTCACTCCCTATGCTCCATCACACCAGCCTTCTTTTTGGTGCCTTCTACTGGTAGCCCTTTGCACACATCAATCCCGCTGCCTGGCATGTTCTTCCCTTCAGCTCCCGCCTTCCACTCCAAACCTACTTCTTCTAATAACCCCTGTACTACATCAGGTCTAAGCTCAAACATCACGTCCTTAAAGCTATCCCTGTGACCCTCAGACCAGATCAGGCCCCAATTAGATAGTCTCACAGGCCCTTGCTAATAACAAATAACTAATGGTTATTTTTCCCCACTAGGTTATAAAACCCCCCTCAGAGTAGAACCTTCAAAAATACTGTTGAATGAATAAGTGAATGAAATAAATAAATTAATGAATGAATAAATTAATGAATTCACATATTTATTGACCCAAACAACTGTATTCCAGGCACTGTCATTTCCAGTGTAGAGAATAAAAAGATGAATCCAAAAGAGTCTTGGCACTCAAAAACATTAATATTCAGTAGGAATAGGAATAAAAGGCATTCAGTAAATGTCACAAGGAGCTTTCACATAAAAGCCAGAGGGAGTTCAAAGCTTCACCTACAAACAGCAGAGCCTGTACTGAGTGACCACTAAGCCCCAATAACAGTTCCACACTTCTGGATTTTCTAGCCAGAGGAGCATCAGTGGAGCCAAAGATGATCTGATGTTGGACACTGGCTAATTAGAGGAATGGAGATTTAATTAGTAATAGTGAAGAAGCATGAAACTAAAAACCTTCACTGATTGTTTCAGAAAGTGATTACTGCTTTATGATTCCAAACACTCATACTTAATTCCTTCTGCTAGACTTAGATTAGAAAAACTCCACAGTCTGACCCTTATTCAATTAGTGTTACCAACTCTTTTGTCACTTCTTAGCCTTTGTCACTCAAAAATGATCCATTCTTGCTTCAAGTCACTAAGCTTCAATACTACCGAACAGAAAGAAGAACCCAAGATAGGAAAAAACAACAGGTGTAAACTTGAGGTTTAGTAGCATCTCAGAAGCTGCAGTGTGACATATACTCTTCTAAAAATATCCATTTCTGGGTTTAGAAAATTCACTATATACTTTGACAGCTCAATATTAGCTCAGCTGCCTGCTATTCCTAGGTATTCTCAAAGCTAGGCTATACCACTCCTAGGCTTGATCATACCTTCTTCATTAAAAGGAGAGTATAACTGCTGAACCAGAAGTCTCCTGTCAATCAACTACCACCTGCACTGCTACCACCATTGCTGCTGCCTCTGATTCCACTGCTGCCAGCCAAGATCGCCTAGAGGTCTTCTTTCTGGGTGCTGCTGACACAGAAGAGACCACTGCCCTGGATGCAACTGAAACCTACACTGCTGCTGACCCCCAGATATCACCTGGTGACGCTGCCCCCACAGCTGCAGTTGCAGCTGCCACTGCAGCCGTCACTACTGTTGACCCACTGCCTGCTGCCAACAACCACTGCCAGTACCGCTGCTACCAGAGCCTAGAGTATTGCTTTGGAAAGACTCCAGGTTTGGTTGCATGTGGATACACCCATTTTGGAACACCAGCCAGGGCCTGGGGCCTGGGTATCCACAGGTTTACCACCATAAGAGTCTCTATCTGGGGACTCAGCTGTGACCTGCAGGTCCAATGTGGGGATGCCTGCAGGTTTGGAGGAGCCTGGGAGCTTCCTGCTGAGAGTGCTGGTGGCCCTTGTCTTGCTGCTGCATCTCAGGGTTGCTCCTTTGCATGAGTGTATCCCTAGTGGATTCTCTGAAAGTAGGAGCAGCTCTGAGATCTTGGGACTGCAGCGTGGCCAATCCTGAAGTATCTGAAGCCCAGATCAGTGGGACAGAGACTGGATTTTTGAGGGCTGATGTGGGTTTGGTGATCCCAAGAGACGTCAGAGACAGGACTGAGAAACTGTTGAACACTAACAGAGTCAGTTTGACTTGCCAGCAAGATTTATTTTATATTATTTTTTGATTCACTAATCTCTCTACCATATTTGGAACAGGATGTTTTTTATGCATTAAAGTGTGGAGGACAATGACACATGAATGGTGTTTTGCATTTTTGTTATATTCTTATGACTTCAATTTTTTCTCTTTGTTCATATTCTTCCTCTCTCTTCTATTGTCTGTGATTTATTTTCCAACTTTTCTCTAACCAATAGCCAATCTCTGTGAGCTCTTCTTCCACTCTTCCTGTGAATTTTTACTTCAAGCCTCTCTCTTCCTCCCTCGAGAATATTGCATACTATACCACCTCTGTCCTCTCATCCACCATTTGAAATCGTAAATCATTTTAATAAATATTCTATAGTTAGTTACTGAACTCATCATTTTGGTTTAATGTGAGAAAGCAGTAGACACCTTAGTAAGAGCTATTAGGTTAAGGCTATATATTGTGTACACTAGGTGCTGTTGATATTGGTCTTACTAGTAAAGGTAAAGCACTGGAAACCTTCAGGGACACTACAATTCTACAGAGTAGAACTTATCCTGCCTTAGATCCATAGTTTTAGATGGGAAAACACACTAACAACATGAAAAAACAAGGGAATAAAGCATCCAAACAAACCAAGATGCTTCAACAACAGAAGCCACTGATAACACAGTAGAAGAAATATACAAGAAGGAGTTCAGATTGTATACAGTTAAATTGATACGTGAAGTAAAAGAACCACTTCAATAAAGAGTTGGAGATAGTGTAAAAAACAAACAGAAATCCTCAAAATAAAGGAATCAGTAAACCAAGTTATAAATTCAATAGAAAAAGGATCACCAACAGATTAGACCATTTGGAAGACAGAACCTCAGACAATGAAAACAAAATATATAATCTAGAGTTGAACATGTGGAGAAGATGGTTAAAAAAAAAAAAAACAGAACATCCAAGAATTATGGGATAACATGAAAAGGCCAATTTAAGAGTTATCAGAATAGACGAAGGAGCAGAGATACAAACCAAAGGAATGCACAATCTTTTCAATGATTTAATAGCAGAAAATTTCCCAAACCTGAAGATTGGATTGGAAAATCAAATACAAGAGGCCTACAGGACCCCAAATGTACAAAATTACAGCACACTAAGACATATTATAATGAAAATGATTAACAGAGAATAAAGATAAAATCTGGGAGGCTGTGAGAGAAAAAGAAATCAAATTACATATAGGGAAAAACCAATTTCTATCTTAACTGATTTGTCAGTCCAGACCCTCAAAGCTAGGAGACCCTAGAGTAATATATTTCAACCTCTGAAAGAAAGAAAACAGATGCCAACCAAGAATTTTATATCCAGCAAAATTAAGTTTCAGATTTGAAGATGAAATTAAAACATTCCATTATAACAAAAAATTAAAAGAATTCACAACTAGAAAGCCTACCCTATAGAGCATACTCAACAAAACATTCCATGAGGATGAAGTTAAAAAAAAAAAAAGTGAAAACCAGCAAAGGGAGGATCTACACTAAATTAACATTCAACCAAATGAGAAACTAGGACAAATCAAAAACCTGAAATAAATCAAAATGACAGGGAATAAAAATCATATCTCAATAATAACCCTGAATATTAATGGCCTAAAGTCATCAATCAAAAGACAGAGAGGCAGACTGGATTAAAAAGCAAGACCTAACAATATGCTGTCTTCAAGATACTCACCTCAAGGGCAAAGACATCCACAGGCTGAAGGTGAAAGGATAGGAAAAAACTTATTACTCATATGGATTGAGTAAACAAGCAAGGATTTCCATTCTCATTTCAGATAAAGTAGACTTCAAACCAAAGTTAATCAGAAGTGACAAGAAGGACATTTCACATACTTCTTAAGGGAAGTATATATAAGCAGGATATAACAATTATAAATATTTATGCCCCAAACAATGAAGCATCTATGAACATCAAACAAACCCTTCTCAACTTCAATAGTCAAATAGACCACAATACAATGATACTGGGTGACTTTAAGACACCTCTCTAACTACTGGACAGATCTTCCAAACAAAAACTAAATGAGGAAACTACAGAACTAAATAATATAATCAATAATTTAGACTTAACAGACATATATAGAATATTTCTTTCATCAATGAGCAAATATATTGTCTTCTCAACAGTACATGGCTTCTTCTCCCAAAGAGACCATATCTTATGCCACAAAGCAACTCTTAGCAAATACAAAAAAAATAGAGATACTACCCTGCACTCAATTAGACAATAATGGGATGAAATTAGAAATCAATGATAAAATTAAAAATACAAGCTACTGTAACAAATGAAGACTAAATAATACACTATTGAATGATGAATGGATACTAGAAGAAATCAAGGGCAAAATTTTAAAAAATCCTTAGAGGTAAATGAGAATTCTGCTACAACATATCAAAATCTCTGGGACACTATGAAGACAGTACTAAGAGGAAAGTTTATTGCATTGAGTGCATTCATTAAAAGAATAAAAAGTCAACAAATAAATGACCTAACACTACATCTCAAAGCCCTAGAAAAAGAAGAATAAATCAATACCAAAAGCAGTAGAAGACAGGAAATAATTAAAATCAGAACTGAAATTAATTGAAACAAAATGAAACAATTCAAAAAACTGACAAAACAAAAGTTGGTTCTTTGAAAAAATAAATAAAATAGATAAACCCCTGGCCATGCTAATGAAGAGAAAAAGAGAGAAAACTCAAATTACTAAAATACAAGATGAAGAAGGAAATATCACAATGGACACGTCTGAAATACAGAAGATAATTAGAAACTATTTTTGAAAATTTATATTAATAAAATAGAAAATATTGAAGACATTGAAAAATTTCTAGAGACATAAAGCCTACCCAAACTGAATGAGGAGGTCATACATGATTTAAACAGATCAATTTCAAGTAATGAAAAGAAAACGCCATCAAAAGCCTACCAACAAAGAAAAGTCCAGGTCCAGATGGATTCTCAGCCAAGTTCTATAAGTCTCTCAAAAAAAAAATTAACACCAATACTCCTCAAAGTATTCCAAGAAATAGAAAAGAAGGGAATCCTTCTAAACTCATTCTATGAGGCTAACATCATCCTGATACCAAAACCAGACAAAGACACATCAAGGAAAGAAAACTTCAGACCAATATCCCTGATGAACACAGATGCAAAAATTCTCAATAAATTTTGGCAAATTGCATACAAAAACATATTAAAAAGATAGTGCACCACGATCAAGTAGGATTCATCCCAAGGAT
The DNA here is from genome assembly GCF_048772815.1 of Callospermophilus lateralis. Classification (NCBI taxonomy): domain Eukaryota; kingdom Metazoa; phylum Chordata; class Mammalia; order Rodentia; family Sciuridae; genus Callospermophilus; species Callospermophilus lateralis. The sequence continues at coordinate 122,171,259 of NC_135305.1, read as the reverse complement.
GCAGGGTTGGTTCAACATAAAGAAATCAATAAACGTAATTCATCATATTAATAGACGTAAAAAGAAAAATCATATGATCATCTCAATAGATGCAGAAAAAGCATTTGAAAAAATACAGCACACCTTCATGTTCAAATCACTTGAAAGACTTAGTAGGAACATACTTCAACACTGTAAAAACCCCAAGCCAGCATCATTCTAAATGGAGAGAAATTGAAAGCATTCCCACTAAAAACTGAAAAAAGACAAGCATGTCCTCTTTTACCACTTCTATTCAACATCATCCTTGAAACTCTAGCCAGAACAATTAGACAGATAAAGGAAATTAAAGGGATACAAATAGGTAAAAAAGAACTCAAACTATCACTATTTGCTAACAACATGATTCTCTATCTAGAAGATCCAAAAAATTCCACCAAAAAACTTCTAGAACTAATAAATGAATTCAGTAAAGTAGCAGGATATAAAATCAACACCCATAAATCAAATACATTCCTATACATCAGCAATGAATCCACTGAAAGAAAAATTAGAAAACTATTCCATTCATAATAGCCCCCCCACAAAAAAAAATCCTGGGAATCATTCTAATAAAAGAGGTGAAACACCTCTATAATGAAAACTACAGAACACTAAGGAAAGAAATTGAAGAAAACCTCAGAAGATGGAAAGATCTCCCATGCTCCTGGATAGGCAGAATTAATATTGTCAAAATGGCCATACTACCAAAAGCGTTATACAGATTTAATGCAATTTCTATTAAAAACCCAATGACATTCTTCATAGAAACAGAAAAAGCAATCATGAAATTTATTTGGAAAAATAAGAGACCAGAATAGCTAAAGCATCCTTAGCAAGAAGACTGAAGCAGGAGGCATCACAATACCAGACCTTAAACAATACTACAGACCTACAATAACAAAAACAACATGGTATTGATAACAAAATAGACTTGTAAACCAATGGCACAGAAGAGAGGACACAGGACAAACCTACATAAATACAGTTATCTCATACCAAACAAGGGTGCCAAAAACATTCACTGGAGAAAAGATAGCCTACTCAACAAATGGTGCTGGTAAAACTGGAAATCCATATGTAGCAAAATGAAATAAAAACCTCTATCTCTCACCCTGCACAAAAATCAACTCAAAGTGGATCAAAGACTTAGGCACAGAACAAAGACCCTGTGCCTAATAGAAGAAAAAATAGGCCCAAATCTTCACCATGTCAAACTAGGATCTGACTTCCTTAACAAGACTCTTATCAAGAATCAATAAATGGGACAGATTCAAATTAAAAAGCTTCTTCTCAGCAAAGGAAATAATAATGTGAGGAGACAGCCTACAGATTGGGAGAAAATCTTTACCACCTGCACCTCCAATAATCTCTAAAATATATAAATAATTCAAAAATCTTAACACCAAAACAACAAATAACCCAATCAATAAATGGGCTAAGAACTGAACAGACACTTCACAGATGAAGAAACACAATTGATCAACAAATATATGAGAAAGTGTTCAATATCTCTAGCAATTAGAGAAATGCAAATCAAAACTACTCTAAGATTTCATCTCACTCCAGTCAGAATGGCAATCATCAAGAATACAGGCAAGGGGCTGGGGCTCAAGTGGTAGCGCGCTCGCCTGGCATGTGTGCGGCCTGGGTTCCATCCTCAGCACCACATACAAACAAAGATGTGAGTCCGCCGAAAACTAAAAAATAAATATTAAAAAATTCTCTCTCTAAAAAAAAAAAAAAAACAAAAAACTGTGGTAAATTTGCTGCTACCATTAAAAAAAATAAATAAATAAAAATTCTCTCTCTCTCTCTCTCTTTAAAAAAAAAAAAAAGAATACAGGCAACAATAAATGTTGGTGAAGATGCAGTGAAAAAAGTACACTCATACATTGCTGGTGGGACTGCAAAATGGTGCAGCCAATACGGAAAGCAGTATGAAGATTCCTCAGAAAACTGGGAATGAGACCACCATTTGACCCAGCTATTCCACTCCTTGGTTTATTCCCAAAGGACTTAAAATGAGCATATTATAGTGACACAGTCACATCGATGATTATAGCAGCTCAATTCACAATAGCTAGACTATGGAACCAACCTAGGTGTCCCTCAAGAGATGAATGCATAAAAAAAAGGTGGTATACATACTCACTGGAATGTTAGTCAGCTTTAAAGAAGAGTAAAATTATGTCATTTGCCAGTAAATGGTTGGAGTTGGAGAATATCACGCTAATTGAAATAAGTCAATCCCACAAAACCAAAGGCCGAATGTTTTCTCTAATATGCAGATGCTAAATCACAATAAGGCAGGGGACATTAGGGAAGAATAGTGTTACCTTAGATTAGGTAGAGGGAAGTGATGGAAAGGAAGGGGAGGGGATGTGGGAATAGGAAAGATAGTAAAATGAAACAGACAAATGAAACTATATGTATATATGTGACTACATGACCAATATGATCCCACAACATGTACACTCAGAAAAATGAGAAATTATACACAATCTATATATCAAATGTATATCAAATGTATATCAAAATGCATAAATGCATTCTACTGTCATGTATAACTAATTAAACTAATTAAAACAAAATATTTTTTAAATGGAGAGTATAAAGAAAATGTTTAAGATAAATTTGCACTTAATGTAACTATTACTCAAAGCAAAAGTGACAAAGAAAAACTTTGTGCTGAAAATAATTCCTAAATTTATTTGTTCCCTACCATCATGAAAAACAACTCCTACAAACTTAGTTGAAAAGAAAAAAGGAGCGCACTCACCTCGACTATAGAGTGGGCTACTGCTCAATGGGGGTGGAACAGTGGGGTTGGATTTCTGTGACTTGGGCTGCACTATGATTTGGTAACCCTGCATGAGGCGCTGGCAAATGAACTCTTCAAACACCTGTTGGGCTGTCATCTGCACACCATCCTCATCCCTCCTAAAAGAAAAAAAACAAATGATTGTGCACATGGATATATGTGTTTGGCCTTGGGAAGTGACACTTAAGAGTTCATAGTGTAAAGTCCTTTACTTCATCCCAGACAACCATTATACGGCATTTCATAAAATTATCAATTTGTAAATCAGTCTGGGAGAAATAAGTTCAAAGGCATGGAAAAAGAAGGCAAGTAATAATCAATGCCCAAATGAGTAACCTTAGAAAAGAAGAAGAGATTTAGTGTACCCAAAATAACTGCAAAAGAAAATTTGAAATCAAAGAGGAGAAATTGTTAATGTCAACAGAACTTGAAAGAAATGAACAGTTCTTGCATCACAAAATCTCCTAAATATAAAAGAATACAGATTTAGAAGTTCAATATTATGATGCATTTGTTTGTACATAATCAGAACCCTCATAAACAAAGCTGAGCTTTTTTTTTTTTTTAATCATGCTAGACATTGAACCCAGGACCTGTGTGTGCTAGGCAAGCACTCTACCACTGAGTCACTTAGTTATACTCCAAGGACTCTGAATACCTTTTTCTGAACCAACCTGTCCATGTCTGCTTCCGGCAGGAGATCATAGCAGCCTTCCGTATAGTCATTCTGCAGGCCCTGGCGGTCGGGGAAGTAGTCGGTGGTGAGGGGGAGGCATGCCGGAGTAGTGAGAGACTTCCAGTCCACTCCAACTGTGCAACAGAAGCCTGGCACTACAGGGGGAGCAGACAGTGTCAGAACTGCCTCGCATAACAGGGTAAAAAGGTATGTGTGGTCACCATGGCAGGTTTGGGATATGGGGGAAGGAGAGGGAACAAGGGTGAGAAAACAGTTCATGGTAAAAGGTAATAAAATTGCCAGGATAGGGAAGAAGAGGAAAGGGTGGGGGAGGGAGAAAGAGAAAAGAGAGAAACAGATTTTGTTAGACAATGCAATGCACATGCTTTTCCAATCCCATCATGCAAGTGGGATTCGCAGCTGATATATTATATTTTCTGCTGAACATGAGCTACAGCCACAATACCAGTGAGGTTACTGCAGGGCAGGCAGGATTACATGTCCAAGCAAATCAACTTTCTGAGAGCAGATGAGAGGCTCAGGCTGGAGCCCCTCTGGAGGACTGTAGAGTGGCTAAGTGGGAAAGGAAGACAGCTGAGCCTGATTTGACAGCAAAACAGCATACAGTCACAGAAATAAGTTATACTTTTTAGAACTGCAAAAGATCCAAAAGGGCAGGAGAAAAAAATAAGGGAGGATGTCTGGGAAAGTTTTGAGGCTGGAACTTTAAGATACAGAGTTAGACAATCCAGAAAAAAAAAGGTGCAATAAGCAGAGTGGGCCAACCACATGGGTCTGTCTGGAATTGTCTGCTCTTCAGTTAAAGCAAGATTTCTCAATCTTGGAAACATTGACACTTCAAACAGCTAATTCTGGGCTGAGGAGGGCTATCCTCAGCATTGTAGAGTGTTACGCAGCATCACTGAACTCTATACACTAGGTGCCACTGGCTCCCTCTAGTGGTGAAACCCAGAAATGTCTGCATATAGTGCTACAAGTTCCCTGATACTGCCCATTTGAGGGAAAGTAATTAAGTGGTGCTTTGGTTTGGATGTGTTTGTCCCCAAGGATTTGTTTTGGGAGGGTTGGTCCCAGTGTTGGGTGAGGAGAAATGTAAAACCTCTAAGAGGTAAAGCCCAAAGGAGGTGATTAGGAGTATGCCCTTGGGGAGGGATCAGGGAAGCTCTGATGGGATCTTGAGATAGTGCTTGAGTGTTCTTGGTTCTTCTAGCCCCTCTCCATACTCTGGTTTCATGTCTTTTCATATGATCTTTCCCTATTACATGATCTCTCATTGTGAGCCTTTCACTATCATGTGATGCATCTGAGGGGCTCTCAGCCAAGCTAACATCATGTAGCTTACAATTTCAGCTTCTCAAACTATAAGCTAAATAAAGTTATAAAGTTATTCCACTTCAGGTATTTAAGTGAGGATTATGGTAACTTTTTTTTTTTTCAGTACCAGGGATTGAACCCAGGGCACTTAACCACTGAACCACATTCCCAGCACATACACCCCCTTCTAGAGACAGGGTGTTGCTGAGTTGTTTAATGCCTCACTAAGTTGCTGAGGTTTGACTTTGAACTTGCAGTCTTCCTGCCTCAGCTTCCTGAACCAGTGGAAATAAGCCTCCACACCTGTCTTAATCTTTAAGTAACATCTTTTTAAGTAAAGATTATTTTCAAAGTCTCTATAAGACAAGCAATATGCAAGAAAAAAATTTTGTGCCTTTGCCTCTGGGTCTTGAGTGGGCTCTTCACAATTCATATTTATATAGTGATTATAGCTAATGACATGGTTGCCTCACCTGCCCTCACATCACCCTCACATGGATGAGGAAGACCTGTGTGCTAAATCACAGTGAGAAGATGCCCCATGTAGCACCACTGAAGTGGGGAAGATGATTAAACTCTCTTAGGATCACCCTCGTGGTCTACGCAATCTTATTAACTCATTAATACTTCAGCACAGAATAGCCAAAATAATCACCCCAGTTTCCCCCATGGTAGACAAGGAGCTAAACTTATTTCTACTTCCTAGATAGATACAGGAGAATAGAGAAATCTGATCAAAGCCATGGTGGGGAGGCCAGGAATAAAAGTCATCTATATCTTTTAGCCTTGTAAGTCATGCTGACCCTCATCAGCCTACCAATCCTTGGGGTTATAAAAAACCTGTAAAAATGCTTTCTGCTGGGCACACACCAAAATACACCAAAATACCTGGTCCTAAAGCCCACATTGAAAAGGCTTCAGAGTCAGTTTAATGATGTTCTTCCCTGGGAGAAAAACTGTGGCCTCTTGTACCCTGTACATTCTGGTCCTGAAAGAAGGCCTCTAAGGAGGTCTACCCCAAAATAATAAGTAGATAACAAAATCCATCTTTTCATTGCTCGCAGCTTTTTAGAAAATAATCAATCTGCCAATCATAAACCAAAAGAAAAAAATATACCCTCTGCCATTCACTATACCTTCATTATATGCCATCACTAAAAAAAAATTGGAAACCGTCTAAATGATCACACATAAGAAATGATTATTCTAACCAACATATGTAATATGCTTCATAGAGGAATTAAAAATGACAATTCAGGACCTAAAGAAATAATAAAAGGATTAAGTTAATCAAAAAATGTAGACAAAAAGACTCATTGATGTATATCCATTGGTCATAGTCAAGCAAAATGAAGTTTATGATGCGGCAGGATTTTTTTTTTCCTGCTATTTTGTGACTGTAGATAAGATGTTCTCTTACTGTACATTTATTTAAGTTGACAAGAATGGCCAAAATGAGTACAAACTATCAAATATCGTCATCTACAGGTGTGTAAGGAGTTCCAGTAATGGCCTATATTTCTTTGCAATTTTTTTCTAGAGCCATCATTAGGCATTTAAGAGCTAATGCCAGATCTAGACTGGCACAAGAGGCCTATGAGTAAATCTGTTACCTTTTCCATGTGCACTGAATTACATTCTGAAACAGGTCTTGGGCCACACCTCTCTCACTTCACATTAGAGAAACCAAACAAACCTCCCTCACTCGTTGCTTTCCTGTACACCACAGAGTATGGACTTCTACACCATTCTCTTCCCACAGGGCTTTTTCTTGCTTCCTCATGCTCTGAACATCCCTTAAACCCTAACATCCACCTCCTGCTAGCAGTTGCCCCCCCTCTTACTTGGGTCTGGAGAGGTAGAAACATTGTCCTCTAGAGAATCCTTATTCTGAATCCTAGGATTCGTACCTATGGAAAGATAAAAACAGCTTGTCTGAATGAAGCTCATTTTGCAAAAGAGTTCTCACAGTTATAGTTTTAAAAGGCTCCAAATTCAAGCTAAAAATAAAAATGATAACTAAGTGTCAATTCTAGGCTAAGGATTTCAAACAGTGCAAAAGGATCAAAGAAAAAATGAACAAAATAAAACTTGGGAAGGAATCAGAACTTTAAGGTTTTATTAATATCATTCTTTGCCAAATGAGACTTTTTAGCAAAGCAACCCACTACTTTTTTTAAAGAAAATGAACACATTACGAAATCATTTCAACTAATCACAGCAATTTTTAGCAAATCTAAAAAGACCTATTTAAATTTAGTCCATTCATAATTCATCCTTATCTACTAGAATTCCTCCCCAAATCATGGCTTTCTAAAATATGACATAAGACATCAAAACTCACTATTTTAAGAGAATAACAATAATTCTACCTACAACTGGGCTGAAAAGGAAAACAGACATTCTTTGAAATGCTACTTACTGACTAAAAAGTAATAAAACTAATTTTAAAACACATGATAGTACTTATAGTACCATAAAAAGAATTGAAAAGATCCTCAACAAACTATCAACAGTGGCTATCCCAAAAAAGAAAGCTAAAGATGGCAGAAAGTAAACGAGAACTTGTGCTTTTTACTCTAAATCCTTTTGTGTTATTTGAATCTTATTTTATAATGAGAACAACTATTTATAAATTCCTTGTGAAATCTTAGGAAAAACAAGCTTGAGAGAGAGCATGCACAAATCATGTTCTCTGAGAAAGAACTTATATCCAGAATATTCAGAGAACTCTCACAACTCAAGACGACAAAAACTCAAACCCACTGAATAAATGGGCAAAAGATTTGAACAGACAATTCATCATGGGATAAATGAAGGTGAATGAGCACATACAAACATATTCAACAGCATCGGTCATTAAAGAAACAGCAAATTAAAAGCACAATGAGGGGCTGGGTCTGTAGCTCAGTGGTAGAACACTTGCCTAGCATATGTGACACTGGGTTCAATTTAGCACCACATAAAAATAAATAAAATAGGGGCTAGGGTTGTGACTCAGTGGTGGAGTGCTTGCCTAGTATGTGTGAGGCACTGGGTTTGATTCTCAGCACCATATAAAAATGAATAAAATAAAGGTTCATCGACAACTAAAAAAAATTTAAATAAATAAATAATATGAAGGCATTCTGTTTATCTACAGCTACAAAAAAAATTAAATAAATAAAAAAGCACAGCGAGATACCTCTATACACCAAAATTAATGATTAAAAATGACTGATCAGGAGCTGCGATTGTGGCTCAGCAGTAGAGCACTCACCTAGCATGTGTGAGGCCACATAAAAATAGATAAATAAAATAAAGGTATTGTATCCAACTATAACTAAAAATTTAAAAAAAAATATTTTAAAATCATGACTGATCAGGGCTGGGGTTGTGGCTCAGAGCCAGAACACTCACCCAGCAGTTGCGAGGTGCTGGGTTCAATCCTCAGCACCACGTAAAAATAAATAAATAAAATAAAGGTATAAAAAAATTTTTTTAAATAATTAATCATAGCAATTACTGTCAAAGATGTGGAGCAACGAAAATTTTTATACATTACTGGTAGGAATACTAAATGATACACCAATTAGGAAAACAGTTTGTATGACTTACTCCCACTCATATGACTTTACATAAGAGAAATGAAAACTTATGCTCATATAAAGTTTGTTGATGCAAAATTATATCAATATTTAAAGCAGCTTTATTCATAGTTGCCAAAGCCTGTAAAAAAACACAAATGCCTTTCAAATGGTGAAGAGATAAACAAACTGCACTATATCCACACAATGGAATACTACTTGGAAATAAAAAGTAATGAACTACTGATGGATGTAACAACTGGATGAATCTCAAATGCATTAGATGAGTGAAAGAAGCCAGACTCAGAGCTACACAGTGTATGATTCCAACATGCTGAGAAATATAAAACTAGAGGGACAGAGAACAGATTTATGGTTGCTACGAGACAGGAAAGGGATCAAATATAAAAAGGGGTTGTGGCTCAGCAGTAGAGTACTTGTCTAGCACGTGCGAGGCACTGGGTTCAATCCTTAGCACCGTATAAAAATAAATAAAATAAAGGTATTGTGTCCAACTACGACTAAATATATACATATACACACACACACACACACACACACACACACACGTGTGTGTGTGTGTATGTGTGCGCGCGTGTGCATGCATGCATATGTGTGTATGTGTATATATATGTACACATACACACTTTTTTTTAAGTAAAAAATTTAAAAAATAAAAAGGCAACAAGAAAGAATTCTGGGGATTAATGAAAAAGTTCTATGTTTTATGTATTTGTTGATGGGTATGTGGCTCTGAATTTATCAAACTCATAGAACTATATGCTAAAAAGAGAAAATTTTACTATACGTAAATTTAAAATATACCAGCACAATGGTATATACCAGTAATTCCAGCTACATGGGAGGTTGAGCTAGGAGGCTAGCAAGTTCTAGACTATCTTTGGCAACTTAGTGAGGCCTTATGTCTAAAAAATAAAAAGGACTGGGGGCATAGTTCAGTGGCCGAGCACCCTACTACTACTACTTCAAAAAATTGAAAAAAAAAAAAAAAGGCTGGGCTATAATTCAATGGCAGATTAGCCCTAGGTTCAATCCCCAATACTGTCAAATAATATTTTTTAAAAAATAGGAAGAGCCAGGTGGCACACACCTATAATCCCAAAGACTCAAGAGGCTAAGGCAGGAGCATCCTGAGTTCAAAGCCAGTTTCAGCAAATTAGCAAGGCCCTAATCAACTCAGTGAGACTCTGTCCCTAAATAAAATACAAAAAAGGGTTGGGGATGTGGGGTTAAGCACCCCTGGGTTCAATCCCTGGTACCAAAAAAAAAACAGGAAGGAAGGGAAGGAGAGAAGGAAAGAAGGAAGGGGAAAGAAAGAGAAGAAGGAAGGTAGGAATGAAACAGAAAGGAAAGGAAACAATCTGCTCAATGCACTGGCCCCTGCTGGGGACCACAGTGAAAAATAGGTGAAGGGCACGGCTCTGAGGCCACCACCAACCACACTCAAAACGAAATTCAACAGAGTCAGGAGAGAAACCCAGAGAGATGTTACTCTTATGAGATGCATGAAGTCCTAGGTTCAATCTACAGCACTGCCAAAAAAGAAAGAAACACTGAAGGGTTTCTATTTGTGAAGTGAAAGCTGATCATATTTGCATTTGGAAATATCTCACTGGTGACAGTATGGAAGATGAATCAGCACAGACAAGAAATGAGAAAGATCATTTAGAAGGCTACTGCTATAATCCTGGCCAGACCATAGGAATCTGAATAAAAGCAGTGAGAAAGTAGATGAGCCAATGTCAGAAGAAAGAGGCAACAGAGGAGGAAGGGTGGATTGGGGGATGGCTAGATGTGAATTCAGTTGAAAACACATTAAGGATGAGGCATCTGGGAGTCATCCAAGTCCAGAATTAGGCAGACCCACAATTCAGGAGCCCAAGAAGTAGGAGGCAAAACCAGAGGTACAGGTTACAGCAAATGCTGTTTTTTTTCCGTGTGTGTGCACCAGGGAACCTGAGAGGATTCCATGATGGTATCATCTGAGGATCTTCCACAACCATTCCCAAATAATGATTCTTTGAAAGCTCACTCTTTTCCCAAGGATAGACTGCAAAATTCCAAAAGATACATATAGAGAATCATCTGGGATACCCCAAATCACAACACTAGTCTGAATAGATCTTGTTGCTGCTACCATCTCAATCTAATTAATTCTCCCTACTTCAGGTCACCAGAAAAACTAGCTGATGGTACACTCTAGGGAGCCCCAGAGCAGTGGAACTCTACCCAAACAACGCAGGTAGCTCAAACTCTGAATTCCTAAAAAAATGGCTCCTTGGTTTAACAAAGCATTAAAAACATGCCTTATTAACATTCTGAATGTACTGGTTTGGCAGCAAGATAACATTTTTTTTTAATTATTTTTTAGTTGTAGTTGGATTCAATACCTTTATTTTATTTATTTATTTTTATGTGGTGCTGAGGATCAAACCCAGGGCCTAGCACATGCCAGGCAAGCGATCTACCACTGAGCCATAACCCCAGCCCCCAAGATAACATTTTTAAGTATTTTTTAATCACCAAACTTGTATTCAATTTGTTTTCTCATTTAAAATCAATGAAGCCAGGCACAGTGATATATGCCTACAGTCCCAAATACTTGGGGGCCTGAAGTAGGAAGATTACCAAGTGTGAGGTCACCACCTTGAGCAACTTAGTGAGGCCCTGTCTCAAAATAAAAAATAAAAGGGACTGGGGACGTAGCTCAGTGGTAAAACACCCCACGGTTCAATCCCCAGTACCAAATATATAAAGAAAGAAAATAATACCAGGCACAGTGGCACATGCCTATAATCCCAACAACCTGGGAGGCTGAAGCAGCAGGACTTCAAGTTTGAAATCAGCCACAGTCAGTTAGAGAGACCCTCAGCAATCAGCAAAACCCCCCATCTCAAAAATAATAAAGTAGGGGTGGGGCTATAGTTCAGTGATAGAGTGCTTGCCTAGCACATGAGGCACTGGGTTCAATCCTTAGCACCACATTTAAAAAAAAAAAAAAAGATGGGCTGGGGTTGTGGCTCAGCGATAGAGCACTCATCTAGCACGTGTGAGGCCCTGAGCTCAATCCTCAGCACCACATAAAAATAAATAAATAAAATAAAAGTATTGTATCCAAATACTTCTTAAAAATAAATATTTTTTAAAAGAATAAAATAAAAGTTAAAATTCTTTTTAAAAAATAAAATAACAAAGTAAAAGGACTAGTGACATAGTTCAGAGTAAAGCACTACTGGGTTCAATCCTCAGTTCCAAAAAGTTAATGAAATGAATTAAATGAGTTTTCTCATTTAAAGTGAATTAATGAATGAATGAGTTTCTAATCATTTGGAATTCTTGTAATGCCATTCCAAGCCTCAGCCATAGGTCTCTAGGAATACTGCTGAATAAATCTACCAATAAATGAAGAAAATCATCAGTAACAAATTTTATAAAACTTATTTTCTCTACAACTTCCTTAAACTTCCTTAAACCAAATATATGAAATGCAAGTTTGCTTACAGAATATTAAAGCATGAAATAGCAGCTCCATTTTTTTCCACTTGTAATGTTTTCACACTCATTTGTATAGTATAATACCTATCCTCTGAGGCTCTACAGAAACTGCCTCTGCCTATCCAATCTTATGTTCCCCTGTAACCCTTAAAAAGTACTCTGAGGGGCTGGGGTTATAGCTCAGTGGTAGAGCACTTGCCTTGCATATGTGAGGTACTGGGTTCGATCCTCAGCACCACATAAAAATAAATTATATATATATATATATATATATATATATATATTTTTTTTTTTTTTTTTTTTTTTTTTTTGAGCAATCTCCAGAGAGAAAGCTCTAATGCATCTTTCTCTGGGTCATCTTTTATTGCAATTTTTCTCATCACTATGGATTCATAATATGTCATTGATTTTACAATTTCCAAATTTTGCCAAGATGTGACATTTCCTTAACAATCATTAGGGGTAGAGAAAATATGACATCAATTTACATTTTTCCAGGATGTGACATTTTCTTATTATTATGGGTACAAAATCATTGATAAAATATGTCACTTATTTGAATTTTTCAGATTTTTCCAAGATGTACTATTTTATTATTAATAGATGCAGTAAATATATTTTTTTAAAAAAGTACTCTGAATAAAATGGTCAAATGAGGACAACAATCTGAGTCAAGATACCTGGTAGTTGGTACGAGAGATTAATTTAACATCTCTATATCGCTAGGCATTAAGTTACCCATATATAAAATATATTTAGTAATTTATGCTCTACTAGGATGACTGCATAAGAAAATGGATATAAAAGTAATTCAAGAAACAACAAAACCAAGTTCCTACCAACTGCACTTGGAATCCTCACGTTCTAACTCTCTACTCAACCAAATTCTACCCCTTTGTGCCTGACATGCATACTCACTTCTCTTAACAACTACATCACCTTTCTCTTTTTTGATCATATAACTGAAACCACACTGCTCCCTTTGGAGTCTCTCCTGACTGTAAGAAGATGGGTTTGTTCCCTGACCTCCAACAACTGAAAGGTCCTCTAGAACAGAGACCATTCCTGGCCTTGGTGCTGCCCTCCATTCACATCAGGTAGCCCTCAGTCATGACTCCCCGACAACAAATGAGGCTTAAACAATATGTTCCCAGCTAAAAATGTACCATGCAGCCCATTTATAATTCAATAGATTATACAGCACTGGTTCTAAACAGGTCACCAAAACTGTGGCTGAATGATCCCAAAATAGGCATGACCCTGACTTTCCTGGACATCATTTCACTTTCTGGATGTGAGCTGCTCCAAGCCTACTGACTCTATTAGTCCTTGGGTGAGTTACCTGCACCACTGTTGCTAAGCAGGCTGACAGAAAGTTCTTCTGTTCCACTGAAGTTCAAGAAGGACAAGCTGTCACCAGGCTGGCGGGAAGTGCTGTGCCTGCAGAAAACAGAGCCCAACCACCTGGCTTAATGAACATCATCAACTCTTTCTCCTGCTTACCCTATACCCCAGTGGGGATGTTAGGTAGAGAAGTCATGAAACAGGCCTGAAATTTAGCCCCCGAGACTGACAATCCTTGGGATCCATATCTTTAGCCATCAGGTGAAGATGCTTCATTGTGTGCCAGCTATGGCCTCCTCCCCTGGCACTCTGGCCACTTTCCCATAGCCATGTTAGACCACCAGACCTTTCTGTCTTCTGCCTCCCTCTGATTGACAAGGATGCAGGTGAGATGTTTGAATAGATATACCAAGGTTAATGTGGTAAAGAGGGCCACACTCTGCCCTGAGCACTCAGCCAACCCACAAGATGTCAAGGTGACTAAAAGAGAGGCCAAAGAGGGCAGGGGTTTGCACTTGCCTAGCATGCACCAGGCCCTGTGTTTGATCCCTAGCACCAAAAAGTAGGGATGGGGGTAGGGGCAAAGACCACTTTCTGCAAGTGTTTCCAAACAATACAGAAACAGTGAGTATAAGTATAACCTAGGCTCATGCTTGTCAAGTCTTAAATGACTTTCTTCCTACACTGACTATCTTTAGATGCCTTATAAACACATTCAGACTCTGGTTCAAAAAGACTTTTTTCCATAAAAAAATGAGGCCTTAATCTCATTTTTTTTCCCATTAACTTCTTTTAAACTCAATAGTGAAATTTCTTAGTGATCAAAATGACAAGTCACAGGGACACTGCCCAAAATGACAGCATATACCTGTCTCAGTACCCCAAATTCAAAGCCTTTTCTCTCTTGTTTGCATTCTTGACTAAGGTTTGAAAGACGGCTATCTTTAAGGCTTACAAAGTGCAACCTCAAAATGAACCTAAATCAGGGTCTAGGTAATACCATAAGCAAAAATGTCAAGCTGTTGGCTTTATATTTCATCCAGGAAGTGGCTGAAGAAGACCTCATATTACCTTTTCAAGTCTTATAAACATGACACTTTGTGAGTAGTCTGTTTTGCACATTATCCTGGGTGCCAAGAGTGTTCTGAGGTTACCTTTCAGAGCCCTGTGCACATTCTCACCTTCCAGCTGCTTCATGATATGCTAACTCCAACAGCTCTGCAGAGGAGTGAGTTGGATCCCTCTGCCCACTGCCCTGCAGCTCCGCCATATTCTGCCGGGTCTGATGATGGATCTGAATGGCCTCTCCAGATGGTCCTACCCAGACAAAGAACCACAAAGGATCATTCCCACCTGATGGTTAGTTCTATGTACTTAACGGCAATCTTCCTTCTTACCAGCAGAAGGGATATAGGTATTAGGAAACTCAACAAAGGGCACACCACAAAAGAACATTATAAAAGGAATCCTCTGGTTCCCAGAAAGAATACCTCCCCCTCCAAGCAAGATTGGTGCTACTAAGGAACCTCATGTTTATCATCCTGCTTAATCTGTTAACATTTCAGAAGCCTCTGTCTCATGCATGCCAACAGAGATACAGAGAAATACAGAAGTACAAGAGAATTAACACAAACTAAATGAGAAGAAAACATGAATGAAACATCAAATGACTCTATTAATACTTAAGAAAATAACAAGTGATTCTAAGAAGCAGAAGATTCTTAAGTGCAAAAAAGAGCATGAGAGATCAGAATTAGCCAAATCTATTTAAATAAGCTTCCTAGAAACAGAAATTTTAGAGCTAAGTGTTAAACAAGATTAACAGGGGTTGAAGGAAAAGGGTAGGAGAGATGACATCAGAGTTTAGTTGGGAAAGGATAGTGTCTCTGAAGAGGAAAATAAGAAGACAGGAAGTTGAGGAGAGAGGAAGTTGAGAAGCCTAGCAATGGAGGGCCTTAGCTATTAGAGAATCAGATGGAAAAGAGGATGAAACAAAGTCAACATTGTTTGGAGATTGTTGTTTTAGTAACTGTGAAGGGTGCAAGGAGGAAAAAGCACAGAAGCTGGAAGAGTTGAGGGTCACAGAAGAAAGTTCTCTCAAGAGATCTCAAAGCAAACCAATGGGGAAAACATGGAGAGAAAAGACAGCAGAAAGAAGCAAGTAGTCTCATTATCTCTTGTTATCTTTTCTCTGCTATAAGAGGGCAGAAGAGGTTTGGGAATGACCTCCAATTTTAATCAAATTAACCAGATTCATTTCTCATTTTTTAAACTTTTAAACAGTAAAAGAAAGTGCAAAAAGAAAACAGATACTTCCAAGCATTCAGCAGGATGCTTTCCATTAAAAAAACAAAAAACAACTGGAGCATCAGACATGGTGGCGCAGGTTTATAATCCCAGTGGCTCAGGAGACTGAGGCAGGATGATCAAGAGTTCAAAGACAGCCTCAGCAATGGAGAGGTGCTAAGCAACTCAGTGGGACTCTGTCTCTAAATAAAATACAAAACAGGGCTGGGGATGTCGCTCAGTGGTCAAGTGTCACTGAGTTCAATCCCTGGTACCAAAAAAAAAATATATGGAGGTAATTCATGTTACTTCTTAACCCAGTAAGAGCTGATTAATCTGAAGTTTAATTTTAGTTACAGCTTTATAAAACCTTGCCATCATCTTCTTGACAACAGAAGACAGATCAAAAAGAATGTCCTCAGCACCACATAAAAATAAATAAATAAATAAAAGTATTTTTTTAAAAAAAAGAATGGCCTAGGGAAAAAATTGAATTTTTAAAAAATTTCTTCAAAGCTGGACACGCTGGCACATGCCTGTAATTCCAGCAACTTGGGAGGGTAAGATAGGAGATGCAAGTTTGAGGACAGCCTCAGCAATGTGGCAAGGCTCTAAGAAATTTAGCAAGACCCTACCTCAAAATTTAGAAAAATAAGAAATAAATAAAAAGAATTGGGCATCTAACTCAATAATAAAGCACCCCTGGGTTCAATCCCCAACACCAAATGTATATATAATATATATATACACATACACACACACACACACACACACACATGTATACACACACACACACATATATCTTTTTTCTTCAGTTATCAGAAACCTCTAAGAGAAGACATAATCTTATAACAAAGACAATAAGATCAATATACAGAGAGAACAAAGAGAAAAAAGAATGAAGAGACTTTAGGCCTTAAGAAAGAAAGTAGGTGGCAAAGCATAGACCTTTTCAAATAGGGGGGAAAATAGAGTCCTTAGGTTAATATACCTAGTGAGGTACAAAGCCTATTCCCAAATACATCTTAAAGAATCCTCAAAAGAACCCCTGATATTGTCAAGTTTATTCCCATTTCACTGGTGACAAAGGTTCAGAAAAGTAGAAGCACTTAACAAAAGTCACACAGTCGATTAATATGGAAGAGTGGGGCCAAGAACTCCTAGTTCAAGGCACTTTCCTGTGCAACCAACTTACCCACAGGAAAAGTGTGCATCCAACGTCTTCTATTGGACGTGAGCTTCATAGGCATCCGTGAGGGGGCAAAGGGGTTAATCAGCGCTCTCTGGGGTGTGTATCCACCAGGTCGAACATGTAGCATGGACTCTGCACTGCCTACATGGAACCTCCCTGGTGCACTGGAGTCTCGCTGTGGTGGCTCCATCATGTTCTCCAGGACATCTGAAAGTTACCATGGAGTTGAGCCACAAAGACAAATTATAGAACCACAATGAAACCAAAACTAGGTGTACTAATAGCTGAGGTTGACAAGAATTTTGGACATCATAAATGTCAGAAAGTGACAGAAATGAATAAAACTGCTAAAAAACATACACAAATTTAACATGTTTAATTTTTAAATACTTAGGAGAAGGGGATTTTCACTCTTGAAATACTGGCCCTGTGAATTACAAACCTAAAGGGGAAAACCACGCATCACCTGGAGACCCTGGACTTTTACCTAGATACAGTAACTAAATAATGGGATTTTAGTTGTTTCCATTAGGGACAGGTTGAGTATATTTTTCTTTGGGGACCACAGGAGGATACTAGGGATTGAACCCAACAGGGCTTTACCACTGAGCTACATCCCCAGTCCTTTTTATTTGGAGAAAGAGTATCATCACGTTGTTAAGGCTGGCCTCGAATTTGCAATCCTCTTGCCTCAGACTCCCAGGTTGCTGGGATTACAGGTGTGTGCCACCATACCTGATAGGATAAGTGTATTCTTTATGTGGAAGAAACAATAAAAATAAATATTTAAGCCAGGCATAGTGGTGCACACCTGTAATCCCAGTGACTCAGAAGGCTGAGACAGGAGGATTGTCAGCTCAAGGCTAACCTTAGCAACTCTGCAAGACCCTGTTTCAAAATAAAAAACAAAAAGAAGTGCAAACATAGCTCAGTGGTAAAGCACTCTTGGTTTCAATTCCCAGTATAATCATTCAACAAACATAAATTATATATATAGAGAGAGTAAACCAGAATATAAATATAAAGATACATATATTCTGGTGAACCAGAAGGGCAGACCCTGGCAGAGTTAATAAATTGTTCACTAATCCCAAATGATTACAATTCCCTGTGCTTTTGCACTGAAGTTACATGAATTAGTTCCTGCTAACAGAACACAGGTAGAAGTGACATATCTTCCAGGCCTGGTACACAATTATCTCCATGCATGATCTCCATTCTGAGTATGACACAATTATAGAACCAAATGGAAATAAGAAGAAAAACAGAGTAAAGGTTTTTCTTTAAAAATAGTATAATACACACATACCTAACACCTAATCTGATTAGTACCCATTGCATTGACATGGAAATAATTAAGATAAGGGATGCTTTACCCAATCTGACCACTCCCTGCCACTCTCAACACCTACTATAATAAGGAAACTATCCCCAGCTTTACCCAGCTCTGCCTGTGCTTCAGCACTCTCACCTCGAGTGCTGGTGTAGCCCAAGGAGCTGCTGACTTCATACTGGTGCAGGTGGGGGTGTGGGATCATCAGGATGTTGGCACTTTTGCCCAGGGAGCTGTCGTCAGAAGCCTGGCTTCTTACTTCCTCAGTGGGCAGTGCACGGCTCGGAAGGGAAGGACTGGATGAGACATCACAAGAGCTGGCACTCTTGCGATTGTGATTCTCCCGCTCCCGCACAGACCTGCCAGGTAAGAGAAAACTCACCATCAAGCAAGGGCTCCTATCTTATCTCAAGTTAAAACTCCAAAACCCATCACCTACTCAATGTACTTAAAGAAAGTATTTTCTACTCAAAGAAAACCCAATGTCATGGATCAGAGGTGTTGACCTTAGCTGTCTGATATGTAGTATAAGAAAGGGGAGAGGGTCTGGGGTTGTGGCTCAGTGGTAGAGCGCCCGCCTAGCACGCGCGAGGCCCCGGGTTCGATCCTCAGCACCACGTAAAAATAAAGAAATAAAATAAAAGTATTGTGTTCTCTACAACTAAAAATTTAAAAAAAAAAAGAAAGAAAGAAAGAAAGGGGAGACACAGATGCCAGTTTTCAAATAGCAGAAGTCTGGGGATCACAATTATAAAGAAGTGATTACTCCAGTCTGACACCACTGATCAATCTTACATCACTAGAAGTGGCATAATAGGACAAGATGCCAGGTGATACAAGAAAAGATACACAGTGTCAGCTCAGAAATTTTCTTGTCTTACAAATGGAATCGAAATATAATCAAGCTTTTAGAGCTAACTGCCAGTTTACAAAAATTCAGAGAACAGAGGAAAAGTTAATATTATTTTTAAAAAATTAGCTAAATAAAAAAAGCAAAATGTTCTACTGTCACTAAAAGATATTATGACCAAATGGAATGTGTGAATCTTGGTTAGATCCCAATTTAAACAAACTAACTGCAAAAAAAATTTTTGGAGAAAACGGAGAAATCTGAATATGGACATGAAAGATTAAGGAATTGATATTACTTTTGATACTAAAGATAATGGTACTGCAAAAATATTTTCAAAAACTTCTTTATTAGGGATATGTACTGAAGTACATTCAGGTGGAGAAACAAGCCTGGTGTTTGTTTTAAAATACTCCAGTAAGCCAGGAATGGTGGTGTATGCCTATAATCCCAGAAGCTGGGGGTAGGAGATTACAAATTTGAGGTCAGTCTAAGGAAATTAGAGAAACCTGTCTCAAAATTAAAATGGCTGAGGACATGGCTCAATGATAGAGAACCCCTGGGTTCAATTCCTAATACCACCAAAAAAATTAAAAAGTTAAATTAAAACATACCAGTCAAAATTGTGGGGGGAAAATGACAAAACAAGATGGGCAACATGTCAATAATTGTTCACGATACTAGTCTATTTGGGCACGTTTGAATATTTTCTTAATTAAAACATTAAAAACAATATACTCATTAAAACATATAACTCCCTAAGGGAGATAAATCTCAAGAAACATAGTTAGAAAAATGAAAAGAAGAAAAAGAGAGAAGCCTAACAAGGAAGTGAACTCTTACAATTAAAGTATTATCTTACCAATACGACTCTTGGCATCAGAGCTGTTTCTTTCAGTCTGGAAGAATTTTGTCTTAAATCAGAGCTTAAACAGAGCCAAATTCTGACTACATGTTCATTGCTTCAAAAGTAAAATTTTTTTCGTACCAGGGATTGAACCCAAGGGTGCTCAACCACTGAACCACATCCCCAGTCTCATCGTACCCAGCTCAAAAGTAAAATATTTGAATACTAGTATATGTTTACCACATATGAGACAGAGAACAATTAAAGCAGTCTGTAGCCAGGCACAGTGGCACATGCCTGTAATGCTAGTGGCTCCGGAGGCTACAACAGGAGGATCACAATTGCAAAGCCAGCCTCAGCAACTTAGCAAGGCGCTAAGCAACTCGGTGAGAACCTGTCTCTAAATAAAACACAAAACAGGGCTAGGGATGACTCAGTAATTGAGTGCCCCTGAGTTCAATCCCCAATACTCAAAAAAAAAAAAACCAAAAAGGTTAGAGGTAAACCTAGCAGTTCAGGAGGCTGAAGCAGGAGGATGGTGAGTTCAAAAAAAAGCCAGCCTTAGCAAAAAGCGAGGCTCTAAGCAATTCAATGAGATCCTGTCTCTAAATATAAAATGGGGCTAGGGTATGGCTCAGTGGTCAAGCACCCCTGAGTTCAACCCCCAGTGCCAAAAGGGTGGGGGCGCTGGGGATATGTCCATTGGTGCTCTGTACTATTTTTCTTTCTTCAAGTTCCTTAAATTGTGCTGCTATCTTTATTATTATCTTCTGCAAGCTTTTTTTTTTTAATTTTCTATTTGTTCTTTTTAGTTATACATGACTGTAGAATGTATTTTGACATATCAAACATATAGAAGCTTTGATTTTAATTTGGTCTTCTTTTTCTAGTTTCTTGGAATGAAAATTGAGGTTATTGACTTGAGACATTACTTTTTGTTCTCACATAGGCATTTAGTGCTATATATAAAGTTCCCTTAAACTGTTTTAACTGCATCATGCAAACTTTATGTTATATTTCTGTTTTCATTCAGTTAAAAAAAAATTCTAATTTTACTTCAGACTTTTCTTTTTTTTATACTGGGGATAGATCCCAGCAGCATTCTATTATTGTGCTATATATCCCCAGTCTTTTTTATTTTTTATTTTGAGGCAGGATCTCACTGAGTTGCCCAGACTGACCTGGAACTTGCAATCATCTTGCCTCAGGCTCCAAGTTGCTGGAATTATACCTGTGTCCCATAGATTATTTAAAAGTGTGCTTAGTTTCCTAATATTTGGGGATTTTCTAGTATCTTTCTGTTAAGAATTTCTGGTTTATTTCATTGTGGATTAGAGAATAAGATACAGTATCATTTCAGTCCTTTTAATTTTTAAAAAATTTTTTTTAGTTGTAGATGGACATAATACCTTTATTTTATTTATTTATTTTTATGTGGTGCTGAGGATCGAATCCAGTACTTCATACATGCAAAGCAAGCGCTCTGCCACTGAGCCACAATCCCAGCCGTCAGTCCTTTTAATTTTAAGGTTTGGTTTATGGCCAGAATATTTCCTGTCTTATAAATGTTCCACATTTACCTGAGAAATGTGCATTCTGCCAGCTTACATTGTTATTTACAGTTACAATTAATGAAGCTTCTTATTATGGAACAGAAGGGAAAATCATTGAATTTTTAAGATAAAAAAAAAATTAAAATGAGTTATCTCAGGCCTTGCCCACAGACTTCTGAAGTACTATTCACTGTTGTATAAAAAGTTTACAGGTACTTTCAAGCCTTAGGAAGAATTACCATCTTCACATTGTCACATATATCAGAATCATGGCAGAGACAGTTAATGCAGAGTCCTGAGTTCTCTGCCTAGAAAATAATAGCTAGCATTTATTAGATACATTTTTCATGTATTATTTCATTTATGCTTTACAAACATACCTATAAGACAGCACCATTTTACAAATGAAGAATGTGAAGTTACTTAGCTTATAAGTGAAAAAAAATCAGTATTGAAAAAAATCAGTATTGAAACCCACCTTTAGTAGGCACAATGGTGCACACTTGTAATCTCAGAAATTTGGGAGTATGATGCAGGAGGATGAAAAGTTCAAGGCCCACCTAAGCAACTTAGTAAGACCTTAAGCAACTTAGCAAGACCCTGTCTCAAAATAAAAAAAATAAAAAGGTCTGGGGATATTTCTCAGTGGTTAAGCACCACTGGGTTCAATTCCTGGTACAAAAAAAAAAATCAAGCCTATATAGCTGAGTGTAGTAGTACACCCTGTAGACCCAGCTATTTGGGAGGCTGAAACAGGAGCATTGCCTGAGTGCAGCAGTCTGAAATCAGCCTGGGCAACAGACTGAGACCTCATCTCAAATAATTAAAATTAGGGTTGGGATTGTAGCTCAGTGGTAGAGTGCTTGCCTCTGCACACATGAAACACTTGATTTGATCCTCAGAACCACAAAAAAATAAATAAAGTATCCATTTACAACTAAAACAAAGAAGTTTTTTAAAAAATATTTCTTTTTTAATTTTTTTGTTTTAGTTGTTGATGAACCTTTATTTATTTATTAATTTATATGTGGTGTTGAGAATCGAACCCAGTGCCTCACCCATGCTAGGCAAGTGCTCTACCACTCAGCCACAACCTCAGCCCAGTTATTAAAAAAATATTTTTAAGTAAAATAATAAAGACTCAACCGGGCATGACAACAAACACCCATAATCCCAGCTACTCAGGAGTCTGAGGCAGGAAGATCACAAGTCCAAGGCCCGCCTGGGCAACTTAGTAACATGCTGTCTCAAAATACAATAAACAAACATTAGGAATGTAGCTCAATGAAACATCACTTGCCTAGTATGTACAAGGTCATGCATTCAATCCCCAGTACTGTTTAAAAAAATAACTTTTAATATAAAGACTCTGAAGAAAAGCCCCGGTCTTTAAAAAAAGCATTCACTTGTAGCAAAGCTGTTTGTCAAACTTATCTTGAGCTCTAAACATTCTCAGGAATAGATATTACAATGGGATGAAGGAAAAGAATAAAAAGCAATCATGTGGTCATTATAAACTCATTTGTCTCAAAAATCAAGAGACATAATATCCTTCTAATTAGCTGTGCTTAAATTTGCAGATTTAAGATACCTGAGCTAGGAATAGAGGTGCATGCCTGTATAATCCCAGCTTCTCAGGAGACTAAGGTAGGAGAATCTCAAGTTGAGGCCCGCCTTGGCAACCTAGAAAGACCCTGTCTCAAAATTTTAAAAAATATGGACAGGAATGTAGCTCAGTGCCAAAGGGCTTGCTTCACATGCTCAAGGTCCTAGTTTGTGTTCCAGTACCAAAAAAAAAAAAAAAAAAAGTAAGGGGAAGGGGAGAAGGAAGAGGGGGAAAAAAAGAAAGAAATCTGAAAAATAAACTGGTATGATCTGGTCAAATGGGGACAAAAAATAAGCTATATTTCTATTTTATACATTCACTTTAAAATCTACATAAAGAACTAAAATAAGCATAAAATACAAGACTATCAAGTATATGAAGAAAATACAAAATACATATCTATAATTTGGGGTAAATAGGCTTTATACAAGATCAAAGTTGTTGTATCTAGCTCTATCACAATCAGAAACTGCTATATAACCAAACACCACAGAAAAAATATAACAAACAGGAATTAAAGAAAGAAAAATTCATGTGTTCTTGCAATAATAAACTTATAATAATCTGGGCCCAGGAATATATCTTAGTGCCAGGCCAGTAAGATGATCATTCTGGAATTTATGAATGTTTGCTTTTGATTAGAAAAAGCCTAAGGTGGGGCTGGGGTTGCTGCTTGGCGGTAGAGCACTTGCCTAACACATGCGAGGCACTGGGTTCGATCCTCAGCACCACATAAAAATAAAATAAAGGCATTATGTCCAAGTACGACTTAAAAAAACATATTAAAAAAAGCCTAAGTACCTTCTTATTTTAAGACACTACTTCATGGCAAACAAAATGGCTAGGCCAAAGAACTGGAAAACCAAATCCCTAATGATCTGCCTGGCACAGCTTCTATTTGGCTAATTTTATTTTATTTTTTTAAGAGAATTTTTTTTAATATTTATTTTTTTTTAGTTTTCGGTGGACACAACATCTTTGTTTGTATGTGGTGCTGAGGCATGCCAGGCGAGCGCGCTACCCCTTGAGCCACATCCCCAGCCCCTATTTGGCTAATTTTAATTAAAACATTTTCAAGGTTGCTCTCACAAAGGTCCCTATTAGACCTCAGGTTTTCCTAAATAACTTTTATATAAACCCCAAGTGAATCAGCTGAAAACCTGAAGGTGGCGAGGCGCTGAGCCCGGGATGGGCCAGGCAGCCTGAACACTTGAGCATCGTAGGCATCATAATCTACTTGGATTGGAAGGGCATTCTCAGATTCTTTTGGAGTCCCAAGAGCTGAAATACACAAATAGTACAAACTGTCACCCAAAGACATTTCACACATTTCTTCACCAACATCTGTGAGACACTAGATTCATCATCTACCTCTGAAAAAATGGAGATAATAACCCATTGATAAGGTTGTTAAGATGAAATGACTTTTAAGTTAAAACAACAAAGAAATAGTACAGAACTAAATAAAGGCAACTTATTGGTAGCATTTCATTTCTATGTGATCCCTGTTAAAAAAAATATCAACCAGGGCTGGGGTTGTGGCTCAGTGGTAGAGCACTTGCCTAGCATGTATGAGGTTCGATCTGGGTTCGATCCTCAGCACCACACAGAAATATATAAGCAAAATAAAAATATTGTGTCCACCTACAACTAAAAACAATTATTTTTTAAAAACTACATATCATCTTATATGTTTAATGCTTTAAAACTTTCTACCTGATCTCTACAATTGACCTGTGGAAAACAAAAAAAAATTTAGTCATCATCCAACTTGCAATTGACATGACAAAAATACAAGGTGGCTAAGAGGTGACACAAAGGGAATTCAGGTCTCCTAACTGTTCAGTGAATTTTCTTAAGCAATTTCATATAATTTTGTCACCATGGGTTAGCTTTTTCTAAAAGTGATGAAAGAAGGTCTCAAAAAATGTCAAAGGACTTAAAATCAGCATACTACAGTAATATAGCCACATCAAAGTTTACAGCAGCTCAATTCACAATAGCTAAACTATGGAACCAACTTAGATGTCCTTCAAGAGATGAATGGATTTTAAAAAATGTGGTATATATACTCAATGGAATATTACTCAGCTTTAAAGAAAAGTGAAATTATGGCATTTGTTAATAAATGGTTGGAGTTGGAGAATATCATGCTAAGCGAAATAAGCCAATCCCACAAAACAAAAGGCCAAATGTTTTCTCTAATATGTAGATGCTAATTCACAATAAGGCACTAGAGAAGAATACTGTTACCTTAGATTAGGTGAGGGAAGTGATGGGAGGGGAGGGAAGGGGATTGGGGATAGGAAAGATAGTAGAATGAAATAGACATTATTACTTTATGTATGTATGTGACTGCATGACCAATATGATTCTGCAACATGTACACTCAGGAAAATGAGAAATTATATCCCATCTATGTATGATATATCAAAGTGCATAAATGCATTCTACTGACATGTATAACTAATTAAAACAAATTTAAAAATTAATAAAAAATACTCACATGTATCACGTCCATTTTTTGCTTTTTCAGAGGCAGGCTATAAAATTGAAAAGATTTAATCACTCTCCTATGCCAGAATAGAACATCTCACAAAGTATAGTATATATGTGGCTGCTCCCCAGGGCAGAGACAATGTCTCAACCCTTCCTATAACTGATGCGAAGGCAGGAAGCTAAGATCTGACACCCACCTTACACAGCATCAGACCTTGCAAGATCCATTACTTCCCCCTCAGATCTGATTAATTCTTACCACCCCAACCACTGGTGGAACTGGCCCCATTTCAAAGGAGAGTATACTCAATTCTATAAAGAATAAGGAATTTGGGCTGGAGTTGTGACTCAATGGTACAGCCTTGCCTAGCACGCGTGAGGCAATGGGTTTGATCCCCAGCACCTCATTTTTTAAAAAGTAAACAAAATAAAAGAATAAAAAAATTTAAAAGAAAAAAAAAGAAAAAGGAATTTGCCCAAAGTCATACAATCAGCAGGTGGCAGAGTCAAAATACAAATCCAGATTTTCAGACTTGTGTTCAATCCACTGCTATATTTGTTCTACCTTGGCTAGGTCCCACCTTGAACCCTGCATGCTTCCCCTCCTCCATGACACCATCACCTGTCTATCTACACCCACCAGAGCAGAGCACTCCAAACATTGTCCAGTTTGCTGAAACGGAGTACAAAGGTGGAGGAGAAAAACTGATAGTATTATCACTTTTATTGTTTGTTTGGGAGTAATGGGGATTGACCCCAGGACCTGTGCATGCTACACATGGACTCTACCATTGATTTACATACCCACTCCCTGCCTTATTATATGTTTATCTAATACAGAAAGTTATAACATTCTTTTTTGTTTTTCTCCTGCATTACTAAGGATAGAACTTGGGCTCACACATGATAGGCAAGTGATCTACCAATGAACTATATCCCCAGTCCTTTTTGTAAATTTTGAGACAGGGTCTTGCTATGTTGCTCAGGCTGACCTCCAACTTGTAATCCTCCTGCCTCTGCCTCAAGAATAAGAAGGCTGACAAGTGTGTGCTACCACACCCATTCAAAAATTGAATAATTCTAAGGTAAATTTCTTAAGCCCTATTTATGACCATGTGGAGAGATGAAGGTATCCCAGAATCATATATTATAATTACATTGATGTGTGACAGTTCCCAAAGGTTCTGTGGGTTTGATGACACCTACCTTCTTTCCGGCCAGTTTAATTCGCGGGGTGAAACTGTTACAAAAAAGCTGGCTTTTGGAAGTGTAGAAACTATTAAAAAAAAAAAAAAAAAAAGTAAACAGGGTCATTAATCAAAACCTTAAGACACAGCTGTAATCCTAAGCATGGACCTGCCCTCCCATGATTGGCACTGTTTTTAGGCTTCACTGAACTTTCATATTCTAACTTCTTTTGCAATCACTATAAAACACTAATTATGTTTTTAATTATTCTATTCCTTTTTTCCCATAAGTTGTTTCATGTGTGCTAATCCTATATGCTAACTATAATTGGATCAGAATTTCCTCCTTGTGGCAGGGATTAAATCTATTTACCCTGTGATACTTTTCACCTTGATTTTTGCCATGGATTGGGCACAAGAGAGGTTCTTATCACTCACTCATAGATCAGCATTTAGTAAGCATGAAAAAGCCAGACAAGAAAGGGAAAGGATTAGTACTCAAGAAAAAGATGGCAGAAACCATCAAATCTTAATCCCTCTGAAAATAATCTTAATACAGTAATGTCTAAGCACACAAAAAAATAAAAACCAGTTTTGCACTGGGACACTGAATGAATGAATGAATGAATAAATGAAGGCTATAAAGCCTTTCTATTCCTCAGGTATCTCTTGTATTCTCTTCTATCATTAACTTTTAAATGAGATTTGGAATGATGACCAATCCACACCTTCCATCAAATCTCTGCAAAAATAAAAAAATATTAAAAGGCACAATGTTGGCAAATAATCCGTAGACCATGGGGCAATCCTAGTGATATATTAAATACAAGAACATAAGAATGTTACCTGTCATCAGACCTAGGGATTACACCCCTGTGATTTGTCTGTCCCAATGGTATCAAGGAAAGTACCAAGTAGAGTCTGCTACTCTCTTCCCAGACACTAATTATAAAAGATCTGAGTGATAAAGTGATGTTAGCCAGAAGAATGGGTTTATATTAAACTGAACCATATGAAACTGAAATTTCTAAGGGTCAGTCGAATATGATTTCAAATGATTGAAAGTAACAGCTACAACTTTGTCATGGACACCCTGTTCAACCCCAGGCAAGGCACTTAACCTCTCTAGAACTCAGCTTTCATTACTATATAATGTGACCGAATGAATGGTCTACAGGATCTCCAAGATACAGTCCCATTATATCCTGTCATATCCCCTACATCCCACTTGTATAATTTTTATATATATGATATTAATTTACTCTGTGGATCAATTTTCATCATTAGTCTGAAATACTTCAGGGGTACTATGGTCTTACTTAAGAAAATGTGATCAAGTTTACTAAGGCCTCTGGCCTTATCTAGTGGAAACATGTTGCCCACTAACTTCTGAAGAGGCTTTGCTGAAAGAAGAAAACAAATGGCTCCTATAAGCAGTGTCCATCTTTGTACCCTTGTTCCCATCACCAAATGGCTTGGGCAAACAGGATTAACAGTGAAATGAGAAAAGCAGGTCTTGAGCTACCCCCTACCACTGCCCCTGGTGAAGCTCCCAACATACAAATCCATGCTATATCATTAGCTGGCAGTAGAGAACCAATTTAGTATGATAAATAAAGTGATAATTCAGGAAACATTCAAGATACTATTAAGTAAAACTTGAGAAAATTACAAAACTTCAATTCATATAAAATTTTGTGAATTTTATAACTAGCTTCAAAACCATGAAATACAATGTATAATTAAACAGTAACTTTTTTTTTAACTGAGAAATAAATCTGAAAGGCTATTAAAAAGTTCAATTAATTGCCCATTCCTGTAATCCCAGCGACTCAAAGGCTGAGGCAAGAGAATCTCAAGTGCAAGGTCAACTTGAGCAAGTTAGCAACACCCTGTCTCAAAATGGAAACTAAAAAGGATAGGAATGTAGCTCAGTGGCAGAACATCTCTTGGTTTAATTCCCAATACCAAAAAAAAAAAAAAAAAAGTATAATGGGAACTTGGGGTTGAGCTCAGTGGTAGAGCACTTGCCTATAGCATGCACATGTGATCCCTAGCACTGCAAAGAAAAAAAAAATGTTATCACATCATCTTATAAAACTAATCCTTCCTTGCTCATTCCTAATTCCTCACCTATGAATAATTACAACAACCACCATACTAATGGCAACATAGCCTAAAAGAAAGATAATGGATAAACACAATAAGGCTAAACTCAACATTTATGATGAGTTTTCAAGCTGGTTTCCAGTAAAGATTTGAAATTAAATAAAACCAAAATGTAAAGTTCTATTGAGCTTGAGATGTAAGTCAAGCAGTCTGGCCTTCATGAGTCTCAGCATAAAAAAGACAACAGAGAAAGGTAGAATGCTCTGGAAATAATGAAAAAAAAAGCAGCTATTGGCTATCAGGAGCAGTACAGAAAAGACTCAAGAGAAAAGATATGTTAGGGCTGGGCCTCAGAGGATGAACAGACATTTACAAAAGAAGGGCAGGCAGACAGTCCTTCTAGGCAGGAAGACCCAGAAGAAGTAACAGTGAGGTATATCTGCCATATAGAATTAAAGACGTCAAGTAGTAGGACAGGAAGTCACAGATGTCAAAAGCTCTAGTCTTTATCAAGCTGGCATGAGAAATTAAAAGAGAAAAGGCAGGGCTGGGGATGTGGTTCAAGCGGTAGCACACTCACCTGGCATGCGCGGGGCGCTGGGTTCGATCCTCAGCACCACATAAAAATAAAAATGTTGTGTTCACCGAAAACTAAAAAATAAATGTTAAAAATATTCTCTCTCTCTCTCTCTCTCTCTCTCTCTCTCTCTCTCTCTCTTCTCTCTCTCTCTCTCTCTCTCTCTCTCTCTCTCTCTTTAAAAAAAAAGAGAGATGGGCTGGGGATGTGGCTCAAGCGGTAGCGCGTGCAGCCCGGGTTCGATCCTCAGCACCACATACAAACAGAGATGTTGTGTCCGCCGATAACTAAAAAATAAATATTAAAATTCTCTCTCTCTCTCTCTCTCTCTCTCTGTCTCTCTCTCTCCCCTTTAAAAAAAAATTAAAAAAAAAAAAAAAGAGAGAGAGAAAAGGCAATAGGATTTGGTTTTACAGAAAAATGACTCTAACAATCAGGTAAGGCACTGGTTGACAGACATTTGTCCCAGACTTCAAGGTTCCTTGGTGCTACATCAGGGCCTATTGTGTGAGAGAGGAACACTAATACTTTTTCACTTTTCTATATTAGAATTCCAGGAAAAAAGTCTTGTCTCTTAAGAACAAAATTAAAAAGAAAAGAAGAAAACCACTGGCTTAAAGAAATGCTTCTAAATGGGGGTGCAGGATCTGGGCACCCAAGGAACATATGGCAATGTCTATAGACATTCTTGGTTGTCACAACTGTGGGTTTAAGCCACTGGTATCTCGTGAGGAGAGGTCAAGGATGCTGCTCAGTTTTCTACAATACACAGTTCAATCCCCCACAACAAAAATTGTTGTTCTGGTCCAAAATGTCAGTAGTGTCAAGGTGGAAAAACCTTGGCCTAAAGGATGGTTTGAAGAAAGGACAGACTAGAAACAGACACACCAGTTATATGCAATGGCACATGTTTCAATTCCAGATACTCGGGAGGCTGAGACAGGAGGATCAAAAGTTCAAGTCCAGCCTGAGAAACTTAGCAAGACCTTCAGCAACTTAAAGAGTCTCTGTCTCAAAAAATAAAAAGGGCTGGGTATGTAGCTCAATGGTAAAGTGCCACTGGGTTCAATCCCCAGTATCAAATAATCATTATCATTATCATCATCATCATCATCACAAAAAGAAATAGACATAACAATGAGATTAGTGTAATAGTTGAAAAAAATGAGGACCAGGATAAGGCAGTGGTATTAGTGGAGGGATGAAAGAAACTACTATGAGTTGGAATCAGCAGCAACACTGAGACCATATCCTATGTGGAGAAAAGGCTGAGCTGAAATCAGCACGGATACTGAGACTATATCTCATGTGGACAAGGTCATGGGAACTTTTCTACAAATGGAGGGGGCCAGGCACAAAGTGGATCTGCTAGGGGCTGTGGGAGTTGGGAATAGGACTTGGCAATAGTAGCAGAAATATGGTATTCAAGACCTGTTTTATTTTTCACTATAAACTGATCCACGTTACTGCTGAAATTTTGCATATAGAGAATTGTTAAGTAAATGCTAGAACTTTAGCTCCCGATTTGTTATTGTGGTGGGGCTCAAAGCCAAGGATTTTACAAATGCTAGGCAAGTGCTCTACTACTAAGCTACATTCCCAGTCCCACATTCTTATGACAAAAGGTTTAGTGCCATAAGAACAGAGTTAAAGGGTTGGGGCTGGGGCTCAGTGGTAGAGCCCTTGCCTGGCACGTGTGAGACACTGGGTCCAAATCTCAGCACCACATATAAATAAATAAAGGTCTATCAACAGCTAAAATATATGTATGTGTGTATATATATATATATATATATATATATATATATATATATATTTAAAACAAAAGAACAGAGTTAAAGAGAAAACAGCAAGGACACTATTCAAAATCCTTATCATCTACTGTTGATCATGCCTACCTGTGGTTTATCCAATGAGGAATATTATAGTCATCACCCAGCCGAGAATCTCGAGGAGCACTCCGATTGTGTAGCTGTGAGGGAAAAAGCACAAAGATAAGCTAAAAAAGAAGACAGACAAGGAACTGTTCCACCTTTTCTGTTTTTAACTACTTTCCAATTGGCCTTTGGGAAAACAATTCAAAATCTAATCACCTTGAACAATGGGACAGCATGTAATGGTTGCTCTCCCATGCACACCAAGTCTACACCAATTCCTAAAAAAGAGTAAGGGGAGGGGAACAGCAGAGATTAGTTTTCCAATCTATTAATGATGTTATTTAGCCTGGTCTGAAGCAAAGTCAGCATACCATTCTAACCTCGGTAGTGCTGCCTACTCAGCACAGTAAACAGATGCATTTTGTCTATTTTTTCCTCTATCGAATCCTGTCACACTATTCAGTGCTTGAAAATTAGCCTGAGGGCCCTCCAAGTGATGATTCATGAAAAATGACAAGGGCTCCTTTATTCAAGTTTTAAGATCAAGAAGTAAAAGGAATCTTATAATCTTGATAATATAAAACAATCTAGATCACTTAACAGAACTTTTTTCTTTTTTTGTGTGGTGCTGGGTATTGAACCCAGAGATTCATACATACTAGGCAAGCACTCTACCCCTGAGCTACATCCATAGCCCCAGGGCTTCTTTATTGGCAATCATGATTTACTTTCTCAATTCTATCTCTTTGATGATACACAAATCAAACTGGGGATACGGATCCAAGATAGGGATGCAGGGCACATCAAAGAAAGAGGATTGGACCAGATGATTTACTAATGCTTCCACTAAACATAAGCTGATGGCACATTTGTCTTTTAAAATAATCTCCCCTAGAAAGGAGTTCCTAGTGTCAAATATGTTTGGAAACTCAGAATACCAGATATTCCCTTTAGAGATAAACAAGATACACTAACATATTAAAAAATTCTGAGGAAGGGCCAGATACAGTGGTGCAAACCTATAATCTCAGCCACTCAGAAGGCTGAGGCAGGAGAATTATAAGTCTGAGGCCAGTCAGGGCAACTTAGGAAGACCTTGTCTCAATATAAAAAGGGCTGGGAATGCAGCTTAGTGGTACAGTGCTTGCCTAGTACGTATGAGGCCCTGGGTCAAATCCCCCCCACCCCCCCAAAAAAAAATACATTAAGAAAGATGACACACAGAACACCTTGTAGAGCTTCTCATAACTCTAAAGTCAATAAAAACTCAGCTTCTCATAACTCTAAAGTCAATAAAAACAGTGTTACCATTATCTATCATCCGTTGCTTGGTCAAAATCATGAGTAGGCGGTCCACTTCAAAGACACCCACCCCAGGCGTGATCACCACAGACATCTGCCCAGTCCGGTCAAAGTTGCGGTTGATATAGTGCTTGTCAAACACTTGAAAGAAAACAAAAATTCCCCAATAATGTTAACAGTTTTTCAAAAACTAGTTACTAGCAAGTATCTCTGTGCTCTGAGCATTTTATGCATATTTTGATAATAGCTATTGCCACTCTCTGACCTGAATTCTAGCTAAAATGTATATGTCTTTCCTCTTTTACATTAACAACTCCCTCAACAAAGAACTATATTACTGTCACTTTTGTCAATACCCCTTATCAATGCTTAAGACTTGCCTTGTGCAGCCTAAATGCTCAAATTTCATGCCATAAATTTAATAACCCATCAAGGGGTCTGTACTGAAACTTCCAAAATCAAATATTTAAACCAACTCAGAAGGTTTCTGTTATGGCAAATAATAGTATCTCAGCTACCACAAAAACACAAGGACAATGATCCTTAGGAAGGAAATCACACCACATTTCCTAACAATTGACTCCTCTTGAAAAGTACTGATGGGGGAGTGACTTTTTCTTATTTGATATACCATTCTATACTTTTATTTTTTTTTAATATTTATTTTTTAGTTGTAAGTGGACCCAATATCTTTATTTTACTTTTATGTGGTGCTGAGGACCGAACCCTGTGCCTCACACCTGCTAGGCATGCGCTCTACCACTGAGCCACAACCCCAGCCCCTACTTTTATTAATTTTTCCTTTTGTTTTTCTTTTTTTTTTTAATTGGTAATTTTTAGTTACATACAGCAGAATCCATCGTGATATAATTATATAAGTTGGAATATATCTTATTCTAGTCCCATTCTTATGGATATACATGGTGGTGGGATTCACTGCATTGTTTTCATATGTGTACATGGGAAAACTGTATCAGATTAATTTCACTGTCTTTCCTTTGCTTTTCGGGGGATGGGTACCAAGGATTGAACTCAAGGGCACTCAACCACTGAGCCACATCCCCAGCCCTACTTTGTCTTTTATTTATAGACAGAGTCTCATAGAGTTGCTTAGCACCTCAATTTTGCTGAGGCTGGCTTTGAACTCACGAATTCTCCTGCAGCTTCCTGAGCCACTGGGATGACAGGCGTGCACCACTGTGCCTGACTCCTTTGCTATTTTAAGTAATTTTTTAAAATTACCCAGAAGCAGTTGAGGGATGAGTTGAAAACTAAGAATACAGTTTGTAGTATTAAAAAAATAAAAAGAACCCAAGGAAGATTCCCTCCAGTTCTTTATGAGACTACAAAATTAATTTCACAACAGAAGACTCAAAAGGTAAGTGTTGGTCATTAAGACCAACTAATCAGAAGTCACTACTTACTTAGAATTAATTTAGGGAGTGGGTGGATGGAGGCATCATTGACTAGGTCTGGGACTCTGGGCATCAGTAAAGTCTATAATCATATACCAAGTAAGATGCTGGCTGTGGTTGGTGTCTGTACTTACCATTGAATGACAGATTGATGGCCTCTAGGTAGTTTCCTTGTGCTGAGGTAGAATTATCTCCTTGAGGAAAGCCCTCTGAAGCAAAAAGAGAAGGAAAAACATCTCATGAAAGATGAAAAAAATTTTTTTTCTACTGGGGATTGAACCCAGGGGTATTTTATCACTGAGCTACATACCCAATCCTTTTCATTTTAATTTTGAGACAGGATGTCCCTAAATTGCCTAGGCTGTCCTTGAATTTGCAATCCTCCTACCTCAGCCTCCTAAGTCACTGGAATTACAGAAGTGTGCTTATGAAAAATGAATTCTTAAAAAATTAGTAGAAGGATCATGTTAATTGAAATAAGCCAATCCAAAAAAACCAAAGGCCAAAAGTTCTCTCTGATATGCAGATGCTAACACAATAAGGATGGGGGCAGGGGGACAGAAGTTCACTGGATTAGACAAAGGGGAATGAAGAGAAGGGGGTGTGAAGGATGAGAAGAGGAAAGACAGTAGAATGAATCTGACATAACTTTATAATGTTCATATGTGAATACGTGAAAAGTATAACTCCACATGTATAACCACAAGAATGGAAGTTATACTCCATATATATATATATATATATATATATATATATATATATATATATATATAAAACATGTCAAAATATAGTCTACTGTCATGTATAACTAAGTTATACTCCATGTATATATAATATGTCAAAAAACACTCTACTGTCATATATAACTAAAAAGAACAATTGAAAAAAAAAATAGCGGAAGGTATCTGGTTCTATAGGGTTTCCCCCTCACCTGTATCAGGGACACTGTTCAACTTAACTGCATATGTAATGAACAAATGCATCCAATAAGAAATAAAAACCTGTCTAGAAGCAGAAACGTCAAATGGCAATGGAACAGAAATAAGCATGAACTTCTTTTAATCTCTAGCCTCCATCCTACACCTCCTCTCCCCACCCCACCATCTATCATATAAATGCAGTACCTGCCTGTTCCAGTCGCACCAAAACTGGATACTGGATGAAGAGCTTTTTAATGGTCACTAGAAGTGAAGTCCATTCTTCTCTTCTCTCATTCTGCACAACCACTCTGAAAATAGTATTATCACAAAAGAGATATCAAGCAGTAATTATTAACAGGATATCAAGTCCCTTACAGAGACTCAAGGAAAAAGGAAGACAGGATTCCTAGAGTCAGGGAAATTCACTACATATTAATAAAGTCGCATGTATTCAACAAACATAAAGAAATGTGATGGGGCTGGGGTTGTGGCTCAGCGGTAGAGCGTCCACCTAGCATGTGCAAGGCCCTGGGTTCGATCCTCAGCACCACCTAAAAATAAACAAACAAAATAAAGGTACTGTGTGCAACTACAACTAAAAAATAAATCTTTTTTAAAATAAATAAATAAATGTGATGATATTAATATTCATATAAATTATCCAGAACCTTGCATACCACTAAGCTATAGCCCCAGTCAATAATTATATAAATTCTAAATTTTTTTAAATATATGAAAATAAGCCAAGTGCAACGGCACACAGCTGTAATCCCAGTTACTCAGGAGCTTAGGTGGAGGATCACAACTTCAAGGCCAGCCTTGGCATTAGTAAGACCTTATCTCAAAATAAAAATTTTTAAAATGGGGGCTGAGAGCTAGGGATGTGGCTCAAGTGGTAACGCGCTCCTCTGGCATGTGCGGGGCGCTGGGTTTGATCCTCAACAACACATAAAAAGTAAAAATAAAGATATTGTGTCCACCTAAAACTAAAAAAAAAAAAAAAATGGGGGCTGAGGTTGTAGCTCAGTGGTAGAGCACTTGCTTAGCATATGTGAGGCACTGGGTTCAATCCTCAGCACTACATAAAAATAAATAAATAAAATAAAAGTATTATATCCATCTACAACTAAAAAAAATTTTTAATTTTTTTAAAAATTTAAATGGAGCTGGGAATGTAGCTCAGTAAAAGCACCCCTAGGTTCAATCCCAGTATTTAAAAAAAAAAGGAAAAAACACATTGATATTATGTCAATGCCTAAAGTTGGGCAGGGATATTAAGATCTACATACTGTTGAGGGCATGTAAATTTTGATGAATTGCAACTAGGGGGTACATATTAAAAACCTTAAAAAAGAACATCCGTATTCCAGATATATCCAACAAATACACCCAGATCAGAAAGCTAGATAACAAAGGGGCGGTTGGGGTTGTGGCTCAGTGGTAGAGCGCTCACCTAGCACATGCGAGGCCCTGAGTTCAATCCTCAGCACCACACAAAAATAAATAAATAAAATAAAGGTATTAAAAAAAAAAAAGAACAAAGGGATGGGTGGGAATCTGCCTATAGTATACTCTGTGTACTTTAAAAATTAGAACCACATGAATGTATTCCAAAAATAATAATAAATTAAAATTCTAAAAATATATATACTTCCCTTTAATCATTTTGTGTGTATGGGTGTGTGTGTGTGTGTGTGTGTGTGTGAGAGAGAGAGAGAGAGAGAGAGAGAGAGAGAGAGAGAGATTGATTAAACACAGGGCTTTACAGGCTAGGCAACCACTGAGCTATATCCCCATCCTTTATATATTTTTTTAATTTATTTGTTTATTGCCAGGCACAGTGGCACTCACCTGTAATCTCAACTCCATAGGCTGAGGCAGAAGCATTACAAGTTCAAGACCAACCTCAACAACTTATCAATACTCTTCTCAAAATGAAAATTAAAAGGACTGGGATGTATAACTAAAAAGAACAAACTAAAAAAACAAAAAATTTAAAAAGTACGGAGGGGCTGGAGTATAGCTCAGTGGTAGAACGCTTGCCTAAGATGGGTGAGTCCCTGGGTTCCATCCTCAGCGCCACATAAAAATAAATAAACAACAACAAACAAATAAATAAAATAAAGGTTAAATTATTTTTTTAAAAAAGGACTAGGGATGTAGGTAAAGTGCTTCTGAGTTCAATCTCCAGTATCTAGGAAAAAACAGACTGTTCACTGGTAATGACGATAGTAAAAAGTTGGAAATCACCTAAACGTTTAACAATAGTAACCCAACAGAATGTCTAAATAGCAATAAAAAAACGTACTATAGAAGTAGAGTGTTTGACATGGAATGATGATAAAGTAAGTAGGAAAATGCAGTTATAAAACAGTAGGGGGGGCTGGGGTTGTGACTCAGTGGTAGAACCCTTGCCTGGCATGTGTGAGGCCCTGGGTTCGATCCTCAGGAAAAGAAAAGAAAAGAAAAGAAAACAAAAGAGTCTGTTCATCTACAATTTTAAATTTTTTTAAAAAATTAAAAATAAAAAAAAAACCAGTAGGTTAAAAAAAAAATCAATGGAATGTGTGATCACAACTCTGTGAAAATTAAGTTTTGTTTCTATAAACATAGAACAGGGATTGATTCACCAAGTTGCTGATGAGTGTATCTAGGAGATAGAATTGAGGGTACTGCTCTTTACTTAACTATATTGTGATTTTCCTAAAATGATCTTGTATCATTTCATTCACTCTGGAAAATGTTGGAAAGGCATTTTAATGACATAAAAAAAAAATTTAACATATTAATAATATATAACATAAACCATTAATCTACATTAATAATTCATATTCCTAATTTACATCTTTTATATATTTGTAATTATATTCAAATGCATTAATATTTATCATATAGATATAATTATATATATATATATATATATATATTTTTTTTTTTTTTTTTTTTTTTTTAAAGCCAAAAGAGCTCCAGGATCCCACTGAACTGGTATGCAGCATTTATCTGTATGAGGGATGACTGATGGTGTTGAGAAAGAAGATGGCCCATCGCTTTCAGAAAATTCTCCAAGAATTTTCAGCCAAAAAAAGTTCAATAATATTGTTAATAATATTCATTCTGTGTATTAAGACACCAAAACTTATTCCTCTTATCTGGTTGTCACTTTTTTACTGGTATGCAATCATCCTCACATACCCTACTTCCCTATCTTCCCCAGCCTGTGGTAACCACTACTCTGTTCTCTACTTCTATCAGTCAATTTTTTTAGATTCCAAATATAAGTGATATCATGTGACATCTGTCTTTCTATGCCTGGCTTACTGTACTGAAATAACACACTAAATCCCAGAAAGATATATTATTTTAATTTAAAATAAAGAAAAAGATCAACAAGTAATTTAAAATACAATCAGTATTAGACTGAAGAATACAGTGATTAAAAGCAGACTCTGATTTAGACTGCATCAAACCCAGCATATTTCATTGTCTTTGGGTAAGTTACCTAAACTCTGTGTACAAACTTCTACAACCATAAAATGGGATAA
Organism: Callospermophilus lateralis; assembly: GCF_048772815.1. Lineage (NCBI taxonomy): Eukaryota > Metazoa > Chordata > Mammalia > Rodentia > Sciuridae > Callospermophilus > Callospermophilus lateralis. Next base: position 122,132,885 of record NC_135305.1, on the reverse strand, counting down.
AAGTAACTATTTCTTAAGGATATTGTGTTATTTAACTGAATCAAGTTATATAAAGGCCCTAAAATAGTACCCCATACATGGTAAGTCTGGAATAAACAGTAATTACCATCTTTTTTGGTGGGGGCGTAGGAACGGGTACCAGGGATTGAACTCAAGGGTACTCAACCTGAGCCACATCGCCAGCCAGCCCTATTTTGTATTTTATTTAGAGACAGGGTCTCACTGAGTTGCTTAGTGCCTCCATTTTTCTGAGGCTGGCTTTGAACTCTCAATCCTCCAGCCTCAGCCTTCCAAGACTCTGGGATTACAGACATAGGACACTGCACCCAGCTTAATTACCATTTTATCATCATCTCTTTTTATATAAACCTTTTTTTTTTTTAATGTGGTGCTGAGGATCAAACCCAGGGCCTCACTCGTGCTAGGCAAGTGCTCTACCGCTGAGTCACAACCCCCAGCCCCTTATCATCATGTTAATAGGACAGTGGAGCTGCTAATATTTTCTATCTTGTACCATTTTATATTTTGCAAACTTCCTGTGATAAACCTATGTTATTTTTTTAAACTACATAAAATGGTAATTCAAGCTAAGCATAGTGTTACATGCCTATAACCTTAATTATTCAGGAGGCTAACTAAGGCAGGAAGATCACAAATTTAAGGTCAGTTTGGGCAACTTAGTGAGATCCTGTCTCAAAATTTTAAAAAGGCCAGTCTTGATCACTCATGCCTGTAATCCCAGCAATCAGGAGGCTGAGGCTAGAAGACAAAAGTTCATGGCTAGCCTGGGCAACTGAACAAGATTCTCTCAAATTTTTTTAAATAAATAGATAAACAGGGCTGGGGAAGTAGTTCAGTAGCAGAGTGTCCCTTGATTCAATCCTCAGTACCACAGGGGGAAAGGTTATCTTAAAAATTGCCTAAGGGCTGGGGATATAGCTCAGTTAATAGAGTGTCTGCCTTGTATGCACAAGGCCCTAGGTTCAACCCCCAGCACCACAAAAAAAAAAGGAAAAAAAAAAATTGCCTAAAAGGTTTCCACAATTTCTGTCACTCTTTAGAACTTATCAATACTAATTAAAAACAAAATTATAGTTAATAAAGTACTTACACTTTTTTATTTTGCAGTACCAAGCATTAAACCCAGGGGATCTCTACCACTGAGCTACTTACTCAGTGACACTGCAGGGACACCAGACTCATCTCTGTCCTGCTGCGATACTTGTGAGGTACAAAGCATCAACAAGACAATCTTACTAATAAAATAAATAAAAAGTGTCTGGGCTATGGCTCAGTGGATAAGCTCCCTTGAGTTCAATCCTTAGTAACAAACAAACAAACAAACAGGGTTGGGGATGTAATTCAGTAATAAAGCAACCCTAAGTCAAATCTCTAGTACCAAAAAAAATAAGTAAGTAAATTTAATTTAAGCTAGGCATGTTGGTGCTCGCCTACAATTGCAGTGATTCAGGATACTGAGGCAGGAGGATAGCAAATTCAAGGCCAGCCTTGGCAATTTAGCAATGCCCTGTCTCAAAATAAAAATAAAAAAACAGGAGATATAGCTCAGTGCCCCTGGCATCAATTCCCAGTCCCAGTCCCCCTGCAATATAAAATAAATTATGATTTTAAAAAATTTAATTTTAAAAAATAAAAATAGCTGGAAACAGTGATACATGCCTATAATCCCAGTAACTCAGGAGGGGAGGATCACAAGTTTGAGGCCAGCTTTGGCAATTTGGCAAGACCCTATCTCAAAATAAAATTTTAAAAAGAGCTGGGTCTTTAGCTCCAAGGCAGAATGTTCCTGGGTTCAATTTCCAGTATGATAAGCTAATTAAAAAATAAAAACAAAATGCTCCCTTACTCAGTGACACTGCAGGGACACCAGACTCATCTCTGTCCTGCTGCAATACATGTGAGGTACAAAGCATCAACGAGACAATCTTACTAAAAAAAATTCAACTAAGTCTTCAAAGCAGGGCTTCTCAATGCAGGCATCTTTTTTTTTTTTTTTTTAATTAATGCAGCATTATAGTTAAACACATTAGTTGGGTTTATCCTGACTAATTTGTAATGCATGGAATTTAAGTTCATGTTCCCCACTTTTCTCACTCCTCCTCCCTTCCTGTTCTCCTTCATCTACTCTATTGATCTTCCTTTCATTCTTCTACTTATTTATTTTTTATTGGTTATTTCTATTTATACATAAAGGTAAAATTCCCTGTGGTATATTTATAGATACATATAGCATGATTTTTTAAATCTTTTCTGCATTTCCTCCCCTTTCCCATCCTTCCTCTCTCCTTCCTGATCTTCTTCTCTTCTACGGATCTTCCCTTTATCTTTATGATATCCAATCCTCTCCTCCTTTCCTTTATTTTATTCTAGCTTCCACATATGAGTTTACCCTTGATTTTCTAATACTGGCTCATTTCACTTAGCCTGATGTTCTCCATTTCCATCCATTTACAAGCAAATGCCATAATTCCATACTTCTTTATGGCTGAGTAAAACTCCATTGTGTGTATATACCACAATTTCTTCATCTATTCACCTATAACAAGTATCTAGGTTAATTCCATGATAATTGTGAACTGTGCTGCTATAAACTTTGAGGTGGCTGTATCACTATAGTATGATTCTTTGGGATATATACCAAATAGTGAAATAGCTGGGTCATATAGTGATTCCATTCCTAGTTCCATGTAGGCACCATTAATATTTTGAGCAAAATAACTGTGAGGGACTACTTTCTGCATTGTGGGACATTTAGAAACATTCCTGATTTCTACCCACTTGATACCAGCTGCATACCTTCTTCTCACCACTCATTTAAGAAAATAAGAAATATCTCAAGACATGACTAAATATCCTGGAGCAGAGAATCTCAGTTGTAACCTCTAGTTTACAGAAAAAGTAAGTTAAAACTTATTGCATACACATGCAATCACATAAATCCAAAAAGGGTATTCTACAGCCTTCCTACTCAAATTGTTGTGTAAACACCAGCAATATGTGAAAACACAGGAGCTAGCTAGAAAAGCAAATTTATCCCATCCAATCCTGAACTGATAAGAAAAAACATTTTAAGTCAGACACAGTGGTACATACCTGAGGCTGAGACAGAAAGATTGCAAACTTGAGGCAAGCCTGAGAATTTAATAAGAGCTTGTCTCAAAATAAAATCTAAAAATAGACTGGGATGAAAGCAGGGCATGGTGGTGCACACCTGTAATCCCAGCAGCTCAGAAGGCTGAGACAGGAGGATCACAAGTTCAAAGCTAGCTTCAGCAATTTAGCAAGGCCCTAAGCAACTTAGCGAGATTCAGTCTCAAAATAAAAAATGAAAAGAGCTGCCAGCCCGCCTGAAACCCCAGCAGCTCAGGAGGCTGAGACAGGAGGATCACAAGTTCAAAGCCAGCCTCAGCAAAAGGTAAGGTGCTGAACAACTCAGTGAGAGCCTGTCTCTAAATAAAATACAAAATAGGACTGGGGATCAGGTTCAGTGGTTGAGTGGCCCTGAGTTCAATCCCCAGTTACCACAAAAAAATAAAATTAAATTAAATAAAAAGAGCTCAAGATGTGGCTCAGTGGTTAACTGCCCCGGGATTCAATCCCTTGGGTACTAAAAAAAAAAAAAGGACCTGGGATGTAGCTCAGTGGTAGAACACTTACCTAACATGAGCAAGGTCCTAAATTCAATGACTAGTACCAGGGGGAAAAAAAGGTTTACAGGATAAGCATTTTGTACAAGATCCCAGTGGGTAGATCACATGCACATTAAAGTATATTGTTTATTTTTCTTTTTTTCATTCTTTTTAGGGCTAGGGATTAAATCCAGGCAAATGCTTCTCAGTTCCATACTAAAGCTTAAGTAGCACAGTTCACAGAACTACTAACCTAGAGTCTTCAACAAGTGAATGGTTAAAACCAACACAGTGGCACATACATGAAACCCCAGAGGCCCAGGACACTGAAGCAGGATCCCAAGTTCAAGGTGAGTCTCAGCAACTTAGTGAGGCCCTAAACAACCTAGTAAGATGCTATCTCAAATTAAAAAATAAAAAGGAATGGGGATGTGGTTCAGTGGGATAGCACCCCAGGTTTAATCCCCAATACTGGGTGAGGAGGGGAGAATAGACTAAACATAAATTATTCTGAGGACAACTAAGGAAATCTGAATACACACTACATTGTGTATGATACAATAGAATTACTATTACAACTTTTTAATTGTGAAATGTGATAATAATATTATTTTATATATAAAAATGTTCTGTTTTAGAGTAGGAAAGAAGAGCATGAGAAGAAGATTACCACTAAACAGGGACGAGAGATGGGAGGGACTAGGAGGGAGAAGGGGAATTGCACAGAAAAAGGAAAGAGACCCTCATTGTTATACAAAATTACATATATGATAGTGTGAGGGGGAAGAGGAAAAAAAAAAGAGAGAGAGAAATGTGTCACAGTAGATTGGGTAGAGAGAGGTGATGGGAGGGGACAGGAGGGGAGTGGGGGATAGGAAGGGCAACAGAATACAATAGACACTAGTTTTGCTGTATGTATAAATGTGGCTGTATAACCAATGTGATTCTGCAATCTGTACACGTGGAAAAATAAGAATTCATACCCCATTTGAATCAAATGTATGATATGTCAAGATCATTGTATTGTCTTGAGCAACTAATAAAAAAAAGTTCTGTTTTGGTTTTGCATAAGAATAAAATGTTATAATATCTACAATTTACTTTAAAATAAAATTTAGCCAAAAAATGTATGAAGCAAAATAATAACCGATAAATCCAGGGATTGGGTACGTAGGTTTGTTATATTATTTATTCACTCTTTTTTTTCTGCATGTTACCATTTTTCAGAACAACAAGTTTGGAAGGTTTAAAAATGTATACATAAATCAACACATATCAAACTTAATAAAAGTACTAGGAAAAAAGTATGGAAGGTTTAAATACAACACAGTATGTTGGATTAGATCCTAGAACAACAAAAAGTACATGAATGGTATAAGTTGTGAAATCTGAAAATTCTGAAATTTTGTTAATGCTAGTGACTCAATGCTAATTTCCTAATTTTAGCAAATGTTACTTGGTTATGAAAATTGGTTAACATCAAAAGAAAGTTTTAACATTATAAAGGAACTCTTTATAGTGTACTATCAACAATCTCTCTGTAAATGTAAAATTATTTCAAAATAAAAAGGTTAATTAATTTAATTATTTTAAGTTAGAAAAGAATCAATTAATCAACCAACCAATACATACATAGTGAAGTACCCGAACATACTTGTAAAAGTCTTCATAGAATCGCCCTTTGTGATCCTGTCGAATTGAGGCTTGATTTATTTCAGGAAATTCATCTGAAAAAGAGCCAATGTAGTATGTAGAGCATATTGAAAAAAATAAATTCACAGCTTTGTAAGCTTCCTCTTCTGGGTTGAAGATTTGTATAACAAAAATATGAAGATAATTGTGTATCTATTACATTCATTTTATGATGAATCACAACCCACAGACTTCTTACATACACTGATATACTATGCTATTATATTTTCTATTTTACCCTGTTCTCATACAAAGAAGATGAAAAGAATAGCTGGGGATAAATGTAGATAACCAAGCAAGGTGATGTGCACCCGGATTCCCAGTTACTACTCAGGAGGCTGAGGCAAAAGGAACGAATGAGCCCAGGAGTTTGCGTTATGCAACATAGATTTTAGTCTCAAATAAATAACAAAAACTAAAAAAGAAAAAAAATTACTCACCAATAGATTTTGCATCATAGAAAGTTCTAGAAAACAGAACCACTGTCACTTCATGACTGCAGTTCTTCTCCTAAGCATAAGTAGAGAATAAAAGGGCTCAAGTTTATTTCATTTACTTCACAATATAGCAACCTGCATGTACACAATATTCTATTTTAGGAGATTCAGCAATAGTGCACAGAATTGAGTAATGACGTCATGTAATTGTAGAAAGCATAGTATAGGACTGAGAGTCACTACTGAGAGTCAGAAGACTGATCAAGTCCTGGCTCTGAAATTTACCACACATGACCTTGCGCAAGTTACCCAAAGCCCCAGGAATGTACAAAGTGCTTGAAAGCCTGCAAATCACCAATATGCAAATGTTCCTATCTTCCAACTCTTAATTTAGCATGAAATCAGTCATTCCAGTATCTAAAACTCAAGATGTTTGCACTTGTTTTACATTAGTGTATTTTTTGTGTTTGTTTTTGTTTTTTGTTTTTTTTTTTAATTTCCTCAGACTTCAATCTAGGGAAGAAGAATAGCACTCGATGTATTGGATTCAAGATCAAAAATACTTCCATAACCTATCACCATTGTAGCATGAGGAATAGGGGCTGCCAGAGAAATGGAGGTATAAGCCAAGGGCATAAATTATCTTTTAGATGGGGAGTGAGAGCTACTGAGAATAAACATTTCCATGGAGTCTAGAGATAACATCCTAAAAGAAGGGTGATTACAGACGGATGTGAAATGTGGCTACTTGTAATAAGTTAGTAAGCTCAGTTTCAGTTCTTCCAATCCCATCTCTATCCCAACAATACTTTCTAATCATATAATTCAGTATTCACCATATAGGCATACAACTTAATGCACTATATACCACTATATGTTCTTTCATGGCTGTATCTCAAGTGTACAGAAATTCCTAAATACAAGTCACAGTACCAAGAACGGAGGACTAGAAAAGAACAGACCTTCATTAGCTACCCACTAAGTTACTGAACTCCAAATGCTCCAAAGTCAACATTCTTGTCAAATTTTGATATAAGAGGTTCACAGAAAATAGGTCACAATGCACTAGAGTGGGCAGAAGAGTTTCTTGACTCATGTGATGGAAAAAGAGGGATTACTTTTCTTTCCATTTTGCAGAAAAGGAAAGTGATGCTGAGAGAGACTGAATAATTCTCCAAGATCAAAAAGCTAATCAGGCTGATGACACATGCCTATAATCCCAGCAATTCAGGAGGCTGAAGCAGGAGGATCGAAAGTTCAAGGCCAGCCTTAGCAATTTAATGAGGTCCTAAGCAACTCAGCAAGACCCTGTCTCAAAACATATTTTTTTTAAAAAAAGGGCTGGGGGAAAAAAAAAAAAACTTTATGTTCTTTTCCACTACATAATATGACCTGAAACACTTTTTTGATCAGGATGATGTTTCTATGTGAAATAAAGGTCAGCTAATTTGTAGGTTTTTAAAAACTGTGGTAAAATAAATGTAACATAAATATACTATTAGTGTCATTTACTACATTTACAGTGTTGTGCAACCATCACTACTACATAGTTCCAGAACATTTTCATCACCCCAAAAGGAAATCCCATGTCATAGTCACTCCACCCTCAGTCCATTGCAACCAAAAATCTACTATTCACCTCTATATATTTGTTTATTCTGGACATTTCAGGCAAATGAAATTTTATGTGGTCATTTGTTGAGATTTTCCCATTTAGCATGTTTTCAAGGTTCATTTTGGTGGCACATGCCTATAATCCCAGCAACCCAAGAGACTGAGGCAGGAGGCTCATTAGTTCAAGGTCAGCCACAGCAACTTAGCAAGGCCCTAAGCAACTGAGCAAGACTATATCTAAATAAAATATTTAAAAGATATGGGAACATGGCTAGTGGTTAAGCACCCCTGGGTACCAAAAAAAAAAACATATTCATCCATGTCATAGCATATATTAGTACTTCATTCCTTTTTGCAGCTGAACATACTATATTGCATGGATATACCTGATTTTATTTATTCACTCATTAACTTACAGATATTTGTGTTGTTTCCACTCGTTATCTATTATGAATAATGTTATTAGGGATATGCATGTGGGATGGAAGTATAGTTCAGTGAAAGAGTAACTTGCCTAGCATGTATGAGGCCCTAGGTTCAATACCTAGCACACACAAAAAAAGAATATGCACATATGAGTTTTTGTGTGAATATGTTTTCAATTCTATCAAGTATAACTTGCCCTCCATATGAATGGATCCATTATCCACAAATAACCAACCGTGGATCAAACATACTCAAGAAAAAAATTTCATCATACTGAACATGTACAAACTTTTTTCTTCCCATTATTTCCTAAAAAATACAACACAGCAATTATTTGCACAGTGGTTACCTTATATTACGTATTGTAAATAATCTAAAGATTATTTAAAGTATATGGAAAGATACATAGATTTTATGCAAAAGTTACAACATTTTATATAAGGAACTTGAGCATCCATTCCAAAGATTTTGGTATCCACAGGGGAACCTGGAACTCTATGGATAATGAGGAATGATTATACACTCCCAAGTATGGAACTGCTGGGTCACACAGAAATTCCATTTAATTTATTGAGGAAATAACAACTTATTTTCCATAGTGGCCATAACATTTTACATTCCCAGCCACAATATATAAGAGTTTCAAATTCTCCATATTTTCTCCAGTACTTATTATACATACTTTATTTTATAAAAAAGTATTATTAGATACAAAATAGTGTTGGGGATATGGCTCAGGGATTGGGTGCCGCTGAGTTCAATCCTTGGTACCAAAAAAAAAAAAAAGTATTCCTAGAGCCTGGGAATGTGATTCAATGGTAGAGCATATATGAGGTCCTGGGTTAAGTCCTAGCATCACAAACCCACATGCACATATATGTATGTATGTATAATTAGTTGTCTTAGCAAATGTGAAGTGGTATTTCACTGTGGTATTAGCTTGTATTTTCCTAATGACTAATACTTGGACACCTTTTTACATACTTATCCATTTGTATATGTTCTTCGGAGAAATATATATTCAAGTCCTTTGTCCATTTATTAATTAGTGTGACTTCTTGAGTTCTAAAAGTTGCTGATATTTTCTCAATGCTATTTTCATTTTCTTGCTAGTGTCCTTTGAGGCACAAAGTTTTCAGTGTGTCTGTGTGTGTGTGTGTATATGTAAATTGAAACCAGAGGATCTTGTACATGCTAAGCACATGCTCAACCACTGAACTACAACTACAACTCTGTTGAACTTTCATTTTTTAAAAAATATTTTTAGTTGAAGATGGACACAATACCTTTGTTTATTTAATTTTTTTATGTGGTGCTGGGGATCAAACCCAGTACCTCACAATAGCTAGGCAAGCGCTCTATCACTGAGCCACAACCCTAGCCCAGATTTTCAAAGTTTAATTTATTTATTTCTTCTTCAGTTTGTTGTACTTTTGCTGACACATCTAAGAAGCCCTGCCAAATCCAAGATCATAAAGATTTCCCTTAAGTGTTTTATTAAGAGTTTCAAGGATTTAGCTCTTATATTTAGGCGTTTAATTTTGGTTAATCTTTGTATATGATATGAGGTAAGGATCCAAATTCATTCTTTTCCATATGGATATACATTTGTCCCAGACCACTTGTTGAAGATATTGTTCTTTCCCCAACTATATGAACTTAAAACCCTTATCCAAAATCAACTACCATAGATTTCTGGACTTTTAATTCTATTCTGCTGATCTATATGTGTATCTTTATTCTAGTATCACTGTTGTAATGACTGTAGCTTTGTAGTAAGTTTTAAAATTAGTTAAATTTGAATCCTCCAAATGTGTTCTCCTTTACAAGACTGTTTCTGGCTATTCAGGATTTCTTGAAATTCCACATGAACTTAGAATCAACTTTTCAATTTCTGCAAAAAGGTAATGAACTATAGATTGCTTTGAGTAGTATAGTCATTTTAACAATATCAAGTATTTCAATCTGTGAATACAAGCTCTCTTTCTTTTTATTTGGGTCTTTATTAATTTCTTTCAGTAAGGTTTTATAGATTTTAGTATACAAGTCCTGCCAGTCCTTGGGTAAATTATTTCCTTAAGTATTTTATTCCTTCTGATGTTATTGTAAATGCTATCTCTAATTTCCTTTTTTGGTTGTTCTTTGATGGTATACAAATATCAATTTTCTGTGAAGATTTTATATCCAGAAACTCTACTTGATTTAGCACTAATAAATTTTTTTTTTAAAGAGAGAGAGAGAGAGAGAGAGAGAATTTTTTTAATATTTATTTTTTTAGTTATCGGCGGGCACAACATCTTTGTTTGTATGTGGTGCTGAGGATCGAACCCGGGCCGCATGCATTCCAGGCGAGCGTGCTACCGCTTGAGCCACATCCCCAGCCCACTAATAAATTTTTTGTAGATGGATTTTTAGGATTTTCTACATATAGGATCATGTTATTAGAAAACAAAGATAAGTTTTACTTCTTTTCCTATTTGGATATCTTTTTTTTTAATTTTTTTATTTATTAATTAGTTATATATGACAGTAGAATGCACTTATATACTTTGATATATAATACATAGATGTGATATAATTTCTCATTTTTCTGAGTATACATATTATAGAATCACATTGGTCCTACAGTTACATAGTACATGAAGTAATAATGTCTGTTTCACTCTACTATCTTTCTTATCCCCAAATACCCTGCCTTCCCCTCCTTTCACTTCCATCTATCTAAAGTAACGCTTTTTTTTTTTTGCATTACAATTCTTAATACATATATATACCACAAAATTTGTATCTCTGTTTGTATATAAAGTATATTGACACCTAAATCTTTATACATGTACTTTGTATAAGGATGTCCATCACATTCCACCATCCTTGTTAATCCCCTGCTCCCTCCCTTTTCCTCCCACCCCTCTTCCCTATCTAGAATTCATCTATTCCTCCCATGCTCTCCCTCCCTACCCCACTATGAGTCAACCTCCTTATATCAGAGAAAACATTTGGTATTTGTTTGGGGGAGATTGGCTGACTTCACTTAGCATTTTCTTCTCCAAAACCATCCGTTTACGTGCAAATGCCATGGTTCTGTTCATTTTTAATGCTGAGTAAAATTCCATTGTGTGTATGCCACATTTTTTTTTTTTATCCATTCATCCACTGAAAGACATCCAGGTTGGCTCCACAGTTTAGCTATTGTAAATTGTGCTGCTATAAACATTAAAAACAGTATGCTGTTTTTAAGTCCTTTGGGTATAGTCTGGGGAGAGGAATAGCTGGGTCAAATAGTGGTTCCATACCCAGTTTTACAAGGAATCTCCATACTGCTTTCCATATTGGCTGCACCAATGTTCAGTCCCACCAGCCATGTATGAGTGTCCTCGCCAACACTTATTGTTGTTTGTCTTCATAATAGCTGACATTCTGACTGGAGTGAGATGATATCTTAGAGTGGTTTTGATTTGCATTTCTCTGATTATGCTAGAGATGATGAGCATTTTTTCATGTATTTGTTGATTGATTATATTATTTGAATATCTTTTATTTCTTTTGTTGCCTAGTTGCTCTGCCTAGAATTCCTAGAACAATGTTGAATACCAGCGGCAAAAGCAAGCATCCTTATTCCTGATCCTAAGTTAAAGTTTTCAGTCTTTCAAGCTTGAGTATGATACCAGCTATGGGTTTCATAAATACTCTTTACTATATTGAAATGATACTTAGTTTAGAGTTGAAGTTTTAGGTAACATAGCTTAATTTAAAGCAACTTAATAGAAACAATCCATTTTAAAAATCTGCATTGATTTTTGATCTTTGGATAAATGCCAAGAAGTGGGTTATATAGTGATTCCATTCCTATTTTTTTGAGGAATCTCCCATGGCTTTCCAAAGTGATTGTACTAAATTGCAGTCCACCAACAATGTATCTGTGTACCTTTTCACCCACATCATCACCAGTATTTATTACTATTGGTGTTCTTGATAATTGCCATCCTGATTAGAGTGAGATAAAATCTTAGAATAGTTTTGACTTGCATTTCCCTGATTGCTAGAGATGCTAACCATTTTTTTTCATATATTTATTGGTCATTTGTTTTTCTTTTGAGAAACTTCTGATTAGTTCTTTTGCCCATTTATTGACTGAGTTATTCTTTTGGCATTGGGTTTTTTGAGTTCTTTATAAATTCTAAATATTAATCCCTGTCAGAGGAATAGCTGGCAAAGATTATTTTTGTATTCTGTTGGCCCTCTCTTCACACTCTTAATCATTTCCTTTGCTCTACAGAAGCTTTAATTTGATGGCATCTCACTTATTGAGATGGTTTTATTTCCTGAGCTTTAGGGGTCAGGTCAGCATACTATAGTGATATAGCCACTTGAATGTTTATAGCAGCATAATTCATAATAGCCAAATTATGGAATCGGCCCAGATGCCCATTATATATATATATATATATATATATATATATATATATATATACACACACACACACACACACACACACACACACACAATAGAGTTTTACTCAGCCATAAATAAGAATGAAATAATGGCATCTGCCAGCAAATACATGGAAATGGAGAATATCACACTAAGAATATCACACTAAATGGAGAATATCACAAAGTGATATACGAATTGCTTTTTTGTGTATTTTTGGTGGTGCTGAGGATTGAACCCAGGGCCTCATACATGCTAGGCAAGCACTCTACCACTGAGCCACATCCCCAGGCAGTGCTAAGTGAAATAAGCCAGCAGAAAATCAAGAGTTAAATGTCTTTTCTCATATATGGAAGATAGAGCAAATAAGGGAAAGAAAGCAGTGGGGGAGTGGTGCAGGGGATTAGATATCACAAAGAATAGGAAAGATCAGTAGAACAAAGAAGAACAAAAGGGAGGGAAGAAGGATGGAAAAGGGGAAGAAATATGGAATTAATTAAACAAAATCATGTTATATGAATACATAAATGTACCAGAAGGAATTTCAACTTTCTGTATAAGTAGAAAGTACCAATGAAAAATAAATAAAGGAGCAAAAGGAAGTCCAGTAGAGCACAGGAAAGAGAATATAGGGAGGAAAGAAGGGAGGAAAGAGGGGAAGAAAAAGCAGGCAGGAAATAGGGATTGAAATCAAATCCCTAGCATGTAATGAACCCAACTACTATAACTGTAATGCTCTAATTTAAAAAAAAAAAATCTGCATTGACCAATATTTATCCAATGAGACTTACTGTAGAAGAAGAAACGTACCTTCCACTTGGTAAATAGATCAGCAAGGAAACCATTCACAGCTTTCTCAAAATACAGATCCCCTGAAAAGAAATAGTAAGAATATGAGGACTAACCTTATTTCTTGCTTTCATTTCTTCTCTAAAAAGTAAAAGAAATGAGACCAAAGAGAAAATGGTAGACTCTGCTAGACCTTAAAACAAGATCATAAAAGCCAAAAGTACAAGGAGATTTGTTTCATCCTAGACTTTCTATAAAACCGAATTTAATATCTGTTTCCCTTAGTTGTAGGCCATGGCTTCAAGGTAAAATGTTAGCTTGGAAAAAAAAGCCTAGATTATTGGGGCTGGGGCTGTAGCTCAGTGGTAGAGCGCTTGCCTAGCATGCATGAGGCACTGGGTTTGATCCTCAGCACCACATAAAAATAAACAAATAAAATAAAGGCATTCCGTCCATCTACAACTACAAAAAAAAAAATTAAAAAAGAAAAAAAAGCCTAGATTATTGATAAATACAGTATATCTCAAAATGAGAACAACCTAACCTCCAAATATGATTATGCTCATAGTGATGTTTAAAGTGTATTAGCAAATGAATTGATAGACCCTGGGAATTCACAAATTATCATCTGTAGTTCTTGTATGCATAAGTGACCTTGTCAACTCACAGCAAACATTAATGTGTAATTTTGCTAAACACAAATTTGAATATCATGTACCATAAGGCTAATATGTTGGACATAGCATCTAGCATTTTCATTGTTCTCATTATGTCCTAATTCTAATATAATAAAATAAATTTGGTTATTTCTGTAAGTGCTAGAAAAAGAAATGTAAAATACCAAAGAAGATATCTGTTGTATCTGTTGCTAACCAGAGTTGTCACTCTAACTTTTTTGAGGGGGTACGGGGGTACTTGGGATTGAACTCAGGAGCACTCAACCACTGAGCCACATCCCCAGCCCTATTTTGTATTTTATTTAGAGTCAGAGTCTCACTGAGTTACTTAATGCTTTGTTTTGCTGAACTTGGCTTTGAACTTGCAATTCTCCTGCCTCAGCCTCTGAAGACATTGGGATTACAGGCATGTGCCACTGCACCTGGCACTCTAACTTTTCACTATATACTTAAAGATCAAGATCTGGCTGGACGTGGTGGCACACATATATATATATACAAACATACAAAAATATAACCTTTATATACCAACTTTATATATTTATGCATAAATAAAAAGACTATAGATACATGTGTGTATATGTATATATGTGTGTGTATGTGTGTGTGTATATATATATAAATTTATTTCTCAACTTCATACATACATAAAATTTATCTCTCTATATATAGTCCGTCTATCTATCTTAGCATCAAGGCACATCTTAAGAGTTTAACGGTAAAATGATTGCAACTTAGAGAAAACCAGAAAACTCTACCTAGTGGCAGTTACAATCAGCACTTAGAGAACATTACCATAAATATCAAAATCCCACATTTCACAGCTCATCTGAATAAATATGTAAACCATAGCTGACGTAGAACGGAACACCACCTGAAACAGGAGGAAAAAAAACATAATTGCATTAGAAAATAATAATGTAGTCAGGCACAGTGGCCCACGTCTGTAATCCAAGCAACTCAGGAGGCTGAGGCAGGATTCCAAGTTTAAGGCCAACAATGCAGCAAGACCCTGTCTCAAAATAAAATATAGAAAAGGACTGGTGATGTAGCTCAGTGGTAAAGCACCATAGGTTCAATCCCCAGTACTTCCAAAAAAAAAACACAATGATGTATGATTTTGGTGTTGCAAAATGAAGTAGTTCCTGAAAATCTGTTTTACAACAGTGTAAATAAACTTAACACACTGAACTAATGCTGGGCATGGTGGTTTCCTATTGTAAATTTTATGTGTTTTAACACTTTTTTTTTTTTTTTTTTTTTTTTTTGGTATGTGGGGATTGAACCCCAGGCACTTAATCACTAAGCCACATCCCTAGCCCTTTTTTATATTTAATTTAGAAGACAAGGTCTCACCAAGTTGCTTAGGGCCTCACTAAGTTGCTGAGGCTGGCTTTGAACTTCTGATCCTCCTGCTGGCAGCCTCCCCAGCCATTGGGATTATAGGTATGCACCACCACACCCAGCTCAATACTGTCTTTTAAAAAGCATGCTTCTTTTCTTTCTTTCATTTAAACAATTACTCAGCTCATACTCTGGTCCTTGTATTATTGGCAGTAATAAGATTTAGTCCCTGCCCTCTTGGAGTTTATAGCACATGATGTCAATGTGAAAAATATCGCAATATGTACAAACAATCCATGAAGATTCATTCACACAAGAAATGAAGCAGAAAGGGCTGAGAATCCACCTGGGCAAGTCACAGAAAGCTCATTATGGAAACAGAACTTGGGCAAAAATATACCAAAT
The DNA here is from genome assembly GCF_048772815.1 of Callospermophilus lateralis. Lineage (NCBI taxonomy): Eukaryota > Metazoa > Chordata > Mammalia > Rodentia > Sciuridae > Callospermophilus > Callospermophilus lateralis. Next base: position 122,117,419 of record NC_135305.1, on the reverse strand, counting down.
GAAAATGAAATCATTTGCCAGTCTAATAAATTATAATTCGTACTTCCTCTTTGCCCAGACTGCCTCAAGGAAAAGCATAAGTGGCATTCTGGCCACATGTGTTTTACCATAGGATCTTTGCCCAGTTCTTTCCTCTTCCATGAGGTTCTGAAGAGGCTTGACATGAAAGCAGAATATAAATCTGTGACACGACTTTAGTTAGTTCATTTAGAGACCTGCTTCTTAAAGACAGAAGCATCTTTAAAAAGATCATACCCTTGGGGCTTTCTATACTCCCTGGGACATAACAGGTATTTGATAAGTTCATTCTCCTTCTCTAACACACAGAACACAAAGACAAAGAGGAAATATACCTTTCAAAATGTCAACTTTAATCATCTCTGGTATTGATTGGTATGAGGAATTTTGTTCCTTTGGGTTTTGCTTGTTTTGTTTTGTTTTTTGCAGTACTAGGAATCAAACCCAGTGCCTCACACATGCTAAGCAAACAGTGAGCTTTATCCTGGGACCTGTTTATTTTTTTAAATAATGACATACTTCAGGAAAAGAAATAGAAATATATATTATCTAAATTTTTTATAATAAACATTTAAGGCTCTGATAATCAAAGTTTTTGTTTGTTTGTTTTGCTAAGACAGGAAAAGTACAAATTCAAGGACAGCCTCAGCAATTAGCATAACCCCCAACAATTTAGCAATCCTTAGTACCTCCACACAAAAAAAAATTTCTTCAACATGAATTTTGATGGAGACACTCCAACCACAGTACTGCATTCTACAATTGTTTTTTTATGTGCTCTCCACTTTGAAACTGTAAAGTGATATTTATTATTTCATTCAAAAGGCTTCTAAAAGTCCCTTTCTCTCTTGATTTTTATTTTTGCAGTGCCGGTGATCAAACCCAAGGCCATGTACATGCTAGGCAAGCACTCTATCACCAAGCTACACCCCCAAACAGGTTTGGGTTTTTACAAATAGATTTCTGCAATTCAGTAGTTTCAAGTATATTCACAACATTGTACAACCATCACCATTAATTCCAGAGAATTTCCATCGCTCCAAAAAGAAACCCCATAACCATTACCTCTTATTCCCCAATCTCCTCTCTATGAACTTGCCTATTCTGGATGACATTTCATTAATAATTGTGAATATTTCACACCAATAGAATCATACTCTATGTGGTCTTTTGTGACTGGTTGTTTTCACTCAGCATAATGTTTTCCAACTTCATCCACTTTGTTGCATGAATCCAAAAGAACGTCAAGCTGGAGAGAGGAGGGGTTACACTTGTAATCCCAATTATTAAGGAGGCTGAGGCAAAAGAATTGTGAATTCAAGGCCAGCCTAGGCAACATATCGAGACCCCCATCTCAAAAACATTTTAAGGGCTGTGGTGTAGCTCAGTGGCAGAGCACTTGCCTAGCATGTGTGGGGCACTGGGTTTGATCCTTAGCACCACAAAAAATAAACAAATAAACTAAAGACATTCTGTCCATCTACAACTACAAAAAAAAAAAAAATTATTTAAAAAAAAGTTTTTAAAAAAATTTTTAAAAAAGGAAAAAAAAGCTGGGCACACTGGTGCATGCCTATAATCCTGGCAACTCAGGAGGCTGAGACAGGAGAATCATGAGTTCAAACCCAGCCTCAACAATGCTGAGGAGCTAAGCAACTCAGTGAGACCTTGTCTTTAAATAAAATACAAAACAGAGCTGGGGATGTGACTAGGTGGCCAAGTGCCCCCTGAGTTTAATCCCTGGTAGCAAAAAAAAAAAAGAAAAAAGAAAAGAAAAAGGACCTCATATTAACACCCCAACACACACACACAGACGCTCAATACACTGAAAATTAAGAATTTCATTCTTTTTTTTTTTTGAGAGAAAAAAACAATTTTTAATATTTATTTTTTAGTTTTTGATGGACACAACATCTTTATTTTTTTATTTTTATATGGTGCTGAGCATCAAACCCAGTGCCCCGCACATGCCAGGTGAGCGTGTTACCGCTTGAGCCACATCCCCAGCCCAAGAATTTCATTCTTATTGCTGAAAATTATGTGAAAATACCACATTTTTGTTTCTCCATTTATCAGCTGATGAACAGCTGGCTAGTTTCTACTTTTGGGCTATTATACATAATCCTGTTGCAAACATTCATGTACAAGTTTATGCTTTTCAGTTCTCTCAGGTAAATACCTAGGAATAGAATTTCTGGGTAATATAGTAACTACGCAGTATCCTTGGAAATATAACCCAAGGCTTATGGATGCTAGGCAAATGCTCTACCACTGAGCTACACACAGTTCACTGTGCTTAACTTTTTGAAGAACCACTAAGCTGTTTTCCACAGTGGCTGCACCATTTTACTTTCCTATCAGGACTATATGAGGTGAGAGGATCACTTGAGCCCAGGAATTCCAGGCCAACCTGCATAACACAGCAAGACCCTATCTTAAAAAATAAACATAATAAAAGTTGCAGAAATAAATACTCCCTTTCCCTTTAAATTTAACACTTCTAATCTTTTTTTTAATATTTATTAGTTGTTTAGTTATAGGTGGACACAATATCTTTATTTGTATGTGGTGCTGAGGATCGAACCCAGTGCCTCACTCATACTAGGCAAACACTCTACCTCTGAGCACAACCCCAGCCCTACTTCTAATCTTTTTGGGGTTGGAAAATCAGGTAAGTAACCTGGTAATAAAGTTTTTTTTAAATAAGCGGTCTGGGGCTAGGGCTGCAGCTCAGTGGTAGAATACTTACCTAGCATGTGTGAGGCAATGGGTTTGATCCTTAGCAACACATATAAATAAATAAAACAAAAGTCCATGACAGCGGGCGAGGTGGAACACACCTGTAATCCCAGCGGCTGGGGAGGCTAAGATAGAAGGATTGTGAATTCAAAGCCAGCCTCAGCAATGGCAAGGCACTTAGCAACTCAGTGAGACCATCTCTAAATAAAATATAAAATAGGACTGGGAATGTGGCTCAGAAGTCACATTACTTAAAATTGGAAAATTTTAAGTAATGAATGTCACAATACCTTCCTTCTTTACATTGAATGAGATATATATATATATATATATATATATATATATATATATATGTGTGTATACACACACATATACATATATATGTATGTATGTATATATATTTGTATTGTGTATACACATATATATATATATATCTCTATCTCATTCAATGTAAAGAAGGAAGGTATTGTGACATTCATTACTTAAAATTTTACAATGCTGGGCTGGGGATATAGCTCAGTTGGTAGAGTGCTTGCCTTGCATGCATAAGGCCCTGGGTTCAATACCCAGAACCACCAAAAAAATAAAAATAAAAAGTAAAAAATTTTACAGTGCTAACCAAACATAATGGTGTATGCCTATAATCCCAGCAACTCAGAATACTGAGGCAGGATAGGAAGTTTGAGGGCAGTCTCAGCAACTTAGGGAGACCCTGTCTCAAAATAAAAATTAAAAATGGCTGTGGATGTGGCTCAGTGGTAAAGTACCTCTGGGTTCAATCCCCAGTACAAAAAAATAATAAAATAAAATGTCATTCAATGGACATTAAAGAGGCTACTAAAAACTATTTAACATCCATTCTCCAAAGCAGATTCTATTTTGGGAGGCAAGAGACCAAACCAAAAGACTAAACTTCCTAGTCTTAGCAGGAACATTCAACTAAATTCTAGCCAGTAAGATGTAAATGGGGTTTTGCTATGTTTTCTTTATTTTGTTGTCGGGAATTGAACCCAGGACCTTATGCATGCTAACCCCGAGCCCTAGTAAGATGTACTATATCCTTAAAAGAAGTGCAACTGGTTGAAAAGTAACCATCTCTTGTCCTCTCTCCCTAGAATATTCTGCCTAGAATATGGGATGTGGTTTCAGGAGCGTGAGCTGGATCATGGTAGTCCTAGCCATGATTTCAAGATGGCAGAGCAGGAAGATAGATGGAGCCCTTAATAGATCACAAATAAAGTGTGACACTGTCATGCCCACCATGAATTATGTAACCAGAGTTCTCTTACATGAAAAGAAAAATAAAATAGTTGATTTTAAGCATTATAGCTACTGTTGCTTTGGGGTTTTTGTTCAACAAAATCAAAGCAAAAAAAAAAAAAAAACAGTTTTAAGACGGGGGTTTCCCTAAAAATACCAGTGACCTTTCCATCTTGATCATCCACAACACTGGGATCCAAATTAAAATCAGATATATTCCATGCTTGAACAAATATATCAAAATAGACTCTACTCTCATGTATAACTAAAAAGAACAAATAAAAAATAAGTATTTAGTATTTTTAATATTATAAAAAGAATATTTGGCTCTGTATAATATTTTTTGGAAATCTGTCACTTAACACTGTGTGCTAAAATTCATTCATATTATTATTTGTAGCTACAGTTCATTAATTCTTTTGTTGTTGTTGTTGTTGTTGTTGTTAATGGGGATTGAACTCAGGAGCACTCAACCACTGAGCCACATCCCCAGCCCCATTTTGTATTTTATTTAGAGATAGGGTCTCACTGAGTTGCTTAGTGCCTCACTAAGTTGCTGAGGCTGGTTTTGAACTCGAGATCCTCCTGTCTTAGCCCCAGGAGCCACTGAGATTACAGGCATGCATCACCACGCCCAGCCAAAAGAAATTTTCAAAAATAAATGAAACAAAAAATGTACTATTGAGGTAAAATATATACATATTAACACTAAATGAATGACAGGAAAATATAAAACTGAAATTCAGATAGCAGCTACCTGTCTGTAAAGACACTGATTCTTAACCAGGGGTGATTTTGCCCCTCAGGGGATCTGGTACCATCCAGAGACATATCTGGGTGTCATGATTTGTAGGGGGGGGGTCAGAGAATGAAACTGGCATCTCATGAGCAGAAGCCAGGGATGCTGTTAAATATACCAAAATGCACAAGACAGTTCCCATTACTGACATTTGGGCCAGGTAATTCTTTGTTTGGAGGCCTGTTTTCTCTCTCTCTCTCTCTCTCTCTCTCTATATATATATATATATATATATATATATATATATATATATATATATATGGATGCCAATAGCACAATAACTCAGTTATAACAACCAAAAACATCTGGACATTGCCAAAAGACTCCTGAGGCAGCAAAATCACACCTAGTTGAGACAGTTTGACCAGCATGAGTAATATTCACAGCTGTTCAACTTGGATTCTTCCCACCACAGCAGAGACCCAGAAAGGATTCCTTTGCAAAGGTCTCTCTTCATGTTTACAACATGATCTTCAATGAGTTTCACTTTTGCTATGTATCAGTGGACAGAGAATCTTGCAGTCTAGACACCATACCTCTATGTTGAACATTAAATAGGCTGATTTGGAATAAAACGACACAGGCTGGGATTACAGCTCAGCGGTCGAGCACTGGCCTAGCACATGTGCAGCCCGTGGTTCAATCCTCAGCAGCACATAAAAAATAAATCAATTTAAAAATAAAAAAAAAAGCAATTGTGTCCAACTAAAAAAGAAAAAAAAAAAAACAAAACAAAGATCAATCCCCAACCTGCAAAGATACAACTGTAAACATCAGAGTTGCAGAGCACCCTGATTCTAATTCCATAAAGGCAAACCAATAGCAATTATGATTTTTTTTTCTTTGTTTTATTTTGATCTTAGGACTAAGACATAATACTACAAGGAAATAAAACCAAAAAAAAAAAAAATACTTTATAAATCTTACCCTGGTATCTTCACTGATATAACCACACATGACCTTCTCATTCTTGACCCACAGCTCACCAGCTTGTGCCCTGAAAGGAAAGACAAACATAAATTATTACAAGTCTTAAATCAAGAAGAAATAGGAACTTCAGATAGCTAGCTCTACTCTAATAATTATACCCAAATGACTTGATTAATTACACACTTACAAAAAGAATTCCATGAACACATTACTCAACATAAAAAAAATTTCATAGTGCATTGAATACATAAAAACAAGAGCTCTTAATCTGGGAGTTCATAGATAATTTATACTTCTAAGGAAGAGAGAACTCCAGGGAATTCATAACCCTCTGAAATGCAAGATTATCTGGGCAGAATTATCTGGGCACATAAAAAGTTAAAAAGCAGTTGTTTGACAAGATAGTGCACACCTGTAATTCCATCTACTTGAAAGGCTAAAACAGGAGGATTACAAATTTGAGGCCAGTGTTGGCAATTTACCAAGACCCTGTCTCAAAAAATAAAAGAGGCTTGGCACAGTGGCACACACCTGTATTCCCAGTGGCTCAGTAGGCTGAGACAAGAAGACCATAATTTCAAAGGGGAATTGCTAAGCAATTCAGTGAGACCCTGTCTCTACAAATAAAATACAAAATTGGGCTGGGGATGTGGCTCAGTGGTCTAGTACCTCTGAGTTCAATCACAGTATCCCAAAATAAATAAATTAAATAAATAAGTAAAAGGGGCTGCAAATGTAGCTCAGTGGTAGAGCATCCCAGATACAATTCTCAGTACCACACGCAATCTGGCTCTGTTGAAAAATTTTAATGGGGCTAGGGATGTGGCTCAAGCGGTAGCGCGCTCGCCTGGCATGCGTGCGGCCCGGGTTCGATCCTCAGCACCACATACAGACAAAGATGTTGTGTCCACCAAATACTAAAAAATAAATATTAAAAAAATAAAAAGAAATTTTAATGACAACTTAGTATTACATTTTTCCAGCTTTTTTCCTCTAAAAAAATTTAAGGGTATGAGGGCTGAAGTTGCAGCTCAGTGGTAGAGCTCTTGCCTAGCCTGAATGAGGCACTGCATTCGATCCTCAGCACCACATAAAAATAAATAAATAAAATAAAGATATTGTGTCCATTTATAACTAAAAAAATTAAGGGTATGAAATGGATAATAGTAAAAAGACCTGACTAACCTGGGGAGAAACTAATCAAGGAAAGAATCCCAGCCCTAAGTGCTATTTATTAGTTAAATGACCCTGGGGAAACTCTGAGAGGATCAGTGTTCTTATTGTATAAAATGAGCTGTTATGAGAATTAAACCAGATGATGTGGGAAACTTCAGAATAATGCCAGGATAGGGCTAGGGATGTGGCTCAAGTGGTAGCGCGCTCGCCTGGCATGCGTGCGACCCGGGTTCGATCCTCAGCACCACATACAAACAAGGATGTTGTGTCCGCCAAAAACTAAAAAATAAATATTAAAATTCTCTCTCTCTCTCTCTCTCTCTCTCTAAAAAAAAAAAAAAAAAGATATTTAAAAAAAAAAAAAAAAGAATAATGCCAGGATAGAAGTGTTCAGTTAAGAGTACTAGGGGCTATTCTTATAAGTAAGAACTACAACAATAGCAAATATTTTAATAAAATGCTATCTTGGAGAGATATCTGAGAACCAGGTAATCATCATCCCTCAAACAACTACTTAAGCCCTTCTCTTCTACCAATCTCCTTCTTTCTCCCCAGTGTCCTCACCTGCCCAGTTGAAGAAATCAATCCTCTTAAGGAAGGAAGAAATGGGCCTGGAGATGTAGCTTAATATTAGAACATGCTCTTAGCATATGCAAGGTCATGGTTCAAGATTTGGTTCCCCAGAACAAAAAAAAAAACAACATACGTGTGTATGTGTGTTGTATATACATATATATATTACATATATATATACATATACTATGTGTATAAATAACACACACACATAAAACATACGTACATTAATATATATATAAATAAAATAAAAGCCAAGAAAATGCTTATGTGCCCTGAGTCATAACAGAGACTATGATAACTGAGACTACCCAGGAAAATGCTAGACACTCTCAACCTTTCTGAGCCTCTGCTGTATGTGTAAAATAAAGAGGATTAGACCAAACCTTTGGTTTTCAAGCATGCTTCTCATGGTCCTAAAAAATATATCTCATAATATGCTATTGCCCAATTATGTCTCAATGGTCAAGTAGAATAAGCCTGACTTGAGAAGGGGTCACTATTTCTTTAATATTACAGGTTGAGCATCCCTAATCCAAAAATCTAAAATATTAAATTCTCCACTGCCTACATGATGCCACAGTGGAAAAATCCATTGACCTCACTGTGATAAGGGTCAGAGTCAAAAGACAAGCACACTAAAAGCACTGTATAAAATTAGGGTTGCAAATATAGCCCAGTGGTGGAGTATGCACAAGAAGCTGATTTCAATCTCCAGCACCACAAAAAAGTATTTAAAAAAAAAAAAATTAGGGGCTACGGTTATAGCTTAGTGATAGAGCACTTGCCTCACACATGTGAGGCACTGAGTTCGATCCTCAGCACCACATAAAAATAAAGAAAAAAAGATATTGTGTTAATCTATAACTAAAAAAATATTTTTAAAAAAATAATCTCAAGCTATGTGTAGAAGGTAAACAAAAAACAAATGAATTCTGTTTGCACTGGGGTCCCAACTCCAAGATATCATTATGTGCATGCAAATATTCCAAAATCTGAAAAAAAAATCCAGTTTCTGAAATACTTCTAGAGCCAAGCATTTCAAGTGAGAGATACTCAACCTGGACAGGCATGGTAGTGCATGCCTGTAATCCCAAGGTCTTAAGAGGCTTAGGCAAGAGAATCCCAAATCTGAAGTTGGCCTCAGCAACTTAGTAAGACCCTGTTTCAGAATAATAAATAAGAAGGCTGGGTATGTAGCTTAATGGTACAGTGTCCCTGGGTTTAATCCCCAGTACCACATATACACAAAAAGAGATACTCACCCTGTACAGTTTCAATGTTCCCATGTTCTGTGAGTTTCATTAGCAAGAAGCACTCTCCATATAAGCTACCAAACACCATATCAGTGGGGTCTCTAAACAAGCTCATTGTTAATAAATTAACTTACCAACTTCTCCAAGTATGTATATGCAAAGCAGTGTTAAAGAATTGGCTTAGATTCCTGCATTTTCACTTCCTATTAGGGGTCAAGCCATAGCCCTTTCTGAGACCAGGTTTTTAAAAATCAGCAAATGTTAATTAGAATCTTGCCCCTTCCCTCTTCTAGAGCTCTCAGGAATATTAAATGGCCTACCATTAATGAGAAGAGCTAGTAAATAAACTACAAAATGTTATTATCATTCCTGTGGAAATAGTGATTTTGGGGGGGGGGGTTGTTTTTGATGGTACTGGGGGTTGAACCCAGGGGTGTTCTACTACTGAGCTACATTCCCTGCCCCCACCTTTCTCAATATTTTTTAGTTATACATGGACACAAGATCTTTATTTTGTTTATTTATTTTTATATGGTACTGAGGATCAAACTCAGTGCCTTACACATTCGAGGCAAGCACTCGACCACTGAGCAACAACCCCAGCCCCTTCCCTGCCCCTTTTTAATTTTATTCTGAGACAGGGTCTCATGGAGTTGCCAAGGCTAGCCTCAAACTGTGATCCTTCTGCCTCTGCCTCCCAACTCACTAGGATTATAAGCATGCACCAACATGCCCAGAGAGAAATAGTTGTTTTTTAATGCAGGTATACACACAGAAAATAAGTGGATCCTTATTCCTTGGTCTTAATTAATTTGTCTTTACCTAATTGAAGCTAAGAATAACCCTGAGGCAGAACTCTTTTCTTTTCTACCAGTTCAAGAAATAGAGAAATGTTGCTGGCAAATGTAAGCACAAAATCCATATCCTGTAGGACACAACCCAAGTAACACAGATGACTTCCCACAAAGAGGCAGAATGGCACATTGCCAATCCCTAGATCAGGGTGAAGAGACTTGAGGGGCATTAGTTCCATAAGCTTGGCCTGGTCACTTCCCTCTCTTTTATCAATAACTGTTTGGGATCAATGGTCTCCACCATCCATTATAACCAAGTTTCATCATTCTGGGAACAAAAAGCTAAAATAACAAAGTGTGGTCACTGGACAGTCATCTACATTACATACCTTTGAAGAAGTTAAATGTTCAACAGTGGTATATTAATAATAAATTATCAAACTATATAACAAAATATCATGGAATCATTTCAATAATGTTTACAAGGAGTTCTAATTTCATAAGAAATATTTATACACTTTTAAACAACAAAAGAACACAAAATAGTATACATAGCTGGGAATGGTGGTACATGACTATTATCCCAGAAACTCCACAGGCTTAGGCAAGAAGATCACAAATTCAAAATCAAAAGGTCTGGGGATAGGTCAGTGACAGACGTCTTGCCTGGCAAGCATGAGACCCTGGCTTTAATACTGCCCCCCCCACCCCCTGCTGCCAAAGAGAAAAAAAGAAATGTAAGACATCTGAGAGGGTTGTTTTATTTTTGGACTTGGGGACTGAACCCAGGGCTTACTGCATGTTAGGTATGCCCCTGGTCACTCTGAGAGGGTTTCCAAACCAGGGCTCAGCAAACTATACATAGCCTATAGATCATATAAAGCCCATATCCTGTTTGTTTTTGTTGTTGTTGTTGTTTGTTTGTTCTTTGTACTTGCAGATGGACAGTATGTCTTTATTTTTTTAACTTTTTTATGGGGTGCTAAGGATTGAACCCAGTGCCTCACATATGCCAGCCAAGCACTCTACCACAGAGCCACAACCCCAGCCCATAGTTCTTTAATTTAAAAGGAATTTCAGGGCTGCAGATATAGCTCATGGCAAAACACTTGCCTAGCATGTATGAGGCTCTGGGTTCAATCTCCAGTACCACAAAAAAAAAAAGGAGGATTTCAAAAAGATTTTTTTCTATTTTCATTACAAACTGAAATACAGAAATAATTTTAACAAATATAGAGCACTGCAATATACTTACAAAGGCAACAAATCAGGAACTACTATTCTAGTCACTATTATATCCCTAAACCTATTTTCTAATCTGTAAAATGAGGTTTAATTAAATATATTCATCTAAGGCTGGGCATGCTGGCACATGCCTATAATCCCAGGGCCTTAGGAGGCTAAGGCAGGAGAATTGTATGTTCAAAGCAACTTAGTGAGACCCTAAGCAACTCAGTGATACCTGTCTCTAAACAAAATATTAAAAAGGGCTGGGATGTGGCTCAGGGGTTAAGCATCCCTGGGTTTAATCCCGGGTAAATAATAATATTAATAATAATAATAATAATAGATCAGATCTTAGGTTTTTTCTAGCTCTAATATATATAAGTCTAAAACTCCTTTGATACAGAAAACCAGGGCTTCAGCAACTTCTACCACTAATCTTAAAACTACTATCATACCTTTTATGTAATAAAATACCAAAACTACTATCATACCCGTGTTTTAAGCTCTTTTGTATTTTATTACACGGGTATGATGGTAGTTTTTGTATTTTATTACATAAAAGGTATGATAGTAGTATTTTATTACACGGGTATCCATGTGCCTCAAGTGCCTTATGCAGCCCAGTTCTTGCACTAGATCCTACTTCTGTTTACTTACTGGTGGGTCAAAAGTGATTTAATACCTACCTGATGCCAGCAAATTCCACCTTCTGGGTGATATAGGCACATGTGCTGACCTAAAGGAAAATAGAGAAAGAGATTCAACCTGTCAAGGCCATGCAAACAAGATCTCCTGGCTTTCTAATTTTTCCTAACAATTCAAAGTGTAATCAACATGGAAGTAATAGATTTACCCCACAGGACACCATGTTGGCATGAGTATAATAAATTCTTAAGAGTTTGGCAAGTATACACCAGCATTATTCTGCTAGGCTATTCAGTGTTAAATATGTTGGGGTTCTTTCTTTTTTTAAATACCCTTCAAAGTCTAATTATAGGATAAATTCAGATGTATATCAGGCCATATATTTTGTAAAATGCTCTTGATTTTTTTTTAAATTAGACTGCTAATGACAGGATTTGTTTATTTATTTAGTTTTATTTTTTTGTAGTGCTGGAGATTGAACCCAGGTCTTCAAGCATGCTAAGCAACCTCTACCACTGAGCTACATGGCCAATTCTTAAAATGTTTTATTGTTGTTGTTGCACTGGGGATTGAAACCAGGTGGGCTTAACCACATCCCCAATCCTTTATATTTTTTATTTTGAGAAGGGGATTATTTTGTGTAGGCTTGCTAAATTGCCGAGGTTGACCTCAAACTTGCAATTCTCTCACCTCAGCCTCCTGAGTAGCTGGGATTACAGGTGTGTCATCACATCCAGATAAAATACTCTTGATTAAAAAGTTTTATTTGTAGGGGCTGGGATTGTGGCTCAGTGGTAGAGCACTTGCCTAGCATGTGTGAGGAACTGGGTTCAATTCTCAGCACCATATAAAAATAAAGGTCCAATAACAACTAATAAAATATATTTTACAAAATTTTATTTGTAAAAATTATCAATTTTTGTTTATAGTATACCTGACTGATGTGATAAAATTCCATTGTCTTACCATAAAGTCTTGATGTTCAACACAAGGAAAGCAGATATTGTAAAGCATGTTCTGAATTTTAAAAGTGCAAAACAAAGCCACCAAGTTTAAATTAAAAAAGGAAAAAAGGTTAGGAAGTATAGACAATAATAAAAACAATATTAATAAGTGATCAGTTTGACAAATATACTTCACACATTTACAGATAACTACATGTAAATAATTTTGTTGTTGTTTTAAGGTACAGAGGTTTGAGCCCACAGGTGCTATACCACTGAGGTATATATCTGGAATGTTTTTATTTTTAATTTCAAGACAGGCTCCAGCTAAGTTGACCAGGCTGGTAGTGAACTTGGTACTGCTGCTTCAGCCTCTCAAATTACTGAGATTAAGATTATAGGTATGCACGGCACCAAGCTATATATACATTTAAATATATACAGATGCTAGATGCCATGGCACATGCCTGTAATCCCAAGTACTCAGGAGGCTAAAGCAGGAAAATCTCAAGGTCAACCTCAACAACTTAGCCAGACCCCTGTCTCAAAAATAAAAAGGGCTGGAGATATAGCTCAGCAGTACCTCACCCCTGGGTTCAATCCCTAGTATCACAAATTTATTAATTAAATACAGCAGTTTCTCTCTCTCTCTCCCTCCCCCCCAAACACAGCAGTTTCTCTCTCTCTCTCTCTTTCTCTCTCTCATCCCTGGGTTCAATCCCTAGTATCACAAATTTATTAATTAAATACAGCACAGTTTCTCTCTCTCTCCCCCCCCCTCCCAAACACAGCACAGTTTCTCTCTCTCTCTCTCTCTCTCTCTCTCTCTCTCTCTCTCCTGGGTTCAATCCCTAGTATCACAAATTTATTAATTAATTAAAGCACAGTGTCTGTCTGTCTCTCTCTCTCTCTCTCCCCTGGGTTCAATTCCTAGTATCACAAATTAATTAATTAATTAAAGCACAGTCTCTCTCTCTCTCTCTCTCTCTCTCTCTCTCTCTCCCTCCCTCCCTCCCTCTCTCTCTCTCTCTCTCTCTAATAGTGCTGGGTATTGAACCCAGTGCTTCAAGCATGCTAGGCAATTCTCTTTATAACCAAGCCACACGCCCAGCCCTATTTCTCACTTTATCTTGCATTTTTAGAAAATGGAAACTTCCCTCACCAAATTAAAATATAAACAAAGACTTTTCTTCCAAAAAATACACATTGCATGGAAATTCTACTTGTATTTGTCATTTCATAATACACAAAAACTCCATAAGAAGAGTGTTCAGTACCCAGTCACAATTTTAATGAATAGATCATTTTAAATGGAAAAAGGTCATCAAAAATTAGCCAGTAGCGTACACCTGTAATCCCAGCAGCTCAGGAGGCTGAGGCAGGAGGATCACAAGTTCAAAGCCAGCTTTAACAACTTAGTAAGGCTCGAAGCAACTAAGTGAGACCCTGTCTCTAAATAAAATATAAAAGGACTGGGGATGTGGCTCAGTGGTTAAGTGCCCATAGGTTCAATTCCCAGTACCAAATAAATAAATAAATAAATAGATAGATAGATAAATAGGGTGGGGGATGTGTAGTTCAGTGGTCCAGTGCTTGTCAAGCCTGTGTAAGGCCTTGGTTTCAATACCCAACACCTCTAAAATAAATAAATAAATAGAAGTCAGACACAGTGGCACATGCCTGTAATCCATGCCTGTAATAGGATAAATTCAGATGTATATCAGACCATATATTTTGTAAAATGCTCTTGATTTTTTTTTTAAATTAGATTGCTAATGACAGGATTTGTTTGTTTATTTAGTTTTATTTTTTTGTAGTGCTGGAGAAGGGCACCAAGGCAGAAGGATCACAAGTTCCAGGCTGGCGTCAGCAACTCAGCAAGGCTTTAAGCAACTTAGTAAGACTCTGTCTCATAATAAACAGGCTGGAGATACAGCTCACTGGTAAAGCACCCCTGAGTTCAATCCTCAGTACTAAAATAAATAAATAAATAGGGCCTGGAGTGGTGGTGCAGGCCTATAATCCCAACTACTAGGAAGGCAGAGGCAGGAAGATCGAGTTCAAGGCCAGCCTCAACAATTTATTGACATCCTGTCTCAAAATGGAAAAGAAAAAGGCCTATGAATGTAGCTCAGTGGTAAAGTGCCCCTGGATTCAATCAAAAGAAAGAAGTAGGTCTAGGGGTGTAGCTTAGTGAGAACTTGCCTCATATGCATAAGGGTCCTGGGTTCAATTCCCAGCACCACAAAAATAAGTAAATAAGGAAAATGGGAGGAGGGTACAGCAAAAAGCAGTACAGGACTGGGGATGTAGCTCAGTTGGTAGAGTGCTTGCCTCACATGCACAAGGCACTCCCTAGCACCATAGCACCACCCACACACACACACAAAAAAAAAAAAAAAAAAAAACGGCAGCACAACCTGGAAGCCAGAAGACCTACTTCTATAATTTCCCATTCAAGCCTAAAATGTAAAGTAAACATCTGTAACAATAAACAAAAACAAATCTCAAAAACAACTACAAAGAGAGTTGAAGAAGATATGACAAGATGTTTACAGTAATTGTCTGCAGATGCTAGAAGCAGAAATGATTCTATATTCTTCTCCCTAAAAGATCTTATAAATCTCTATGATAAAGAAGAATTATTTATATAATGGAATAAGAGGCTTTTTTTTAAATCACATCTTACCAAACTTTTCTTTAGTCGCCACATATCCCCTCGGCCAATGTATTGATCCTTAAAAGTTAATTCCACTAGGTCAAGGGTCACATCCTAAAAGGAATAATCAAACATACCTCTCTGCATTACTTTGCCACACTTTATAATAATAAGATAATGCTCACTCATCATGAGAAAAACACTTTTGCAAGAAAGAAAACTATTGAAAGATCATCCTAAATAGCAGAATCCCAACAAACAGAATTTTATACACCAAAGGTTGTTTAAGTACAGACGATAAGTTTCCAACAGATCCTATAGCACTTATCACATTTAGTGAAGAGTAACAAAGTACTAATTTTGTGTTTTAGTCTGTTTGCTATTTTAGTTTGCTTGTGGTTTGTGTTTTTGAGACAGGGTCTCATTATGTTGCCCAGACTGGTCTTGAACTCACAGGCTCAAATGATCCTCCCACCTTAGCCACCTGAGTAACCAGAACTATAGGTGCACACCATCATGCCCTGTGTTTAATCTTGAATTCTACCATACAAATATAACATTGAACTTTATTTTCCTATATGTCAATAATACCTTTCGACAATGTTTTTTACCTATTATAGCATTTCAAGAAAAAAATTAGAAATAAAGAAATTTTAGTAATTTAACAGAGAATTACACATACATCTTCACACATAGAATCTTACTAGAACAAACTTTGAAAAGCACAGGGGGAATTTAAATGAAATCTAGATAACACCTATAATCTTTATTTCTTTTTTGGGGGGAGGGGGGTGCTGGGGATCAAACCCAGGGCCTCACGCATGCCAGGCAAGCGTTCTACCACTGAGCCACATCCCCAGCCCACCACCTATAATCTAAATGACCTATATATATAATCACATATTTAATTATCTAACACTATACTTAAGTAACTCATTATTTCTTTAATGACTTAGACTTGGAGAAAGGATACTAATCATTCAAAAAGATATTCAAGTCCAGAACACAGACATACTTTAGGGTCTACAACATTCACGTATACATCTTGATAAGGTCTTAGCCGGAACACTTGAGTCACAGTCTGGTCCACACTGATAGTTTCTGAAACAGAAAAAAAATCTGAATCAGAGAACACATTTTGAAAAACAGGTAAACATATTCTAACCTATAAATATGGAGATATTAAAAAAGCAACACAACTGATAACCTGCCTTGGGCAAGACATGTTCTCTGCCTTCGAGGAACTTAAAAAGAAACAACATTGGGCTGGAGGTATAACTTAGTGGTAGAACATATACTTAGCATACTGAACCCCTAAATTTAATCCCCAGCACACAAAAATAGCAATACAGCAAAATAAGAACGTTCAAAGACCTATTAGAAATTCATTTAAAAAAAAAAAAGTTTTTCTTGTTCAGAATGAAGATAATAATGTAGTTCAGGAAGTTTTCAATGAGCCCTAAAGCTTGATAAATAAGAAATATAACAGGTGGCAGAAGATGGGGTAAGGGTATGAAGGAAAGTCTTAAGAAGACACACCAGGGGCTGGGGATGTGGCTCAAGTGGTAGCGCGCCTAGCATGCGTGAGGCACTGGGTTCGATTCTCAGCATAAACATAAAATAAAGATATTATGTCCACCTAAAAAAAACTAAAAAATAAATATTAAAAAAAAAAAAAGAACAAGACACACCAGGGGTTTTTGTTTTTTTTTTTTTTTTTTCAGTGCTAGGGATCAAACTGAGGACCTTGCTGATAGTAGGTAAGTATTCCACCACTAACCTACATCCCTAGGCCAGAATTTTTTCCCATGAAATTTAAATATCAAATAGTTGAATATGAAAAGCTGATATCAAAGCCCTTTAGGAGAAATCACAAGGGTGTTTTGGTTTGTTTCTTTGAAGTACTATTTAAAGAATTATTTCCTATAAAATAATATATGGGTTCCTTGGACAGCATGGCATAGCCATTAGAGGAAAAGGGAAAGAATTTGGATCCAGAGTGAGTAAGTAGTTGGGCATAGTGGTGCACATCTATAATCCCCATTATCTGGGAAGCTGAAGCAGGAGAATCACAAGTTCGAGACCTGTGTGGGCAACTTAGGAAGACCCTGGATCAAAATATATTTTTAAAAAGGGCTGGGAATGTAGCTCAGAAACAGAATCCTCCAGTTCAGCGCCCCCCCACCCGCCCCTCTCCACCCCCTCTCCCCACCCCCCACCCCCTCCCCCCAACACACACACACATTCCCTGTACAGAGTTTGAACAAGTATTAGAACAATCATCAATATATGTTTCTTCCATGCCCCTACCTCACCCAGAGTTGCACTTAAATATTTTGAGGGGAGGAAAAAAAAAAAAAAAAAAAAAATATATATATATATATACACACACACACACACAAATATATATAAATAATATTTAGGAAACTATGCTTTAACAACATCTTTTTTTTTTTTTTTTTTTTTTTGGTGGGAGGAATTAAATATAAAACTTCCCATAGTCAGATTAACTTTTCTCCTGACTCTAAATATAGTTTCTTCAATGCCCTCACGTTGCTGACAGATGAGATTCATTGGCAGTTTTGATAGGTGACAATTATTTAAAGAGGGAATAGAATTTGATAAGAAGAAAAGTACTCGCCCTCATACTCTGAGATTAGAAGTCTATTAGTTTCTAAAATAGTAAATATAAAATTCTCAAAGAAGAAAGCTCAAGGGGCTGGAGTTTTGGCTCAGTGATAGAGCACTTGCCTAGCATGTGTGAGGCACTGGGTTCAATCCTCAGCACCACATAAAAACAAATAAAATAAAGGTCCATTAACAACTAGTATTTTTTAAAAAAGAAG